>NC_077235.1:4781377-5081377 GCF_027887165.1 Monodelphis domestica
TAAACAGAGCACGGGGGCACAGGCTGGCACAGGCTGGCCTCCTCCTTGAAGCGCTCCTTGAGGGCTGCATCACTCGGCTCTCTCTGGGGGCTCTTCTTTGCCCAGTGCTGCCCCTTGGTTGGGATGGAGGCCGGGAGGCCCTGCTAGCTTAGCAGCCCATCAAATCCTCAGGAAGCTTCTGGAATGGCTTTGAGCAAGCCAAGGGTTGGGTGACTCCTCAGATGAGCCCGGTGGTGGGCTGAGGGAGCAGGCAGGAGAGGAGTCTCTTTTCAGGCCCGAGCGAGGCTGAGGAGCTGGAGGGGGGAGAGAAAACCCACCTAGGGAAGTTGGGAGGTACGTTTGGGCCACCTAGTCTGGAGCTGGGCCCTCCCCTCATGCCTTTGGCTGCTGACCTTTTCCTATGCCAGGATGTGGATGGCTTTGAGGATTTTCTTCCCTCTCATGTAAAGGAATTGTAGGAAATATATTCTTGTTTGAAATAGCTGCATGGCAAAAGGAAAGAGTTTAGAGGCAGAAGAACGGGTTCAAATTCCGCTCTTCTGGCTTAGATTGGGCGCTGATTGTGCACCCTCTGACCCAAATTGAGGTGGCCTAGAAGGGACTCTGGCCAAGCCACTCAGACACTCACCTGCCAGGACCTTTTTCTTAAACCCTCACCTTCTGTCTTAGAATCAATGCCAAGCACTGGTTCCAAGGCAGAAAAGCAGTAAGGGCTGGGCAATGGGGGTGAAGTGAGTTGCCCAGGGTCACCCAGGGGGGAAGTGCCTGAGGACACGTTTGAACCCAGGGCCTCCAAGCTCTTCATCCACTGAGCCACTTAGCTGCCCTCCTGGTCTTTCTGGTGTGTTGCTTTAAAGGGACTCCTGGCATCTGCCTCTGAGGACAGTAAGGCCTCTTTTCACTAGATGGCAGTGTGGTGACCTCCTGCCCACTGGGAGTCGTGGAACCTCCAACCTGAAAGACTCTCTCACCCACCCCTTTCACTGTACAAAGGGGGAAACTGAGGCCTTGAGATGGGGAGAGACCTTCTCAGGGTCATTGCAGAAGTGGGCGGTAGCCCCACATCACACTGCACAGCTTACTGCCTCAGTGACACACCCAGGGAGAGCCCAGGCTTCCCCTCCCTCTGGGTTAAACAGTCCGTGTGGTCTTGTGGTGGGGGGCTGAGGAGGCTGGGAGAGCCTTGGGGGGCTCTGAAGACTGGTACAGCTAAAAGAGGGCTTGGTGGGCCTTGTTGGGTCTGACCCAGATGGCAGGGCTAGGAGGACAACTGCAAAGAGACCCATGTAAGCCTGGTGTCCGGAGGGGGCTGGACTGCCTCAGGAGGCGGAAGACTCTCCCGCCCTAAGAGGAGGTTGGGTGGTCCCCCTTAAGGATTTGGCAGAAGGTTGGACCAGCCATCCTCCAAGGCCCCTCTTAGCTCTGAGAGTCTTCCTTCTCTCTCCTTGCTTGCCATGAAGCAATGGATTTGAAATCTCCGACCATTACAACATGACCTTAGTCAAGTCATTGAAACTCTCCATGTTTTTACCTGTAATATGAAGGGACTGGATGAAAGGACCTAGCCCCAAGGCCCCTTTTCCCTACTTCCCACTCCCAGCCCAAGGCCTCCTCCTTGGGGCATGGCTCTCTCTCTTAGCCTCCACCCTGAGGGGCAAGAACGGGGCTACTTTGTGGGTGACTTTGGCCGAGGCTCCTAATTGGACCGACCCTCATTGGTTCCTTTGGAAATGCTGGCCTGGCACCTGGCGGGCCTTCCTCCTGCTTCCCTTCTCCGTCTTCGGCCCTCTTCTACCATCGAAGTCATAGCCCAAACCCTCATCACAGGAGCAGGGAGGGAACAGGAGAGCTTGTGGGGGCGGCTAGAGACAAGCTTTGAGGCCTTCTGCCCAGGCCAGGGCTTCTTCCTCTGAGGGCCACTCAGGCAAGGACCCCTGTCCCTGCCCGCACCCAGAGGTGCCAGCTGCTCCAGGCAGCCTTGCTGGGCCCTGGGACAAAGCCCCATGGGAGAGGGGGCAGCTGTGGCCTGGTCCTTCTTGGTTTCTAGTGAGAGCGATCCCTCCGCCAGTCAGCCATCATTGAGAGGAAGCTGCTCCCAACATGAAAGCTCTTCCTGGCTCTGTCATCTGGGAACAATTAGGAGGAGCCCTTTGGACACCTGAAGCCAGGCTTCTCCCACTTCCTTCAGCTGACCCTTGTACGCCGGGCATCCTGGCGACCCTCCCGAGGACATGGTCTAGTTCGTCTTGGTCCTGACCACAGTCCTCTAGATGTGGCCTCTCGATAGAGGATATAGAAGGCATTCTGGCTCCCTTCTTCCAGACATGCTTCTCCCTCTACTGCAGCCCAAGTTCTCCTGAATCTGTTTCGTGGCCACATTACATATGGCTAATTCACAGTGAGTTTGTGGTCCACTTGGACTCTCAAGTGTTTTTCATCCACTGCTTCCGCCATGCTGCACTTGGGAGGGGGATGCTTTGAGCCTAAATGTGGGGTGTCTGGGCTGGGAAGCCTGTCTTGGGGTGGAGAGGATCCAGCTCCTTGCGTGTCTGGGGTCTTTGGGTGGTGATTGCCACTTGCTGTATTGGGGGGGTCTGGGGGGCATTGAGCAGGGCAGTGACCATCTTCTCCTCTGCCCCACAGTAGCATTTATGGAAATCCTATGGGACTACATTGGAGAGGAGGCTGAAGGCAAGGCAATCATCTCCATGCTTCAGGTGGGAGCTTAGGGGGTGGGTGGGGGACTGAAGAGTGAAGGGTTGGTGCCCCCGGGAGCTGCAGATCAGCGAGCCCCAGCCAGAGAAGTGCCCAGGGAGCTGGCAGCAGGGCCACAGTTCCCACTCAGGTCCTCTGACTCCAGCATGGCCTTGCCTGTCAGATGCTCTCATCAGTCATGATCCGAGGAGGCTCCCTCCCATCCTCAACCGTCTTTTCTGTTCCTGGGGCCCCTGGGACAAAACCTTGGGCCTTGCCAGCTCCAGCCCCCCTCTCTGTTTACCGCCCCAGAATTCAGGGCCACTCAGTGAGAAAAATGGCAGTGTCCTTGCAGTTTGTCTGAGCCCCTTCCTTCTCCCTGGCCCCAGGTTCAGGTCCTGAGCAATCACTCACGGGTCCCATCCATCTCCCCCCTCGAAAAAATAACTCCTCTTGTTCCAAGGACAGGCTCTTCTGCCAGAGTCCCTCTCCCTCCTCCCTCCCTCCCTCTCCACAGGAGGGAGTGTCGGTGTTGGCCTGGGCTCTCTCTCCAGCTTAGGGCGATGTGGGGCTTGGGGGCAGAACTGCAATCCCAGGGGCCTTCTGGGAGCCTTCCCAAGGGTGAGGCCAGCCCCGGTAGGTCCTAGTCAGCATCTTAACCATGGAAAGAGCCAGTCATCAAGACCCCAGCCAGCTCTTGCTGGGCACACCTGGAGCCCAGGGGCTGCCAAACATAGCACCTTGCTCAGTGGGGGGCACAGGCTACACTGGCCCCTGGCCCTGTCCTCCATGAAGGGGCGGGGGGCTAGACTGCCCGGCCCGGGGTGCCCCAGGGCCTCAGTCCACTCTCAGGGGCCCAGGGACAAAAAAGGGGGTAGCAGCCAGAGATCTGGAAAGCAAGTTTTATTTTTGGAGAATGACATTACACACACCTTGCCAATGTACACGGAAATGAGGAAGAACAGACACTGTGGGCCAGAGCCTGCTGCATCCCAGCAGCCCTCGGGAAGCTCTTCCAGGGAGAATACACCGGGCTGGCCTTCGAGCCTGCCTTCTGGCCACGGGCATCCGGACGCGACACTGTCTGTAGAGGGGGAGCTACTCTAGGCCCCAGTGAAACAGGGAGGCCCAGGCTGTTGTGGGCCACCAGAAGCAAACAGGCCGGTGCCATTGGGCTGCTGTAGAGAGGGGGAGGCTCAGCCTCTCCTGAGGGCTTGGCTCCAGGACTGTCTGCAAGAGGGCTGGTGGGCCCCCCACCCTGGCCCCAAGGTCCTTGCTTTGCTCAGTATCCATCTGCTTTCCCAATACCGAGCAAACCGAATGGGCGGTGAAGGAAGGAGGCCAAGCGGATCCTCAGAAGCTGCTGGAAGGGCTCTGAAAGCTCCAGTGTCCCAGGGAGGGCCCCTCGGCTGAGCCCGGCTGATCAAAGTTGAAAGGTGGCTCAGTGCCCCCAAAGTTGTAGCATCAAGGGGAGCGGGGCCTCCAGTCCCAGGGTTCCTGGGGAAGGCAGTGGCAGTGAGGATCCATTCTTTTTGCCCACATGGATTGGTCTCAGATCTCTAAGTTATGACTAGAGGCAGCCTGGGGCAAGGGCAAGGGGAGTGGGGAGAGGGACACGGGAAAAAGAGACTCCCTTTCCAGAAGTCGTGGCTGAGGGCATGAGGAACGGGATGTATGGTACCATGCATTGACTCTCCAAAGCTAAAGTCTCTAACACTAACTGAAGCACTCATATACAGCCCCAGCATCACTAACGGTGCTGGGGCTCCCTACTGCTACGGGGTCACAGGGAAATTTCCTGCCCTTAACTCCACCCAGCCCCACTTTGAAAATGGCCACAGAAATGGGCTCTGGCGTGAGAAGGTGGCCACAGTGCTTCCAAGAGCTTGCCACATGGGAGAACGAAAGAACGTGGCTTGCTCCCCCAATACACATCAGGGGCTTGCCGGGAAGCTGGGGCCAGGGCTGCAGTGTTGTCTTCAAGCTACAATTTAGGATGGGGCAAAAGTTGCCATCCCAGTCCAGTCTTCTTGCCTGCCTCCCTTGATGAAAACGTACACGAAAGGTGAGGCCCCTTGCCTTGCCACTCCATTGACCACACCTGGCGTGGAGCAGATGAGTGCCAGAAGCCAGAGGCCACTGGACCACTCCTCCGTGGACAGCTCTGGCAGCAGCTGGGTGGAGAGCATGTGCCCACATGAAATGCTACTCATGGCGGGCGGGCGGGCAGCAGGAGCAAAAACAGCTGTTCAATGACTGTCTCTACACAAAGTGTACTTTGCAAAACACTTCTTCCATTTCAATGAATCCCCAAATCCTATTGATTCCTAAACACAACTCAATTCTTGCACTTGGTGTGCCCCTCCCTCCCGCCCGCCCCACCTTCCCCCCCCCCATGTGGCTCTGTACAGATGGCTTAAAGTATGCCAGCTAAACTTTAAACCTCCTCCCTCAACCCAATGCCCTCCCTCCTCCCCCCGCCCCCCAACACCACATGACAATCAAATACACACTATGGGCTCTCAGGTATCTCGTATTGCAGCTTTGTTAACTAGGAGCAAACTGAAAAGACCAGGGGGCTGGGAGAAGATGCTAAATATCCATGGATGGGCTTTCTGTTCAGCTATTTACACACTTCCCTGATCCACAAAATGGCGGACCAGCCTGGGCAGCCAGGAGGGCTGTGCCCCAGCTCAAAGGCTCACAGGGAAGGAGGGGGCTGTTCCTGAGCTGGCAAGACTGGGTGAGAATGGGGATGAAGTAAGATGGGTGCCCCTCAGGCCAGGGGGCTCAGCAGTCCTAGCACTGGCTAGAGGCCTACAAAGGGAAGAAAGCAAGCCAAGGAGACAGAGAAAGGACGAACAGGTAGAATTGTGGAAGATGACAAGAGGGGAACAGATGGCTCTGCAAGCCCACAGGATTGTGTATGTGTGTGGTGCCGCCTCACTCATCAGAGGGCAGTGGTGGCGGCAGCATGTGCCAACCCCTCATTTCTGAGTTGTGAAGCCTCAGGAGGAAGATGTGAGGGACGGGATTCTGCACGAACCAGGCTCTCTTGAACCTGGGAGCCTCTGGATGGCAAACAGCACAGGGCTTTGGGCCCTGGTGGGAATGCTCCAGTCTCCGGATCCTGGGCTCTGCAAGCAGAG
The DNA here is from genome assembly GCF_027887165.1 of Monodelphis domestica. Taxonomy (NCBI): domain Eukaryota; kingdom Metazoa; phylum Chordata; class Mammalia; order Didelphimorphia; family Didelphidae; genus Monodelphis; species Monodelphis domestica. Next base: position 4,787,221 of record NC_077235.1, read on the forward strand.
AGCAGGACTTGGAAGGGCCCAGCTTGATGTCTGGATGCCCCGAGATGGAGAGCAAGGGAGCCCTAGCAAGGCTGGCTCAGAGAAGAATGCCCACTAGAGTTTCCCAAGGGCTCACCTGTCACCTGTCCAGGCAGCTGGCTCCAGCCAGTGTTTGGAGCTGCAACTTGGAGGGTTGCTACTCCGGCCCTGATTGGTTGGGAATAGGGAGAGGCAGCAAGAGTAAGAACAGTGCAGAGGCCACTCTTTAGATGCCCTCCTTTGCAAAGGGCTCACAATCCATGCTATTGCTCAGAAACTTCCACGGGAAGCCTTGAGGGAAGGAAGGAAGGCTTAGCTCTGGTGGACAGTGCCACATTACTGTCTCCAGCTCCAGGCCTTTCCCAGCCAGCCCGAGGGGTGGCTGCTGATGAAGACCCAGAGGTTTCAGGGCGAGAGCCTGGGTAGGCTGGGGTCTGGAGGTTTGCTCAAGGAGACCTCAGCCAGCCTTCCCAGCCTCTAGAGAGGGGCACCTTCACCAAAGGGCTCCTGGGCAACTGAGAGGGAGGTAGACAGAGCGGCAGGTGCCCAGGGTCAGCCACAGAGGCTTTTGGGTCCAAGGCCCAAGAGGAGACAGGAAGGAGAATGGGTACACAGGCCAGCAGAGGGCTTCTCTGAGAGGGGGACTGAGAGATGATGGTGGAGGTGGGAGCAAGGCAGAGAGTCCAGGGCAGGGAGGAGCACGGCGAGAGTGTTGTGTGCAGAGTGGAGACCCAGACAGAAGGTGTGTGTGTGTGAGCCAGAGACGGGAACAAAGGTAGTGGATGCCGAGGGACAGTCCGGAGAGTGGAGGGCCAGAGAATGGAGTGGGGGCTTTGGAAGTCCTGGGGGCCCCTGAAAGAGGGGGAGTCACAGAAAGGGTACAGAGGACCTAGAAACAAAGAGAGAGTGGGGACCCAAAGCTGAAGGCACAGAGGGGTGCAGAGACAGGAAGGAAAGCCAAGGGACAGAGAGAGCAGGGCCGCTGCAAGCATAATGGCTGAAGAAGAGGCAGGGGGCCCAGACAATGGGAGTAAGACAAAGTAGGCAGGCCCAGGGAGAAGAGCGGCCACAGAACAGGGATACAGAGAAAACTTGGAGCACAGAATGAATGCCCAGAGGCCTGCAGCAGGCATAGGGAGGAGGCCAGGGGCCCAACAGGGAGGGAAGGAGCGAGCAGGACGGGACACTGAGGATTGTGAAAGGGAGTGAGGCGCTTATTGGCCAAGCTCTGAGAACTTTTCCAAGAGATGGTCCACTGGCTCAGAGGTGGCAGAGGTCAGGCCACAGTGTGAGGTGGCCCGGGGCACCAGAGAGCATAAGATCAGATGGACCTTCACTTCTGTGAGCAAATGGGTCACTGAGTCACAAGGGCTAGAGAAAGCCAACCCCAGGCCAAGTGGGACCTGAGGGAGGGAAGCAAGCAAGCAAGGTTAGCCAGGCCTCATGCTCCTTTGACCTTGTGGCCCCTGGAGCCTTCCCTGTCTTCCTGGTGGGCCTCTCCATCCATCCCCTTGCTCCTCAGCTTTCCCTGAATGATTGACCTTGCTTCCTCTGGGGGGGGAGGAGGGTTGCTCGATGAGACTGGGGTTCCAAGACTCTCAGAGAGCCAAGGGGCACTCCTAGGAGCCAGGACCCTGGGCTTTTGGCCCCAGCCCCGGCACCAGCTTGGACAAATCCTTTCTCCTTTCTGGGCATAACTGTCATTCTCTATACCATGAAAGTATGAGATGAAATCATTTCCCAAATCCCCCACAGCACTAATGTTCTCTTTCTATCCCAAGGTCCCTTCTCGGCTAGCGCTGACATGTGATATATTATATTATCTCCACTTACGCCATTGTAGACGCCAATGTTACGGCAGCATCATATGGCCCAAGGTCCCTCTGAAGTGGGGCCCCTTCTATGTGCCCCAGGGCCTTTCCGGCTGTAAATCTTGGTGTCCGTGAGGGCCCCAGAGGGCACCTGGTGCCAAAAGACAGCCTTGCTTTGCCCTGCTCTGCTCTCAGAGAGGCCTTTCCCCATTATCTTTCCTCCTGTTCAACTGCCTCTAGGCAATGCTTCCTCTCTGCCTCACCCCCTCCCAGCATACAGCCCCTTCTCTTTTCCTTTGTTGCTATTTCCATTTCTGCATCCATGTGAAGGTGGGAGAAGAGAGAGGCTAAGAGGGGCAGAGACAGCAGACGCTGGTGGGTGGGTGGGGGGTCATGATTTCTGCTGACTGCAGAACACAGCCCAAGGGACCCTCAAGGCAAATCAGATCAAGAGAGAAGTGTATGGGGTGCAAAGGACCCTGCAAAGGCTGCTAAAATAGGGCATCTCAAAAGGTAACCCTCTTTAGATTCTCTCAAGTGTAGAGCTTGAGCCCTAAAATAGAGATGAAAAAGATGGTCCTGTCACACAAGACCATGATCAGCCCAAGATCATACGAACTTGCCAGGCAGCTTCCCCTCTCTGGGCCTCAGTTTCCTCATTTGTAAAAGAAATTCCAAAGTTCCCTCGAGATGTTAAAAAAAGATCCCATCCATTGCAGTATTCTGTTGGCTCCTCTTTCAGGATGTCTACATCTGTATCACAGAGAGTCACTGGCCTTCAGTCCTCTATTTCTTTGTTCGTTCTGCCCGATTTTAAGACGAACACTAGATCACCTCATGAAATGAAAGGTAGCGTCCCAACTCTGTCAATAACTCCGAATAACGGCAGCGAAAGAAGGGGCATTTATTCCTGGAGAGTCTGAAAGAGTTCAGCACTAACTCCATTTGGGCCGCCGAAGCTTAGAAGCTGCTAATGAAGCTAAAAGCGTGAGCATAATTAGGAAGAGCAGATGAGAGGAGAATAGTTTATTATACCCATTAGTGCCTGATAGGATTGCTAATGAGCAAGCTGGGAAAGAGCCAGTGAGTGGGTCCTTCTGGGCCTACCACAGGTGTATACATGGGGATCCAAGCTGGCTAAGCAGAGAGAACCCAGGAAAGCTACTACCTTTTCCTCCTGGTGTGACTCAAGGAGCTTGCTAAGTTTGAAGAGATGACCTGGGCCTGGGGTTTGGGCCACTTGGGCTTCGGTCGAGTAAAAAGAAATGTCAGGATTCTGGTGGGAGCCCAGCAGGGTCAGAGGAGGAGTTGGCCAATGGGAAGGGGCTTACTTTAGCCAGGCAAAAGCCCTGGATCGAAGCTACGGAGGCCTGGGGGATGGGGTTGGTACTTTAGGGCTTTGAGGTGTGATGGATAGAGCCCTCCTCCCTCTGTTACCCAACAGATGGGTACCAGAGTCCAGTCCATTTCTCCCTCCAAAGAATCGCCAATAAGAAACTAGGAAGAATGCAAGGGGCGTGGCCCAAGAGGAGAAGGAGAGACCTTGGCCCTAAGGGTGAGCAGAAGCAGAGTGGAGGGCAGAGCCATCGTGCACTGCCTTGGCATGGGCAGCAGCAGGGCCAGTCTTTGGCTTGACTTGCCTCATTTTGAGTCAGACATTTGAGGTTTAAATCTTGACTCGCCTGCTTACTCCTTGGGTCATGCTAGACAAATTCTTTCCTCACTTTGGGTCTGTTTCCTCATCTGAAAATGAGAGGGTTGAACTAAATGATTCTAAGGTCCCTTCCAACCCCGATGTTCTATGATCCTAAGACAGGAGCCACACTTCTGCCATGGTGGCCCCCACCCACAGTACTGGGTGTCCTAGCATGTGTCTACATCAGTGGCCAGTAGCTCAGGCTGAGGTAGCCTACAGAAGACACTTGATGGTGACACAGTTACACCCCCCCACACACACCCCTCACCCCCCCCCAATCTGGCTCACTCCACGTGGATAGGATGGAGGAATGACCCAGAACCATTCAGTTGTAAAGCCGAGCGAAGCCAAGCCATCCTGCCCCATTCTAAGCTCCCCCATCCCTTCTAACACACAGGGAAATGGTGATGGAGTCAGGAACTCTTCCATTCTGCCACCATCAGTACTGGCAGGTGTGACTTCAGGGCTCAGTGGAGGAAGCATCATGACTTCTGGGAGGAGCTCACGTCTCAAAGCCCATGGGTGGGCTGGTCCAAAGCATTGAAGGTGAAGAAGAGCATCTTCTCAGTTCTGGTGGCAACGGCAAGGGCTTAGGGTACAGTAGGAATGGTGGGCCCTGCTGGCATTGGGTGCCGAAGCTCAATTGTTACAAGGCTCATCTGATCGCCAATCCCACTGTGTGGGCTGTGGTTCTTCTTGGCTTCTCCAGAAGGCAGTTTGGCAGTGACAGCATCGTCCTAAGCTCTCGCCCTTCAGTGGTTGGGAAGATGGTGGTTGGTGGTAGGTTGTTTGTTTTTTTTATTTTCTGCATGGGTTTTTTAGACAAAAGGAAAAACCCTAGCTTATAAAAAAGGAGCTTGGAGAGTTCACTCCGGAAACACAGACGCGAGGTTTTTGTTTTTGCTTTTTTATAAAAAGGAGATTGAGTTCTTGCTATAAAATGCAACTGAAAGACGGCAGCCCTGAAAACAAATTCTCACAGTGTTTTCAGTGTTGGTGGTTCACAAGGCATTCGATAGAAGACATGGGGATAGACCAATACCATCACTGACGAGACGACAACGAATGTGGCCTTCGGGAAGGGGTACTTCGAGTCCCTCGGCCCCAGCTGATGCGGTTGGCTCGTGTCTTCCTGGGTCGGCTCAGTGGAGGAGGTGAAGTAGCTGGCTGCACTCTCCAAAGCCTACCAGATATGGCTCCTGCTTCGTTCGGCGGGCCAGTCTAGGAATTCCTCTGGTGTGGTCACTTTCACTCAGAACAGTGCTATCGCTCTGCTAGATGTTTGCACTAGTACAAGTCACCGGCTCCCCCAACCACCCCATCCCCTGGGCATCCCAAACTGCTATCAGCTGCCAGGAGGGGGCTATGTCAGAGGTGCAAGTCGAGAGATGACCAGCAGCAGCTCCCACCTTTGCCAGCCTTCTTCGGACAAGAAGATCCAGGGCACTTTTTGCCCAGTTGAGGATTCACCAAGGATTTTTTTTTTTGCTCCAGATTCCCTTTTCTTCTCCCCTCCCACCTCCCCTGCTCCGACTCCCCCACCCCTCCCCCATTTTCAATGTGACTTGTATGAGTGACCCTCCATGGAAGGCAACCTATAACACTAAAATGAGACAGAAAACCCTGTGGGGGCTCAGGAATTTCACAGAAGGTCCATGGAACGGCACATTTCACATCCCCATCAAATTACTCAAAAGAATGGCATCAATCTAACCTCCTTACTGGAAAACTGTGGATTTGTGGCCCAGAGGAGGAATCACAGGAAAAAATCCAACATGTTAACTCTGTGTTCTCTCTCTCACACACACTCTCTCTCTCTCTCTCTCTCTCTCTCTCTCTCTCTCTCTCTCTCTCTCTCTCTCTCTCTCTCTCCCCCTCTCTCTCTCCCCCTCTCTCTCCCTTTTTTGAAACTTGAAAACAATAATTGCCCTGTTGGACACTCTAGCAGAAGTACCATACTGTACAGGAGGAAAGTGGAAGGTGGACTCTGGACGCTGGACACTGTCTTTGTGTTCACATCGAATCTCCCAGGGAGTCGGAGTCATCCAAGGACAGAGGCAGGTACAGGTCCTGTAAGAAGAAAAGGAGCCAGTGTTAACTTTCCTTCACACCAGGCGTGTGAACCTAGGAGAGGCCCAGGTTCCAGTTCCGGTGCTGCCACTTAACTCACCACGGGACCTTGGCGAGCCCATTCATTCCCTTCTTTCGGCCTCAGCTGCCTCCTCTGTGTGAGATGATCTCTAAGGTTTCTTCTAGTTCTGACATTCTGTGAGCCTACGGCCCTCCCTAGCCATCCTTGGTCTTCAGCTTGCCTTTCCGTAAAGTAAGGGGGCTCTCCAGTTCCTCCCAGCACTAACACTCTATGATCACATCATAGCAGAATCATAGAATCTCAGAGCTGCAGGAGACCTCAGAGGCACGCCTGGTACTGAGTCGACGTCGACAGGAAGCTTCTTGGGAACGACTCTGATGACGAAGAGTGACTGTCCGGCCTCTGCTCAGGCTCCCCAGAGAGGGGGAGCCCGCTGCCTCCCCGGGCAGCCCGTTTCACTTTGGGACAGCTTTCTCTCATGCCTAGAAAGTGTGTCCAGACATCAAAGCTTACATTTTCTTCTGCACAACTCATCTCCACTGGGAGATGTTTTCCCCTCTGTGGCCAAGTGGAGCGAGTACGGATTCTCTCCCACAGGGCAGCCTTCAAATACTGGAAGAAAGCTATTATGTACAATTCAAAACTTCTATTCCCCAAGCCAAACAGCTCAGTTGCCTCATTTGGCCACATCTTCAGGTCCTTTGCCATCTTGGTTGCCCTCCTCTACAAGTAAGAGCAAGGCCTCAAGTCATCCCAGACAGAGCTGTTCACACAATAGTGGACTGTATCTGGGGAGGGAGAGGCTCTTCCCCTGATTGGCAGTACTACCCATTCCCATCATTAGCATTCGCCCCCTCTCCAGGCTATGATACCTTCACCTATTAGATAAGGACCCTCTTATTGGTCCCTGTCCCAGACTAGTAGTTATAGGAGGGGATTGGGGTGAAAACAGGGACTTTAGGGCTGTTATTGACACAAGATGGGTTGAGTCCCTTTAGGGCAGGACAAAGAGATCCCTTGCCCTTGGGGGGCCTCCATTTATTCCACTGTGGAATAAGGAAGCTGAATGAGGTGGTCGCCTAGGGCCCTTCTCATTCTAATACTATATGGACTATTAATTAATAGACACTCATTTCCCTTCTTTGGTTGCATTTAAGTTAAAAAATGGGGGGGGGGGTCATAGTAATTATGTCAAGGGCCATGGGGACAGTGTTTGAGACTCAAAAGAGCTTTATTATGAAGGCACCAAAGATGACCGTTGGCATTCCCCAGCTACGTGGAGAACTACCCCTTCAATCTGTGTCTTGGGGGAGATCTAGGGGCAATGCTGGGAATCGTGTCCCTCTTTAGTTCCTGTTGATGTCACGTGAGTTGCCATCAGTTTAGGTTCCGATGGTTTCCAGAGTGGGCTTTTGTGGCAAAAAAAGCATCGGATGAAAGCCCATTCATCCCTCACCTATTTCCTAACACAGGGGTGGCTAGATAGAGCCTGAATGCCCATCTCTGCCAGGAACGACAGTTTCCTGTCAAAACTGGCCGAGTACAGGCGGGAACTCTGCTCATAAGTGCTGATGTATCCTGGAAACCAAACAGGCCCTTGGCTTTAGACTGGCTGCTTTGGGACATGGCAAAGGGGATGAAGACATGCCAGCCTGCTTTCTGGGGTTGTAGTGTACAGAGAGTTTTTACTCTAGCTTAAAGCAAACACAAAGACATTTCTGTTTGTTCTACAGAATGGCACCACATTTCTAGGCACATGGTTTGAGGGATTCCTTTGTACACATACAGGATCCCCTCACAGGCAGAATTCACATGGAAACCCCCCAATTATGCCTCTAGACAGAACCAAAGTTTACATTTGAAGGACCTAATCCAAGGCCCTGGCCCATGACTCGATTACCACATGTCACATGTCATAGAAATAGAAGGGGATCGTTATCACCCCAGACATATAGGGAAAGAGCTTTTCTGGCCAGCAATGTCATCGATCACTAAAAATGGCCACTCCACGGGCCCACAGACACATTGCCTCCCTCCTTTTCCCCCATTTGGGAGGAAGAAAGAGCTCTGCCTGTAGCCCGTGTGTGAAGCACATTTGATCTCTGCTCTAGCCATAGCTTTCCCTTCTTAGACTCAGGAAGTCAACCCATTTTTGAACCCACGCATATCATGATTTTTATTTCTCTATATCTTTTCTGCTTTTATTTCTGGAGCCAGCATATTGGCTTTCTTCTAAGTTCATGTTGCCTGCAATTTGAGGATGGGCCATCTATATCTTCATCTACCTCACTGATAAAGGGACATTTTCTACTGCCCAAGTTGCCGAGGCACCTCATAATAGTGCGTGTCTTCAGGACAACAATGGTTCCCCAGCTAATATTTCAGGAAGCCGAATTGGGAACGTGCTTGCCTCAGGATGAGGGAAGGGAGGGCCCTGCAGCCTGGTCCAGATTGAGGAAACCAGGGCAAACATCACGCCCACACCCAGTCCAGGGCAGGAAGGCCTAAGCTAAGGAGCTCATTGCTAGGTAGGTCCCCAAGTCGACCAGCAGAAGTCATGGGGATGCTAAGCCTCTAGCTCTTCTCTTAGAAAAAGAATTTTATTTCCAATTTCTTTCAAGCTGATCAGTATCTTTGGTTTTGCAAGGGCTGATACTTCCCAACAAACATCTCAATAAAGCTCCCTAGAAAGTGGATTTCTTCCAGAGAGTTAAGCAAAACTGTCTGAGCAGAACCGGGCTGGACAACACTCTATCATTGTCTATGTGGGGAGCTTACTGATCGTTAACGGGAAAGAAGGACTTGTGCTTTTACCAATGATAATATGATGCCAGCTCTGGCCAGCGGACATCGGCCCTTGTTTCATCGCTTCTCAGTGTGCTCTTTATTTGCACTGTTGTATTTGTTTTACATATTATTCTTTGGCCTTCACCTTTTTTACACTGTATCTCTCCATACAAGGCTTCCCTATTTCTCTGAATCCTTCATATTCATCATTCTTTATGGTGTCGCAAGATCCCATTACATTTATCTGCCATCATTTGTTAAGCCATTAGCAAAATATGTCGGGCACATATTTTGTGTCCAGCTTCCTATTATCACAGGCTGTGCTGTCATAAATACTTTGGACATGTGGCTCTTTCACTGCTTTCAGTAACCTCTTTGGGATCTAGTCCCAGGAGGGGGATCTCTAGGTCAGAGCAACAAATCATAACTTTTGTCTTGCACAATAATTCCCAACAGTTTTCCAGAATGGCTGAACTGATTCCATCAGCTCAACCAACAGTGAACTCATGGCCCTGCCTTCCTTCCCACAGCCCCTCCAACAACGACTTTGCCCATTTTTTCCTTTGCTAATCCGATGGCCATCAGGCGATGCTGCAGGAGCAGTTTTGCTTGTAGTTCTCTGGTTCTCAGTGCTTTTGAGCACCTTTTTCCTGATGGTCGGTCGCTGGTGATCCAGGTTTCTTCACGTTCCTTTTCTACTTGCCTGAGACCACCCACCCCCGGCCAGAGCAGGTCTCTGGGCCAGGGGCCAACAGCTCCCTTCCTTTGGCTCATAATTGGAAAGCAACTGGTGGCCAGAGGCCCAAAGAACCAATCAGAGCAAGTGGGTGGCTGTGGTACCTGCAGAAGTTCCTGGGCTTGGCCCAAAGGCTGTTGAGACAGATGAGGAGGCCATGTAGTATTGGTGTCGTTGAGATGGAATGGGAATCGCATTCCCACCTAGCCAGGTAAATAAAGCAGAAAGGGGTTTAGTAAGGTATAAGAGACATAATACCTTGTGCTTCCGGAGGCTCCCAGGGCTGGTGGGGGTCGAGATTGGCGACTGCTTTGACTTGGGAGTGGACAGCTGGCTGCTAGATGTCCCGTTGGCTGTCCCAAGAGAACAGAAAAGGCAGGCCAAAGTCAGTAGCATTGCAATTATTGGGGGTTCTCTGTGTATGAATCCCCCGGGGACACCTGCTCCCACCAAGTCCCAGGGCATGTGTCAGAAGTCAGAAGAAGAAGCACACAATCCCCTCCCTTCCCCAACAGGCATGACCCAGGGCTTTACCTCCCTGGGAGACCAAGCTACCATCTATGGGTTGGATTCCATGCGGGGAGGGGGGGGTCCAGCAGCACCCATGGTCATTGGAGCCCAATGTTCCCCACTTGACCATAGGGCTCTTCCAGTTGGCCACACCCTATTTATTGCCCATGTGGATCATGGAAAGCAGATGAGCAGTGACGGGGAGGGGACTCCCATGCTGGTAAAAAAGAGAGTGCAGAAAGTAGTCTCTTATTCTGCCTTCCCCAGGAAAAGATGGGGGCTGCCAAGGGCAGGGAGTGTTCCCACCGGGAGGCCCCAGAGATGTTAACAACTGTCTAGGCCCTGGAATGATGGCACCCTACAGGGGCTCAGCATATCCACAAAAGGCCTCATTCTGGAGCAGGGCAATGGGGAAATGGCAGCCACAGCTTCTGTGACTTGGGGAAGGATGATCTAAGGGAAAGGACCTGTGGCCCAGTGGTCTAGATGGGGAGGAAGGGAAAGCAAGGGAACTAGGAGGGGAAGGGTGAGGGGAAGGGAGGAGAGAGAAGAAAAAGAAGAAAAGAGAGGAGGAGAGGAGAGATGGGAAGAAAGAGAAGACAGGACAGGAGAATAGAAGAGAAGAGGAGAGGAACGGAACAGAGGGATGAGATGAAGAAAGAAGGGAAGAGAAGAGATGAGAAAACAAGAGGAGAGAGGAAAAGAGAAAGGAAGAAGAGAAGAGGACAGAGGAGAAGAAGAGAGAAGGGATGAGCAGAGTATCTAGACTTCTTAGCTGCCCACACCATCTTTGCCCTGGCCCTTCATGGAACCCAGAGTGTGCTCTGAGTTTCCCTGGCGTGTGGTGGCTGAGGGTAACCATTCTCTCTGGCTCCCATCTCTCATCTCCAAGCTACAGTGGGGGCTCACAGAATGGAATCCAAGTCCCTCCTAAGCCACCAGCTGTCAGTGCAGATGCCTCCCCCTCCCTTGCTCCTCCCAGTTCTGCAGGGATGTGCCCCTTTACCACAGGGGGCTTTGCCACCCCCCAGTGGCTGGGAGTGCTGAGCACGATGCCAAGCCAGCCCTTTTTGGTAACTTCCACACTACTTTGTAGACATTTTTGCCTGGAGCCCGGGGGCGGGGGGGGGGGCATTCTGGGCTGTCTGGTCTTTATCTGGAATCTGCCTGGCTGCCCTCCTTCTCTAATGGAGACAGCTCTCCTTCCAGTGCTGGCCACTTTCCAGCAAGCCCTCTTTATTAGGAAGTGACCCAGAACTGGATTGAGGCCTGTAGAGCAGGGACCCCAAGGCATGGAAGTATGGGGGAAATGGGGCCAATGGGCTAAAGAGATGCACATGCACTCTGACCTTTGGATTTCCTACTGGAGAGAGGAGGCAAGAGAAAACTGCTTTCCCCTCAAACTCAGGGATCTTAAGGTCAGAAATTTAGAATTCTGCCCTCCTCACTTTATAGAGGAAGAAACAGGCCCTTAGTGGGGAAGTGACTTTCCCAAGGTCACAGAGCTCCTAAGTGGCCGAACAGGATTTGGACCCAATCCAGCATTTTCTTCACTGTGCCATGCTGATCACCAGACTGGGGTGGCACTGGTGATCTTTCCTAATGCTATTTGCTATTTGTGTTCCCCAAAGTGCCAATCTCCCAGACTCAGAGTGGGGAGAAGGCGTGTGCTTGAGGTTGAGTGTTGCTGCCTGGACCCTCCCCCTGGGGCATCACCCTTCCCTTTACAATCACCTCCAAGCTTCCCTATCAAAAACAGTGTGGAGGGACCACTTAGGCAGCTCAGTAGATTGAGAGCCAGGCCCAGAGACAGGAAGTCCTGAGTTCTAAGCTGGACTTAGACACTTCCTTAGCTGTGTGACCCTGGGCAAGTCACTTAACCCCAGCTGCCTAGCCCAGGCTGTTCTGCCTTGAAAGCCATATACAGTACAGATTCTAAGACAGAAGATAAGTGTTTTTAAACCCCCGACAGTGTAGAACAGCGGGATTGCTCCATAGAAGCTGTGGGGCAAGAGGGGAAAGAGCTGAGTGGCTGGGAGAGTGAGAGCTGTTCCTAAAGAAAGGTACTTCGGAGCCTCAGCCAGGGTGGGGCGATGCCAAGGCTTCATGGAGGCGCAGCGCACAGCACGGCCTCAGAACTGGCCTATGCGAATAGACCTGCCAGCCTCAGTTTGCCTCCTCCAGAGTCAGCCCAGGTTACTCCTGGCAGCAGTGGTCATTGTTAGGAAATTGTTTCAGATGTCGATCCTTTTGTAGGCTCCCCTTGGTTCTGTCCTCTGAGGTCAAACAGAACGAGTCTATTCCCTTGAGCACACGAGGACATGACGTGCCCTTCAAACACTTCAACTCGGCTCGCCCATTCCCCCCCAGCCTTCGCTTCTCTTGGACAAACGTCCTCGGTTCCTGCACTGATCTCTGTAGCTCATAAACTCCAGGTCCTTCACCACCTTGCTTGTCTCTCTGGACACTCTTGAGACCCAAACATCCAAGTGCAATCTGGGATTGGGTGGGATGGATGCTTGCTGATTACTCGAGTTCTGAGTCTCTGCCAATGGAGCGAAAGCTTTGGCAGCTTCTCTGTGTCCAGGCACCCTCTCTGGATATAGTCTGACCATGGCACAGGGCAGTGGGACCATCACCTTTCTGGATACCATACCTCATCTAATCCAGCCTAAACTCGGAATTGTCATTCTGGCTGCTACCACCTGTGGTTGACTCATCCTAAGCTTGTGGGCTACTAAGACTCTCAGATCTTTCTTCAGCTGAAGCTCTGTTTAGCCATTCTTCCCCTAACCAGCATTTTTGAACCCAGTTGTAAGGCTTTTTCATTTGTCCCCTTTAAACTTCAGTTAAGCCCATTAAGTCCTTTCAGATCTACTGTTTGTTGTTTTTAGAAGGTTTTTTGTTGCTTTGCAAATTTTCTAAGCTTGTCATCTTGGTCTTTATCTGAGTCTTTATCCCTTTTCCACAGAAAAAGTACAGGGTCAGGCACAGATCCTTGGGACACCATACTCAAGACTTCCTTGCAAACTCATATCAAGCTCTCTGAGCTTGGCCACCTGGACAGTTCTGTCCATCTAACTGCACCTTTGCCTGGCTAGTCTTCCCTTCTCCACAAGGAGTACTCAAGGGACTTGGCCAAATGCCTTGCAAAAATCCAGGGAAACTCTGTTTACAGCATTCCTCTGATTTGCCTGTTTGGTGACCATGGCAGAAAGGGAAATGAGATTAGCCTGGCATGACCTGCGCTCACTAAAGCCAGGCTAGCTCTTGGGGATCCCTCATCCCTACTCTGGGTGTCCACTAAGCATCCCTTTAATAAGATAGTCTCGGACTTTGCCAGGAGCCAAAGCCAAGCTTGCTAGTCTGGAGCTTGTAGACTCCACTCGCTTCCCTATTTTGAAAATCAGGGCATTGGCCTTTCACTGGTCCTGCCCCCGCTCTCCCCAGTCTTCTAAAGTTTCAATTCCATTTGGTTCTAGTCAATCCAAAAGCACTTATTACATGCCTGTGATGTGCCAGGCACTGTGCCAGGTGCTTAGGATGCAAAGACAAAAAAACTCGCCTTGCTCACTGCCAGTTTTTTTTTTTTGTGAGAACCCTGGGGTGTAATCTGGACTTGGAAAAGGGAACTTTTAGGCGAGACAGCATGGCCCACTGGAGAGAGCCTTGAGCTTGAGTCAGGAAGACCTGGTTCTTTGACTCCTGCCCCAGGACTCCTGCTTACTAGCTGTGTGACCTGGGGCAAATCCTGTGCTAGTCCTATGGCTCAGTTTCCTCCTCTGTAAAATGAGGGGGCTGGATTAGATAGCCTCAAAGGTCTTTTGCTCCTCTAAATCTGTGATCCTAGGCTCAAGGTCTTCACTTACTCTTTTGGGAAAGATTTTGAGCAATGGAGAGAAGGGGGGAGTACATTCCAATCCAAACTTGGAGCACCGCTTGCATCAGTGCTTTACATAATTATCCTAAAATCCTGTTTAAGATCTTTTAAAGCAATTTTAGGAAAAGAAAATTGCCAACACCCCGAATCAAAAAAGTGGATCTTCTGGAGAAGACACCATAAGGATGCTTACAGGAATCCCACACTACACTAAGAGATCCAGAGCGAACTTTGGGATATGATGAACTGAACTGAAGGCGGTGGAACCGACCATTTATTCTGAATAGAAACTCTTATGCCAAAGGGGAGTGCTCCCTAATTGGCTTTTTGTCAATGTGGCTATCAATCATTTTCCCCTTCTTTCTTTCCCTCTTATCCCCAAAATTATTGTAATTCTCTCTATGTAAGGTGCAATATTTTATACACTTCCAGTAAGAGAAGCTTTAAATGTATAGGCTCCAGATGGAGAATGATTCATTGGGAAGACCTGGCATGTCAATCTTCTAGAAAACCCGGGTGAGGAGATTTAACATGCTGGTCTTCCAAAGAATCAGAGGGAGGATTGTGAGAAGGAAATTTACCCTTCCCCCTTTCCAGTACAACTACTGGCCCGAATGATCTTGACCCAGAAGCAGGGATTGTGCAAGGAAATAAATGGGTGAATTGAGGCACAAGGTAGAATTGCATCTGAAAAAGGCAGCAAGAGATCATGAGGTGGGAGCAGGGAGATGTCTCCTGCACTACCCCTGGATGGCCCCCTGGGCAGCCCAGGTCATAGAAAGTCATAGTTGGCTCCCAAGACATGATGTGTGAGACTTAGTGGACAGAGAAAAGGTTGATAAACTGAGGCAAGAGGGGATTTCACTCTTCTCTTTCGTGTTTGTTGTTGACTGGACTGCCTTGTGGGGCCCTAATGATGGCCTCAGACAGTAAGCTAAAGGGAACAATAAGGAAAGTACTTTTTATATCTATCTCTCTCCCATTTCCCCATCTTTTCCCCTTATTGCTTTTGATGAATAAAACTATTCATTTAAGGCCAGTCTCATAATTTTTACTTTTACAACTTGGAGGTCAAGTGTTGAGTTCGAGGGGTCAGATGGTGCTTTAGTTTGGGTGGAACAGAGATATGGGGGGTGTCAAATGGCATAAATCTGGGAAGGGAGTGGGAGCCAGATTATGGGCAGCTCGTGTCTAGGTTAGGAGCTTGCATTTTACCTGCTGGTCAATGGAAAGCCACTGAAGGCTTTTCAGTCAGGTAGCAACATGCTCTGAATTAGACTTTAGGAAAAAATCTTTTGACAGCGTTGTGGATGATGGATTGAAGTTGAGGCTGCTGCAGTGGTTCAGAGGAGAGGCCAAGTATAAGAGCACCCACCGTGGGGTGGGGTCCCCTCTCCTGGGAGTGGCCAGGTGAAAGGAGAAAAGGGAATAGAGGTAAGAATCAAGAAGATCAGGAAAGTGACCAGATGGGGGTGGGCAACTGGCACCTCTGCCAGAAAAGGCAGACTCTGGGGTTCTGAGCGAACGGCCCAGAGGCTTGGGCAGCACCAAGACCAAGAGCAGGAAAGAAGGGAGAGTGAGAACACAAGTAGACTAGAAAACACCTCCAAGAGGACAATGCCCTTCGGGTCCTTCCAAGTCAAGACGGGCCGCCCAGACATTAATCTGTGTGCTCTGTCCTTCTCAAGTTCTGGCTCAGGCTGAGGGGGTGGGATGTGTGGGCTGCTGGCATTGGGGTGGGGACGGGCAGGTTGGCAGGCATTGTCTGCCATTCTGGGTCTGTTTTGCTAATTGCCTCTGCTGCCTGGAAATGCTTTTGTCTCTTTCTCTCTCAACCCTTCCATTAGGGAAGCAGGAGATGGCGGGCCGGAAGCGATCTCTTCCGGAATTGATCATAGGGTACTGGGGCCAGACTCAACCATAGGCTGTCAGATTCTGTCATTGCGGAAGGCACTATTTTAATTTGCAATGGATTCTCTGGAGTGGGCTGAGGGTAAGTAGTTATTAATTCTTCGACTAAGGGAGGGAAATAAAGAATCTGTCACCAACACACTTTTGTGATTAGCCCAGCACTGTTTTGATAAGAATGAGTTTCCTTGAGGAAAGTGAGTGGCATCTCTCCGAGGACAGAGGAGAGCCAGGATTTTGTGACTCATTTCTCTCTCCTGTACATGGCTGGCATTCTGGGTCAGGGAGCAGCAACCTTCCCCCACTGCTGACAGATACACTGGAGCTACAGTGAAGGTCTGGAAAGAGAGACTTGGCAAGGGGGAGGGACACTCCCCAAGGTAAAGAGGTTATTTTAGGAGACTCCCTTCCCAACATCACATTCAGATGGGTACCGACAGCCTTTGGCCAAGATGAGGAGATTCACTCATTTCTCTGGCCAGTCTGGAGAGAGGCCACCGACAGGCTCCTGGTTGAGCAAAGCCCACTCTACATTCTGGTTTCTGCTGCCATGCTGTCCTCCCATTGCAACTTTGGGAAGCCATCAGTCCTCCGCTGTCTGATCACTTTCCATGAGGGTCGTGGCTCAATCCATATCACCAGTCCTGACCGCCATTTTGGGTACCAGCCCAATATCTCTAACTGCTGCTTAAACATTTCTCTACGATGGACCCTCATCCCCTCCAACAATATATACAAAGCAAAATCAAGCCTCCCCACTTCTGTCTCGCCACGTTCCTATCTCTTTCCCAGTCATCGAGCCTTGCCACCTTGAGCTTCTCCTTCATCTCCAACTCCAACTTTTGTTCCTCCCTTCCCACCACCCACTTGGTTATTAAGTAATTCATTCACTTTTCTGTCTTCCTTTCTATTCCGACGTCCACTAGCCTGGTCCAAGCTCCATTATCTCTTTGCCTCACAGAATCTAGAAGAGGGAAACCAGGCTGGTGAAGGGCCTTGAGTCCATACCATATGAGGAGGGGCTGCTTAGCCTGAATGAGAAGAGACCTGGTTGGGGGCGGAGAGAAGTGGTGACAGTGGATCCCAGATGCTGTCTTCAAGGATGCAGGGGGCTACTTTAGGTAAGGTAAGGTAAGGGGGATTAGCTTTATGCCGTTTGGCCTCAGAGAACAGAAGCAGGAATGATTCAATTCAACAACACTGAACAGAGGTAGAGTCTGGTCTTAAATTGTCCTAATGAGTGGACGGAGGGGGTCTCTCTCACTCGAGGGCTTTGGGCGAAGGCTTCAGGACCCTTTCTTGGGGTGACTGTACATATCAGGTCTGGGTTGCACCAGATGGCCGCTGCCAACCCTTCCAGCTAAGAGAGTCTCTGCTTGGTAGAGTCTGAAAACTGCTTAGGGAACATCTAGCCCAACCCTCTCATTTGACAAATGAGGAAACTGAGGCCCACAGAAGCAGATTGACTTGGTCAAGGTCACACAGCTAGTCCATTGAGGAGCTGGGCTCTTTCCCCACTACACAGAGAATCGGAGTGCCTCGGTTCCGGTCATGATATGCAAAGCACAGCTGAGAAAATGCCCTGATCAATACCTTTCTGTTCCCACGTATAAGCCAGCATATGTCAAATTCTAGCAACGGGGTCGGCATGCACAAGTTAGTTTGTTGGTCAGGTGAGTGTTAGCCAAGCACATACACTTCTTCAGTGGACAAACACTTACTGAATGCCTACTGAATACCCAGCCTTGCCCCTGGTGACTTGAGGTGCTTCATAAATCTTTGGTGAGGTTAAGCGTCATGATGATGACAAGGAAGGGGCCAAATTTCCTGAGGGGCTCTAATGGAGCCACGTTCACCTGTCTTGTGCAGGTGGTCAGGCACCATGGAGACACATCTGGTGTCCAGTGGCAACACACTCTCGGGCATGCAGAAGGCACCCCTGTGTGGGCAGCAGGGTCAGCATGCACAGTTAAAGAAAAATCACTTACCATCTTGGTCGTTACCTGAGTCGGCCGGAGACTTGCTCCTGCGCACAGGGCCAGGACTTTTGGCTGAGCTCTTCTGAGTCTTGGGAGATGACTTGGTGCCAGTGGTGGCGGGTGGGGCCCCCTTCATGACTCGGCACTCTGGGGGGAGAGCACAGAAGTTAGTGGGCTCCAGCGTGGCAGGGGCCAGGGTTAGGATGCTCCCCTGATCCTGTGAGCCAAATCCAAACTCCAAAGCCCCTTGCCCAAGCCTAGGCACCACAAGAGACTTGTCCAGTGAGTCCAACATGCTACTGGCCAATGGTTGAGCTGGGCCGTGACCCCAAATACTGCCTTCTTTCCACTGTACTCTAGGGCCATGCTAAGGACAACCCTAGAAATTCCAGAAAGATCAAAAAGGTAACATGGGCAGCTCGTTCTGCATACCTGATAGAGTTCTAGAACTGCCAGGATTTTTGTTTGTTGTTGTCGATTTTACTTAGGAGGTCTTCCAGTTCTGCAGATGGGACAGAGACTCTGGAGGAGGAGCTTTCAAAAGGGGCCTGGGTCAAAACTAGGCATTTAATTCAGGATATTCCAGAAGCAGGCACAATGCAATCATGGTCTGTTAGCACAGAATCAATCAGAGAATTTCGAATTGGAAAGGACCATAGAGACCATGAAGTCCAGCCCCCTTAATGCATGGATTATGTAACTGCCACCTAGAAAAAGGAAGGGACTTGTCCAAGGTCATACAGCCAAGAAGTGGAAAGGCTGCAGGACCATGGTATGGAAAGAGTTATATCTGGGCTTGGCAGAGAGTGATAAGCACAAACAAGGCAGACTCCAGGGCTTGCTTGGTGGTAGGCCTAGGGAGGGGCTAGTTGGTGGAATGCCAGCTGGGGCCAAGGCAGGGAATGGGAAGATGAGTTGGGCCTCAGTGCAGTGCCAGACTAGCTTGCCTGTTGGTGCACTGGTCTTTTTCTAGCTCCAGTGTTCTGTATTCCCTTTGTTTGCCGAGAGGGCTAGGTTCAGAGTCCAACGCCTTAGGTTATGAGCCCACAGAAATCTTAAGTGGCAAAGGGGAAACAAAGGCATGACAGAGCCCACAAAGGGCCACAGGGGCCATCCATGCTCACCATTCTCATCCAGGGAAAAGTCATCCTGGGCATAGCGGAACTTTTCAGGACCGCAGGCAATAAATACATCGTCATCACCAAAGAAATCGTGGAGGCAGGTCACCTAGTGAGAAAGCAAAGACATCTGTTGGTGGGACCTCTGTGCTACCCAGGATTCCACTTTCCCTGACCGCTGACATCATGGAAGGAAGCACAGGATTTACAAGTTGCAAGGGATCTCAGAAGCCAGCTAGCTGCCAAGTAGTCACCCAGCCTGTGTTTGAGGAGCTCCAGTGAGGGGCTGTGACCTCCTCCCACGGTGGCCCATTCCACTACAGGGCAGCACAAATTGTTAGGGAAGCTTTCCTCATTTAGACGTGGAAATCTGCCCCTCTACAAATGCCATTCATTGTTCTGAGCCCTGCCCTCCCAGGCCAAACAGAGTGAGCCTGCTCCTTCTTCCCATTGCCTCGGATGGGAGTGAGCTCCCCATCACTGGCTGTATAGGTTTGAGGAGGTTAGACACCCCCAGATGGGGGATCTGGGATGCATGGTCATGCACACATGACCTCTGAGGCCTCTTCCAGCTCTACGGTCAGGCATTCCCATTTGATCTAGCTTGAGGCTCAGGAAATTGGTCTTCTGTTGTCTTTTGGCTCTCACATCTGCCACCATAAGGTTCCATCGCAAATGGGGGATGATAGCGCTTTGACCATATGTCAACTAAATTACAAAGGGAATTTCCTCGAGCCCCTGGCTCAGCTGCTACTCACAAGCAAAGCTCTTCTACTCTCTTCCCAACCAATTAACGGTATGCCCCACAGCCCCCGCCACGGGTACTGGATTGGGCCATTTCTACATAACTGCTCAGGCTCAGTTGTTCAGAGCAGTAATCCTTCTGACTGGCGGACCCTAGAGCAATCTCCTCCAGTCTCTTCATTTTCCAGAAGGACAAAGTGAAGATGGAAAAGAGGAAGATTACACAGAGCTGAGGGATTAGAACACAGGCCCTTTGCCTCCAAAGTTGGCAGCCCGAAGACAATTCTCCTGTGCTCCCTCAGAGTTTCTTCTCCAGGATATACAATCCATAATTCCTTCAACTGATATTCATATGGCCTGGACTCAAGACCTTCAGCCATCCTGGTAAATGTGCACCCTGGACATTCTCCAGCTTCTCAATGTCCTTTTATTATTATTTTTAAAAAGTTAACCCCTTCCCTTCTATCTTAGAATCAATACTGTGTATTGGTTCCAAGGAAAAAGAGAGTCAAGGGCTAGGCAATGGGGGTTAAAGGACTTGGTCAGGGTCGGAAGCCACATTTGAACCCAGGACCTTCTATCTCTGCCAGTGTCTCTCATTCCACCGAGCCACCCAGGCATCCATGTCAATATCCTTCTTAAAATGCATCCCCCAGACCTGATCCTAATACTCCACATGTGGTGTGATAAGAGCAGAGGACAGTGAGATCATTGCCTCCCTAGTCCTGGAAGCTTTGCCCCTCATGTTGGCCGGGTGCTAAGGATTCTCCGTATCTTAGCCCAAGTTGTCTTTTTGGCCCTGTCTCTCACGTCTTCCTTTCCTGGAGCCAAAGAGGACAGCAGGCAGTCCCTTTCAACCATCTGCCCCTAGAGCTCCGCTGGCCTTTGTCCTGCCAGCCTCATAGCCAGACCCCTGCCCCATGCAGACCTCTGGGGTTGCTAGCCCTTGGCCTGACTATGTTCAATCCTGAAGCCCTGCTTTGGTCCTGCTCCACTGCCTGCCATGACCTAGCATGCTGGAGCTGTTGCATGCTAGGTTCCTAATCCAGATTCTGTGCTCTGGTGGGTGGAACCTGGGCGGAAAAACGAGCTCTGACAACACCTTCAACTAGAGAACCCCCAGGGTCAGCTCACTCACTGACATGCTGGATTTGGAGGCAGAGCCCAAGGGTGTCATTCCCAACCCTGCTACTTCCTACCCTGCAGATGACCTTGGGCGAGTCACTTCCTCTCTCTGAGCCTCCGTTTCCTTCTCTGTAAAATGAGAAGGTTGGCCCAGTTAAGTCCTCAAGGGCCTACTGTGTGCCAATGCCGAGGGTACAAAGAAAACCAAAGCCCAGTCCCTGCTCTCAAGTAAGTCTCAGTCTAGAGGGGGAGACAAGCTGAGTCCCACCAAGCTATAGACAGGAGGACACGAGCCCTGTAGCTGAGGCCGGGACCCTTCAGATGACCAGATGGTGGTTTTGAACCTCTCCAGGCCTCTGCCTTGGTGCTCCTGCCCCTGCATGTACCCAGGCCAGCACCCAGACCAGCACCCAAGCCAGCACAGCACTGGGTCCCGTATGCTGGGAAGCAAATCTGCCTCTGCCTTCCCAGGGGGCTTTGAGGATGCTGCACGGTGTACCCACCCTCCTCTGCTGCAGAGGCTTCCTCCATCCTGCGGCAGCTCCCCCGCCCGCTCTGCGCAGCCACTGCAGTGCCGGCTCAGACAAAGAGTCTGATGGCAGCTCTCTCAGTGACCTCATCGGAGGCGGTGGGCGGTGGCAGCAGCAACATGGCGGAGGGCTGATTAGCATTTCAACAGAGCCCCTCACCAGGCCTGGGTCTTTGTTATTCCCCTCTAAAGGTGGCCAGGCCAGCCCTCCTTTCCCACCAGCTGCCCCCCTCACAAGACCACAGTAGAAGAGGAACACAGACTGAGCAGGGCAGGAGGCTGGCCCTCCTGGATGGGCTGGTGCTGCTCTGGGACTCCATCTGGAGCTTTCTGGGCAGAGATAGTGGAGCGCTTTGCCATTTCCTTCTCCAGATCATTTGACTGATGAGGAAACTGAGGCAAAATTATCCAGAATAATTACAAAGCCACACAGAATGGCCTGGGAAGGCTACTTTGATCCCAAGAATCCAGCCCCTGTGGAGCTTGTGGGGGGGTCTGAGTGTGGATGAATCAGGGGGCCCCCTATAGAAACTCAGAGGGCTGGTTTTTCCAGGTCCAGAAGGCTACAAGAGCCCCTTAAGCTTCCTGGGGAAATAGTTGGCAATTGATCTCAAGGGGTAAGTGAGCCTTTTGAAGGGAAGAAAGAAGAGGCTTCAAAATTCAGGAAATGACTTTTCCTTTAGGGACATCAGTGTCCCACTGGCCACCAGCCCAGGAGTTACTGTCCCTGGCTGCCCCTAGTCCTGGCCCCCCATTCTTGAGTGCTGGTCTTGGGGTACACAGAGTCCTGGACTGCATGCTCAGGACCCAGTTTCCATTGACCCTCAAAGAGTGGATAAATGGGTGCACTCTGCATTATCCGACAGGAAATAGTTGTCTGTGTTGTTATTTACAGAGAGGAACACAGACCCAGAGAGGGAAAGGCATTTAAGATGGCAGAATTACCTTAGCTGGCATCTGAGCCCTTTAAGACCCTTGCTCCCAACTTCCTCATTTTATAGATAAGCAAACTGAAGCCCAGAAAGGAAAAGCAATTTGTCCAGGATTTGAACCCAAGGTCCTGATTCCCAAACCAGTAGCTTTTCCTCTATTTCCTGTCTATTCCCCACAGCCTCTCAAGAAGCCCCAGAGGGGGACCACATTCAACAGAGTATTTCTGCTCTTTTATTGTGCCAGTAGCCACCACTCTCAGGGCCACTGATAATGACCACATGTAGCTCAGGCTCCCATGGCCACTCTGGCTGCCTGACCATTGGACCAGGGATCCCCACCTTCGTTTAGGGCTGCTAGCCTATCACAGCAGAGTTGGCTGAGCCTGGGATACCATTAGCCTGTGTTTGGGCAGGCTCTGATCCCGGGCTGGACTGTTATGGCACCTGCAGGCCCAGAGATCAGCTCATATGGCCTGCCACATTAAATGAGGGGTTTGGACTTCATGGCCCATCTGGCTCTTTTCAGAAGAAAAATCCCAGGATTCCACGTCATGGTCCCGGAAAGTAACTCAGGAGGGCTCTGGGCCATTTGGAATGACATGGGATTCAGTAGCCTGCCTGTCTGCCTGCCTGCCTGCCCACCTGCCGGCTCCTCCCACTCCCGCTCTCGCTCTCTCCTTTCCAGCACAAGCAAAGGACCTCCCGGTGGGTGGACCTGGATTTTGTCCGCTCTAGGCAGCCCCTGTTCAGCACCATGGACAGCACCGCTGGGCGCCAAACCAGTCTCGGGAACAGGCAGGGGGAAGCTGAGGACCACTCCTGGGAAGCCAAAGAATCGGCGGCAGCCCGGGGGAGTCATCCATCTTTGGGAAACTACAGAAATGCTGCGGGGCGGGACTAGGAGCCGAGCAGGCTTTTAAGGAAACCACCAGACCGACGGCAAATTCGGCTTTGAAATCTAATGCCCCCACTGGATGGGAGGGGCAGTGTAGTGGAGGAGGAGGAGTTTGAAGCTCCGGATTTGAATCCCAGTAGGGCAACGTCCCTTCCTTGCTCTCTTTCGACCTCATTTTCCTTCTTTGTCAAAGGGGAGGACCTCTACTGAAGCCCCCTCCACTCACTCTAAATCCAATGAATCTGTGAGGGTCATACTTGGCCCATTGGCCAGTGAAGGTCTCAACAGGCTCTTTGGTGAAGCATCAAGCAGTAGTGGGGCAGTAGTAGAGAGACAAGGTCCCAGGAAGGCCTCTGCAGAATTCTCACCAGGGACAATTGGCTGCCAGTAATGGCTACTAGGTCCTCTCCAAACGACACAGGCTGGGAGGGAATGGAGGGACAGTGAAGTAGTCATATAACTGTCTATCAAGAAGGGAACAAAGCTGACCTCAGACACTTCCCAGCTGTGTGACCCTGGGCAAGTCCCTTCACCCCCATTGCCTAGCCCTTACAACTCTTCTACCTTGGAACCAATCCACAGTATTGACTCCAAGACAAAAGGTAAAGATTTAAAAAGGGGGGGGGGTAAAGAAACCAGTTTCAGAGAGTTACCAGGCAGTTGGTAGAAAGAGTGAGCCCTCCATGGCCTTCCAGATGGCCAGCCAACCACAAGTGCCACCACACTGTGACCGGGGAATTCAAGAAGAGCCAACTCCAGTTGGTCCTCAGAGTCCATCAATGTGGCCTTTTCCAGACCTTTCTGTGCCAATCCACCACTCACACTCTAGTCTCAACCAAAGAGCAGATATCAGCAACAGAGCTACACTGGCCAGAGAGAGGTGTGGCGTCCCTTGGTGACATCACACAGACCACTTGAACTTTGGTGAATACCATTGATGACAAATTCCTTTAGGTAACACACATTACAAGTCATCTCCGCCTGCCCATCCTATGGAACTCTTGTCTATGTCCTCGCCACAGGGAGTGCCAGAGGTTTTCCTTTTCTCCCAACCCTGCTGTCTATCTATCCCGAGAGCACTCGGGCTACCAACCTGCATCCTTGTCCCTTTATGTGACATTTATCTCTTTTTTTCAGATGCCACCAAAGCCCGGCAATGCTGGCTGACTCTTGTTTCTGAAAAGCTGGGCCTGTTTACATGAAAGACCCCTGCAATCTCCTGAAGGCAATCCAGCCTGTTCTCCTTCTCAATCATGGCTCAAATTCACTGTGCGTCTGTGCTACCCATCACACAGAGAGATACCAATGGACAAGCCTCACAGACTGTCCATCCAAATCTTCATCATCACGTGTTCCGCCAAGCCAGAATTCTTGGAGTTTTACATACCTCTTCCAGGAGGCTCCACGATGTTTGGGGGCTGGACCCAATCAACACACTGTCATCCCCAGATAGGAGTGTATGGAGAACCGTACCATCCATAGAGAGCCCCTCTCCAACTTGGACTCTGCACTGGATCTCCTCCTTCTCACTGGTGGACACCCTTTTCTTTTAAACCCCTATCTGCTATCTTAGAATCAATACTGTGTATTGGTTCCAAAGCAAAAGAGTAGAAAGGGCTAGGTAATGGGGGTGAAGGGACTTGGCCAGGGTTACACAGCTAGGAAGTGTCTGAGGCTAGATTTGACATCTCCCATTTCTTTCCATTTTCAGGAAATTACAAAATGGTAAAGAACCAGCCCGTCCATTGCTGCGGATGGCTAGCAACACCACCTGTTTGCTCCCTACCATGGCTTCTGATAATCTATTTGTTCCCTACTTGGGCCCTCCTGGAGGCTAGACTTGATTCACGAAGAGGTGAATCGCCTAGAATTTGGTTGAGATGCGCCCTTCCTGGCAGAGTGGGATGACATGAGCTTCACAGGGAGGTCAGGGCATCTCTGGGCCTGGTGGGCATTAAGGGCTCAGGCCCCAAGGCTCTAGGTTTGAGTATTACCCTTTTAAGCATAGAATACAGGAAGGAGACTGGTCCATGGGACCTTCTGGACAGGGACACCCACGAAGCCTGGGATGGGCAGCTCATCCCTTTCAATTTCTCCCGGCCAAAGAAGTGGAGGGAATTCTAGGGAATGGGCCAGCCCCTCTGCCTCTGTCTACTCAGCCTCTGCCAGGTCTAGACGCCCACCACCTTGGTCTCGAATTACCTCAGAATGAAGCCCAGGTTTTTCAAAGCCTACCCCATCATCCATCGGTGGCTGGCTAGGGCTCTTTCTTCTAGCAAGTTCTATTTCTCAAAGAATTTTGACTTCAACGAGAGCAAGACAAAGACAGCATCCGCCCAGCTGTTCCACACCGACAGGCCTGACCTTCCCAGTTGAGGGAGGGCTCTTTGTGCTAGGAAAGTGGTTGCCTAGCAACCAGGCCTTGCAGCTGCCAGCCTCCAAATACTGAAAGCATGACTTCTGGGAAGGAATCAGGAGAAAAGGGTGGGGGTGGGGGCTTGGCCATTCAGCTTTATGTTGGGACCAAAAGACTGCCCTGAATGCCCAGATCTTACCCCATTTACTCACCCTTCCCATGGGGAGTCTAGTGCTAGATTGCATTCTGGGTTTGGATGGCTCCCTTCACCCCCACCCCTACAGAGTCTCATTGTAGTGGCTGATCCCCAATCAAGCAGGGCATTGGAAACATGCTGAGTGGGGTGGAGGAAGGGGATCTTGTACAATACCAAGGCATGTCGCACACATTCATTCACCAGACCTCCCTTTGGGTTCTGGGGGTACAGACATTAGCTGCCTCCATTGTATAGCCAAGGAAACCAAGGTACAGAATTATAGTCTCAGAGTTGCCGGGGGTCCCAGAGGCCGCGTAGTCCAACCCACACCTGAACAAGAACAAGCATCCCCACTACGCCACATCCAACAACAACTGGTAATTTAACCTTAACTTAAAGATGGCTGGTGACTGGAACCCAGGATGTCCTGCTCCACCCTTAGAAATGTACTTCTCTGCCATCTCACCTCAAGGGCAGCTAGGTGGAGGAGTAGGAGAGAGCACCAGGCCTGGAGTCAGGAATATATATCTAAGTTTGAATCCAGCCTCTGAACCTGGGTAAGTTACTTCACCTTGTTTGCCTCAGTCTCCTCAGCTGTAAAATGAGCTAGAGAAAGAAATGGCCAACCACTCCAGTTTCTGTGCCAAGGAAACCCTCAAACTAGTCCTGGGGTCACAAAGGACTCCCCTTCTGCCTGAGGCCCTTTACCCATCCCCTGCCCCTGAATGTACCCACTTCTTCTGGGCCTCAGGAAGGAGAGAATGCTAACACGGTAATGAATCACCAGAAGGAAATGCCACAGATTTGCCACTTAATTACAGTCCCTTGGCAAGGGGGACCTTGAGCCCTTTGCCCCCTCTTCCTCAAAGGAAGGATGGAACACTTGGTGAGCATCACTTCTACAAGTCTGGCTCCCACCAACCCGGAGGAGTCAGTACTGAGGCCTAGAGGAGAAGCCCTTTGTGCTCCAGGTACTCAGAGGCTGGAAGTGGGGGGCAGGAGTATTGGTGGCATCCCTGTGGCAAATCCCAAAGAGTCCTTGCCACTGGAAAGCTTACAGTCTGGCAGAAAGCCTCAATAGAGGGAAGTGCTTTCTAACAATCAGAGCTGTTCAGCAAGGGAACCGACTTCCTTGAAAGCTAGTGAGTTTCTCATCACTGGGGGTGTTCAAGCAGAAGCTAAGTAGGTCACTTTGGTGCCTCTAATGGCTTAGGATTCTAACAACTGAACACCAGAAGAGGAGGAACTTCCTCTCAGTATCAGGTCACACACCAACCCAAGCCACTAAGTCAGACCCCCTTCCCTAAATTCTCCTTTACTCTCCAAAATCCATAGCTTTCTTCTGATCTCTGTCAATGGCCAATTGGAATTGTTCTGCCTATCTTCAAAGAGAGACAAAGAATAGAGAGAGATACAGAGAGAGGAGAAAGACAGACAAAGAAGAGTGACAGAGAGACACACAGAAAGAGACCCAGAGACAGAGAGACATGTACACGGAGAGACACAGAGAAAGAGAAGCAGAGAGGAGATACAGAGACAAAGGAGAGAATGTGACAAAGAGATCACTCGCCAGCCACTATAGTAACAAAACCTATCAAAGTCCAACTGTTGAAGGCAGATGTCACCATCGGGGTATCATGCCAGGAGGACCAAAATACCCTGAATGGATGTCAGATGAGGCAGCCAATCTATGGAAGGAGCAAAGGCCCTGAGGATGGGGCAGGATGGGGATGCTCTGTGGATCAGAGCTCTTATGGGATAGATATCCTATGCAGAGTGGTCCATGCTGAGGGATCTGCCTAACGCGTGCCAACAGGTGAGATGTTCCAGTAGCATAGAAAGACAAAAGCTTATTAGTGCAAATTGCAGGGCTTTTGTGGCCTACTTGAGCTTACCTCTCACCTGAGTCCATTAGGAACCAAGGAGAAAGAATCTTGCTCCACTCCAGATTGCTTTGTACTCTGGTTCCAATCCATGGCCCCTGAGCTCATTGACTTCAATAAAACTCTCTCTCTCTCTCTCTCTCTCTCTCTCTCTCTCTCTCTCTCTCTCTCTCTCTCTCTCTCTCTCTCTCTCTCTCTCTCTCTCTCTCTCTCCCATTGTCTCTCTCCTTGTCTTCTCTTTAATCATGTACTTCTATTCTTCCCTTTTCTCTCCCTATCTTGCCTCTATTTCTCTCTCTCCTGTCTTTCTATTGTTTTCTCCCCATCTCTCTCTCTCTCCCTCTTCTTTCTCCTGTTTTTTCTTCCTGTCTCTCTCTACCCCTTCCCCTCTCTTTCTCTGCCTCTCTCTTTATCATGTCCCTCTATCCTTCCTTTCTTTCTCCTTATCTACTCTCTCTCATCTTTCTCTCATTCTCTCTCCTCTTCTGTCTTTCTCCTGCACTTTCTCCCCCTTCTCTATCATGTACCTCTGTCCTCCCCTTCTCTCCATTTTCTCTTTCTTTCCCTCATCTTTCCCCTGCTCTTTTACCTCTGTCTTTCTCTTCTTCTTCTCCTCTATCAAGTCCCTCTTTCTTCCCTTCTCTCTCCCTATCTTCTCTGTCACTCTCCCCTTCTCTTCTCATTCTCTATCTCTATTGTTTCCCTCTATTTTTCCTTTGTCTGTATCTCTATCTCTGTCTCTGTTCTCTCTGTCTCTCTCATCTTTCTTCAGTTCTTTTTCTCTGTTTTTGGTATCTCTCTCTGTCTCTCTCCTTATGTCTCTGTCTCTCCCTCTCTCTCCTCTTCTATTTTTCTCTGCCCCTTCCTGTCTCTCCCTCTTCTGTCTTTCTCCCTCTTTCTCTCTTCTTTCTCTCTCTCTTTCTCATTTCCCTCTATTCTTCCCTCTTCTCTCCGTATCTTCTCTCTCATCTCTCTCCAGTTCTTTCTCCCCGTCTCTCTCCTTCTCTTCTCTTTTTCTCTTTATCATGTCCCTCTACACTTCCCTTCTGTCTCCCTATCTTCCCTCTGTCTCTCCTGTCTTTCTCTTGTTCTTTCTCCCTGTCTCTCTCTCCCTCCCTCTTCTGTCTTTCTCCTGCTCTTTTCCTCTCTTCTCTTCTCTTTCTGTTTCCCTCTTTTATCATGTCTCTCTATCCTTCCCTTCTCTCTCCTTATCTTCTGTCTCTATCTGGCTCTCTCACTCTTCTCTTTATCATATCCCTCTATCCTTCCCTTCTCTCTCCCTATCTTCTCTGTCTCTCATTTTTCTCTTGTTCTCTGTCACTCTCTGTCTCTCTCCCTCTTCTATCTTTGTCCTGCTCTCACCTTCTGTCTATCTCTATCCTCTTTCTCTTTCTCATGTCACTCTATCCTTCCCTTCTCTCTCCTTATCCTCTCTCTCTCTCTCTCTCTCTCTCTCTCTCTCTCTCTCTCTCTCTCTCTCTCTCTCTCTCTCTCTCTCTCTCTCTCTCTCTCTCTCTCTCTCCTGTCTCTCTTGTTCTTTCTGCCCCACCATCTCTCTTTCTCCTTCTGTCTTTCTCCTACTCTTTCTCCCCCTCTCTCCTCTTTCTCTCTTTCTCATGTCCCTCTATCCTTTCCTTCTCCCTCCATATCTTCTCCCTGTCTCTCATCTTTTTAATGTTCTCTTCTGCTTTCTCCCTGTCATGTCCATCTATCCTTCCTTTCTCTCTCCCTATCTTCTCTCTCTGTCTCCCTTATCTTGACTCTTTCTCTTCTCTTTCTATGTCACTCTTTATCATGTCCCTTTATCCTTCCCTTCTCTCTTCCATTCTCTCTCTCTCTCTCTCTCTCTCTCTCCCTCCTATCTTTCCCTCGCTCTTCCTACCCCACCCATCTCTCTCTCCCTCTTTCTACTGTTCTTTCTCTCTCACCCCTTCCCTTCTCTTTCTGTATCTATCTTATCCTGCTATCCTTCCCTTCTCTCTCCCTACCTTGCCTCTGTCTCTTTCTCATGTCTTTCTTTTGTTGTTTTTCCCTGTCTCTCTGTCTCCATCTTCTTTCTCCTGTTCTCTCTCTCTGATTTTCTCTTTCCTTCTCTTCTCTTTCTGTCTCTTTTATCATGTATCTCTATCCCTCCCTTCTCTCCCAATTTTCTCTGCCTCTTTGTCTCTGTCTCTCTTCTGCTCTTTCTCTCTGTCTCTCTCTTCTCTTTCTCTCTGTCATATCCTTCCCTTCTCTCTCCCTATATTTTCTCTCTCTCCCCGTCTTTCTCTTGCTTTCTGTCTTTCATCTTCCTCTTGTTCTCTGTCTCTGTCCCTCTCCCTCTTCTTTTTTCTGCTTTCTCTGTCTCTCTCTACTTCCCTTCTCTTTCTCTATATCTATCTTTTCATCCTGTCCCTCTATCCTTCCCTTCTCTCTCTGTCTGTCACTTTGTCTCCTGTCTTTCTCTTGTTCTTTCTGCCTCATATATCTCTTTCTCTCTCCTTTTTTCTTTCTCCGGTTCTTTCTCCCTCTGACTCTCTCCCCCTTCCCTTCTCTCTCCCTATTTTCTCTCTGTCTCTCTCTCTCCCCCACTTTCTCTTGCTCTTTTCCCTCTGTCTCTCTCTACTCTTTTCTTTCTGTCTCTCTATTATGTCCCTCTATTCTCTCTCTCTCTCTCTCTCTCTCTCTCTCTCTCTCTCTCTCTCTCTCTCTCTCTGTCTCTGTCTCTCTCTCTGTCTCTCTCTCTCTCTCTCTCTCTCTCTCTCTCTCTCTCTCTTTCTCTCTCTCGTCTGTCTCCCTCTTCTTTCTCTCTGCCTCTCTCTCCCCCTTCCCTTCTCCTTCTCTTCTTTCTCCCTACCTTCTCTCTCTCCCTCCCCTTTTCTTCTCTTTCTCTGTCTCTCTCTATCATATCCCTCTATCCTTCCCTTCTTTCTCCCTCTCCCTCCCCCACTCTTTCTCTCTTTATGTCTTTCTATCCTTCCCTTTTTTCTCCCTATTTTCTCTTTCTGTCTCTATCTGTCTCTCTACCTCTTCACTTTTTCTCTCTTCATCTTATCCCTCTCTCCTTCCCTTTTCTCTCCCTACCTTCTCTCTGTCTCCCTCCCCTTTTCTTCTCTTTCACTGTCTCTCTCTATCATATCCCTCTATCCTTCCCTTCTTTCTCCCCCTCTCCCTCTCTTTCTCTTTTTCTCTCATCATGTCTCTCTCCTTCCCTTCTCTTTCCCTATCTTCTCTCTCTCCCCTCATCTATCTTTCTCTTGCTCTTTCTGCCTATCTCTCTCTCCCTTTTCTTCTCTTCCTCTATGTATCATGTCCCTCTATCCTTCCCTTCTGTCTCTCTCCCCTCTCTCTCCCACCATGTATTTCTATCCTTCTCTTTTCTCTTCCTATCTTTTCTTTATCTCTATCTCTTTCTATCTCTCTATTCTTTCTCCTTCTTTCTTTTTCTTCTCTCTCTCCCTCTCTCCTCCTTCCTGTCTTTCTCTTGTGCTTTCTCCCTGTCTCTCTTCTCTTTCTCTGTCTCTCTTTATTATGTCCCTCTATCTTTCCCTTTTCTCTCCCTATCTTCTGTCTCTCATCTTTCTCTTGTTCTGTCTCTGTCTCTATTCCTCTCCTTTCTTTCTCTGTCTCTCCTTCCCTTCTCTTTCTTTATATCTCTTTTCATCATGTCACTCTATCCTTCCCTTATCTCTCCCAGTCTTCTCTCTCTCCCTATCTTGCCTCTGGTCTAATATCTTTCTCTTGTTCTTATTCCTTGTCTCTCTGTCTTTCCATCTTCTGTCTTTCTCCTGCTCTTTCACTTTCCTTCTCTTCTCTTTCTCTGTCTCTCTTTTATCATGTCTCTCTATCCTTCCTTTCTCTCTCCCAGTCTTCTCTCTCTCTGTCTCTCTGTCACTTTGTCTCCTGTCTTTCTCTTGTTCTTTCTGCCCCATATATCTCTTTTTCTCTCTCTCCTTTTGTCTTTCTCCTGTTCTTTCTCCCTCTGACTCTCTTTCCCTGTCTCTCTCTTTATCATGTCCCTCTATCCTTCCCTTCTCTTTCCCTATATTTGCTCTCTCTCCCCCTCCTGTCTTTTTCTTGCTCTTTCTGCCTCTCTCTCCCCCTCTCCTCTTCTCTTTCTCTGTCTCTCTTTATCATGTCATAGAGGGAGTATTCTCTCACACTGTCTCGATCTCTCTCCTCTCTCTCTTGTTTTTTTTTCTGCCCCACCCATCTCTCTTTCTTTCTCTCTGTCTCCCTCTTCTTTCTCCTGTTCTTTCTTTCTCTCTCCTTCCCTTCTCTTTCTCTTTATTGTGTACCTCTATCCTTCTCTTCTCTCTCCCTACCTTCTCTGTCTCCCTCCCCTTTTCTTCTCTTTCTCTGTCTCTCTCTTTATCATGTCCCTCTATCCTTCCCTTCTCTTTCCCTATATTTGCTCTCTCTCCCCCTCCTGTCTTTTTCTTGCTCTTTCTGCCTCTCCCCCCCTCCCCTCTTCTCTTTCTCTGTCTCTCTTTATCATGTCATAGAGGGGCAGTATTCTCTCACACTGTCTCAATCTCTCTCCTCTCTCTCTTGTTTTTTTCTGCCCCACCCATCTCTCTTTCTTTCTCTCTGTCTCTCTCTTCTTTCTCCTGTTCTTTCTTTCTCTCCTTCCCTTCTCTTTCTCTTTATTGTGTACCTCTACCCTTCTCTTCTCTCTCCCTACCTTCTCTGTCTCCCTCCCCTTTTCTTCTCTTTCTCTGTCTCTATCATATCCCTCTATCCTTCCCTTCTTTCTCCCTCTTCCTCTCTCCCTCCTCATCATGTCTTTCTATCTTTCCCCTTTCTTTTCCTATCTTCTCTTTCTGTCTCTCCCTCTTCTTTTTCCCTCTTTGTTCCTCTTCACCTTTTCTCTCTTCATCTTATCCCTCTCCCCTTCCCTTCTCTCTCTCTCTATATTCCCCCTCTTTCTCTCTCTCCACATCATGTCTCTCTCCTTCCCTTCTCTCTCCCTATCTTCTTTGTCTCTCTCTCTGTCTCTCTCTCTATCATGTTCCTCTATATTCCTCCCTTCTCTCTCCCTATCTTGCCTCTGTCTCTCTCCTGTCTTTCTCTTGTTCTTTCTCTTGCCCTTTCTATCACTGACTCTATCTTTCCTTCTCTTTTCTTTCTCTGACTTTCTCTTTTATCATGTCTATCCTCCCCTTCTCTCTCCCTATTTTCTGTCTCTATCTTTGTCTCTCTTTCTCCTGCTCTTTCTCTTCTCTTTCTCTCTTTATCATATTTCTCTATCCTTTTTCCTTCCTTCCTTCCTTCCTTCCTTCCTTCCTTCCTTCCTTCCTTCCTTCCTTCCTTCCTTCCTTCCTTCCTTCCTTCCTTCCTTCCTTCCTCCCTATCTTCTCTCTCTCCCCCTCATCTGTCTTTCTCTTGTTCTTTCTGCCTCTATTTCTCTCTCCCTCTCCCTCTCCTCTTCTATTCATCTCTTTCTTCATCATGTCCTTCTAACCTTCTCTTGTCTCTATCTCTCCCTCTTCTGTCTTTATCCTACCTTCTCTCTGTCTCTGTCTCTTCTTCCCTTCTCTTTTCATCAAGTCCCTTTATCTTTCCTTTCTCTCTCCCAGGCTTCTCTGTCTCTGTCTCTCTCTCCTGTCTTTATCATGTTTTTTCTGCCCCACCCATCTCTTTCTCTCTCTCTCTCTCTCTCCCTCCTTCTTCTTTCTCCTTTTCTTTCTTCCTGTGTCTCTCTCTCCCCCTTCCCTTCTCTGTCTGTCTCTCCTCCCTCCTCTGTCTTTATCCCACTTTCTCTCTCCTCTTCTCTTTCTCTCTCTGTATCATGTCCCTCTATCCTTCCCTTTTCTCTCCTTATGTTTTCTCTCTCATCTTTCTCTTGTTCTTTCTCAATTCTCTCTCTCCCTCTTCTTTCTCCTCTTCTCTTTCTCATGTTCCTCCATCCTTCTCCTCTATCTCCCTATCTTATCTCTCTGTCCCTCTCCATCCCTTTCTCTACCTTGTCTTCCTCCTGTTCTTTCTCTTTCATTCTCTTTTTTGTCTTTCTGTCTCTCTATCCATCCCTTCTCTCTCCTCATCATGTCTCTTTATCCTTCCCTTTTCTCTCCCTATCTTCTTCTTTCTGTCTCTCTCTATATCATGTTCCTCTATCCTTTCCTTCCCTCTCCCTATCTTCTCTGTCTCTATTTTTGTCTTTCTCTCTCTCTTTTGTCTTCCTCCTGCTCTTTATCCCTCTGTATTTCTCTTCTCTCTCTCTTTATCATATATGTCTATCCTTCTCTTTGTTCTCCCTATCTTCTCTCTCTCCCTCTTCTGTCTTTTTCCTCTTTCTCCATCTGACTCTTTTTTCTTATCTTTCTCTGTCTCTCTTTATCATGTCCCTCTATCCTTCCCTTCTCTCTTTCTCTCTCTCCTGTTCTTTCTCCCTCTTTCTCTGTCTCTATCATACTCATCTATCCTTCCCTTCTCTCCCTATCTGCTGTCTCTATCTTTGTCTCTCTCACTCTTCTTTCTCCTGCTCTTTTTCCCTCTGACTCTTTCTCTTCTCTTTCTGTCTCTCTTTATCATGTCCCTCTACCCTTCCCTTCTCTCTCCCTATCTTCTCTCTCTCCTCATCATGTCTCTCAATCCTTACCTTCTCTCTCCCTACCTTGCCTCTGTCTCTGTACCTTTCATGTCTTTTTCTTGTTCTTTCTCCCTGTCTCTCCATCTTCTGTATTTCTCCTGCTCTTTCTCTCTTTGACTCTTTTCTTGTCTCTTTTATCACGTCTCTCTATCCTTCCCTTCTTTATCTCCTCTGTCTCTCTCTCTCTTTCTCCTGCTCTTCCTCTTTCCTGTTCTTTATCATATCCCTCTATCCTTTCCTTCTCTCTCCCTATCTTCTCTCTCTCTCCCCATCTGTCTTTCTCTTTTTTTCATGTCCCTATATCCTTCCCTTCTCTCTCCCTATTTTATCTCTCCCATTTTCTCTTGTTCTCTGTCTCTCTCCCTCTTCTATCTTTCTCCTGCTGTCTCCTGTTTCTCTCTATCTATCCTCTTCTCTTTATCACGTCCTTCTATCCTTTCCTTCTGTCTCTCTCCCCTTCTCTTTCTCTCTCTCCCTCTCACACCATGTCTTTCTATCCTTCTCTTTTCTCTCCTTATCTTTTCTGTCTCTATCTCTACCTCTTCTTTCTCTTCTTTTCTCTCCCTCCCTCCCTCTCTCCCTCTCTCCCTCTATCTTTCTCCCTCTGTCTCTCTCCTTCTCTTTCTCTGTCTCTCTTTATGTCTCTCTATTTTCCCCTTCTCTCTCCTTATCTTCTCTGTTTCTCATCTTTCTCTTGTTCTCTGTCTCTATTCCTCTTCTGTCTTTCTCCTGCTTTCTCTGTCTCTCTCTCCTTCCCTTCTCTTTCTCTATCTCTCTTTTCATCATGTCCCTCTATTCTTCACTTCTCTCTCCCAGTATTCTCTCTCTCCCATCCTTGCCTGTACCTCTGTCTCTCTCATGTCTTTCTCTTGTTCTTTCTCCCTGTCTCTGTCACTCCATCTTCTGTTTTTCTTCTGCTCGTTCTCTCTCTCTCTCTTATCATGTCTCTCTCTATCCTTATCCTCTGTCACTATCTTTGTCTCTGTCTCTCTCTCTGTCTTTCTCCTGCTCTTTCTTTCTTGTCTCTTTCTTTATCATGTCCCTCTATCCTTCCCTTCTCTCTCCCTATATTCTGTCTCTCTTCTCTTGTTCTGTCTCTCTCCCTCTTCTTTCTCCTCCTTTCTCTGTCTCTCTCTCCTTCCCTTCTCTTTCTCTGTCTCTTCTTCATGTTCCACTATCCTTCCCTTATCTCTCCCAGTCTTCTTTCTCTCCCTACCTTGCCTGTCTCTGTCTCTCATGTCTGTCTCTTGTTCTTACTTCCTGTCTATTTGTCTCTCCATCTTCTGTCTTTCTCCTACTCTTTCTCTCTCTCCTTCCCTTCTCTTTCTGTCTCTCTCTTTTCATCCTGTCCCTCTATCCTTCACTCCTCTCTCCCAGTGTTCTCTCTCTGTCTCCTGTGTTTCTCTTGTCCTTTCTGCTCCACACATCTCTCTCTCTCTCTTTCTCCCTGACTCTCTCCCCCTTCCCTTCTCTTTCCCTGTCTCTCTCTTTATCATATCCCTCTATCCTTTGCTTCTATCTCCCTGTTTTCTCACTGTCTCTCCCCCCTCTGCTTTCTCTTGCTCTTTTTTCCTCTCTCTCTCCTTCTCTTCTCTTTATTATATCCCTCTATCCTTCCCTTCTCTCTCCCTATATTTGCTCTTTCTCCCCTCCTGTCTTTCGTCTTTCTCTCTCTCTCTCCCTCCCTCCCTTCTTCTCTTCCTTTGTCTCTCTTTATCATGTCCCTAGAGGGGCAGTCTTCTTCTTCTTCTCTCTGTCTCTCTCTCTTTCTGCCTCTGTCTCACTCTCTTGTTTTTTTTCTGCCCTACCCATCTCTCTTTCTCTCTGTATCCCTCTTCTTTCTCCTGTTCTTTTTCTGTCTCTCTCCCTTATCTTGTACCTCTACCCTTCTCTTCTCTCCCTACCTTCTCTCTCTCCCTCCCCTTTTCTTCTCTTTTTGTCTCTCTCTATCATATCCCTCTATCTTTCCCTTCTTTCCCCCACTCCCCCTCTCTTTCTCTCTCATCATGTCTTTCTATCTTTCCCTTTTGTCTCCCTATCTTCTCTTTCTGTCTCTTATCTCTGTCTTTCTCCCTCTTTCTTCCTCTTCACTTTTTCTCTCTTCATCTTATCCCTCTATCCTTACCTTCTCTCCTTATCTTCTCTGTCTCTGTTCCTCTCTTTCTCTCTCCTGTCTTTCTCCTGTTCTTTCTCACTCTTTATCTCTCCCTTCTCTTCTCTTTCTGTCTCTCTCTCCTTCCCTTCTCTCTCCCTATCTTCTCTTTGTCTTTCTCCATCTGTCTCTCTCTTGTTCTTTCTCCCTGTCTCTCCATCTTCTTTCTTCTGCCCTTTCTCTCATTGACTCTCTTTTCTTCTCTTCTCTGACTCTTTCTTTTAACATGTCTCTCTATCCTTCCCTTCCCTCTCCACATCTTCTCTTTCTCTATCTTTGTCTGTCTCTCTGCCTTTCTCCTGCTCTTTCCCCCTCTTTCTCTCCCTTTGTCATATCCCTCTATCCCTCCTTTCTTTCTATCTTCTCTCTCCCCTTCATCTGTCTTTCTCTTGCTCTTTCTACCTCTCTCTCTTCATTTGTCTCTCTTCATCATGTCCCTCTA
The DNA here is from genome assembly GCF_027887165.1 of Monodelphis domestica. NCBI lineage: Eukaryota > Metazoa > Chordata > Mammalia > Didelphimorphia > Didelphidae > Monodelphis > Monodelphis domestica. The sequence goes on from NC_077235.1 coordinate 4,823,581, forward strand.
TCCTTCCCTTCTCTCCCCATCTTCTCTGTCTCCCATCTTTCTCTTGTTCTCTTTCTGTCTCTGTCCCTTTTCTGTCTTTCTCCTGCTATCTCCCTCTGTCTCTCTCCTCTTCTCTTTCTCTTTATTATGTCCCTCTAGCCTTCCCTTCTCTCCCTGTCTCTCCCTCTTCTGTCCTTCTCCTACTTTGTCTGTCTCTCTTCTTAACTTATCTTCCTCTCTCTCTCCTGTCTTTATGTTGTTCTTTCTGCCCCACCCATCTCTCTTTCTCTCTCTCTCCCTCTTCTTTCTCCTGTTCTTTCTCCCTCTGTCTCTCCCCCTCCCTTCTCTGTCTCTTTATCATGTACCTCTACTCTGCCCTTATCTCTCTCACTATATTTTCTGTTTCTCTCTTTTCTCTATCTCCCTCACCTTCTTTTCTCTTTCTCTATCATATGCCTCTATTCTTCCCTTCTTTCTCCCTATCCCTCCCCCTCTCTCTCCCTATCTTCTCTCTCTCCCTCCCTCTTCTGTCGTTCTCCCCTTTCTTTCTCTTCACTTTTTCTCTTAATCATGTCCCTCTATTCTTCCCTGCTCTCTCCCTATCGTCTCTCTCTGTGTCTCTCATCTTCCTCCAGTTCTTTCTCTCTCTGTCTTTCTCCTCTTTTTTCTATCTCTCTTTATCATGTCCCCCTATCCTTCCCTTCTCTCTTCCTATCCTCTCTCTGTCTCTGTCTCTCTCTCCTCTTTCTCTTGTTCTTCCTGTCCCACCCATCTCTCTTTCTCTCTTTTGTTCTTTCTCCTTCTGTCTCTCTCTCTCTCTCTCTACTTCCCTTCTTTCTTTGGTTCTCTCTATCATATCCCTCTATCCTTTCCTTCTCTCTCCATGTCTTCTCTCTTTTCTCTGTCTCTCTCTCTGTTATCTTTCTCCTGTTCTTTCTCCCTCTGTCTCTCTTTCTCATTCTCTTCTCTTTCTATGTCTCTCTCTTTATCATGTCCCTCTATCCTTCCTTTCTCTCTATCTCTCTGTCTGTCACTGTCTCTCTACTGTCTTTCTCCTGCTCTTTCTCCCCGTCTCCTCTGTTTCTCTTTTCTTTCTATCTCTCTCTTTTTATACTGTCTCTCTCTCTTTCTCTCTTTCTTTGCCTCTGTCTCCCTCTCTCTTTCTGTCTCCAAAACATACTCTATACTCCAGGATCCCCCTGGAACAGTTAACCCTCAAGATAAGACAAGATGCTCCAATCCTGAGTTGGCATGCTGGCCTGTGGCCTACCCACCAGTGTATCATGCCTAAGTCAATAAGAGATTCGCTGTCTTCTTCTTTATGCACTCGTGACCATGAAGAAGTTGATTCTGGGCCCCACACCCCATGGCACCCCCCCCCATACCTGGGTGGTTTTTTCTGCTGGTGTACCCCTTACAATTCAAATATTGGGCATTTTTTGGCACACTGTGCCTTTTTCTCTGTCCTTGCTCAGCACTAGCAACTGAAGCACATCTCCCCTAAGGAGACCTCCAGGTCAGGGAAAAACCACTCCCTGCCAAGGGCTATTTTCCTTCGCTGATTCCCTTTGGCTGGGTTCTTGGCCTCCCTCAGTGGCCTCCTCAGTTTCCTGTTGGTTCCATTCCCTGTTCCAGGCCTCCAGCAACCGATCTGTTTTTCTGCCATCTATTTGAAGTCAGCAGGTCTACTCTGTGCTCCCCACTGAATAATTGCCTCTCAACCACATTCCTATATCAGGAGCATGATATTGGTCATTTGCGTCTCCTGAAGACAGGAGGGACACACTTCAAATAGACTGGAATTCGGTCGGGAAGGGCAATCTGTGCCCTCTTCTGCCATGGATCCAATTCCACTTTATTCCACAAACACTTATGTTACTGGCACTGTTTGAAGTTCCAGGGATACAACAAGAACTCTGCCCTTGAGGAGCCGACATCCCGCTGGGATAGTGCCACCCAAACCCTGGATCAGGAGATGAGAGGATAAGAGCTCCCCCCAAACCCAGAGAAATTGGGGTTAGGGTAAAGACAAGAACAATTGGGACAGGTTCCAAAATGGCACCTCTGGCTATGGCCCACCTTCTGATCAGAGAGCAAGAACCATGGGTTGGTGAAGTCGGCTAATCAAGCTTTGTTTCTCTTCTTGGCATACTGTCAGCAGGGTCCCATTTTAGCCACATAGGCACCAACTTTGGTCTGGGAGAACCATGACTTCTCCAATTTATTCCAGGTCAGGGATCCTTAAGGGAGAGGGACTCAAGCACTCCATGGAGGTGACCCAGAGGGCAGCTAAGGGGTGTAGCCACCAGCCTAGGGAGTCCCCACTTCTCAGGATGACAGATAGAAGCCAAATTCTTACTGTTGTTTTTGCCCCCTTTCTTTTTTTTTAAACCCTTACTTGTAATCTTAGCATCAATACTAAGTATCAATTCCAAGGCAGAAAAGTGGCAAGGGCTAGACAAATGGGGTTAAGTGACTTGCCCAGGGTCACACACCTAGGAAGTGTCTGAGGTCAGATTTGAACCCAGGTCATCCAGACTCCAGGCCTGGCTCTTTAGCCAGAGAGCCACTGAGCTGTCCCAAGCTGCCCCCTTTTTTTCACAGATCAGAAGAGAGTCACACTTATGGGTGCCACAAACCAGGGGGCCAGCAGTTCTGGCTCCTCCTATATCATCCCCCAATGACCACTTCCCCACTCTAGCCCTGGCTTAATGTCATAAACTGAGGAATCAGGAACAATTGAGTATCCAGATTAAGAGCTGGCAAGGCCCATAGAGATCATCTAGCTCACTCCCACTCCATTTTACGCTTCAGGAAACTGAGGCCCAGAGACTGTTCTCCAAGTTCTGAGTGTAGGTTCATCTATCTCATCTCCCTCTTGAAGAAGACAAAGGAACTAGGAAAATCTGTCCATGTTCCAGGTTGTTAGGAAGAAAGAAATGCTCCTAAAGGAAGCAGATGGAAGGGTCCAATGGGAAAAGAAGTGGTCCGAAGTGGAGGCGGGGAGACCTGACGCCGGCCTGGCTATGTTTTCTTTGGCCATCAAATGCAAGGGTTTGGGAAGTGAACAGCTGGTTAGGAAGGTAGTACCTGAGAGCTGCTTTTGGACTAGAGGGTTGACAGGTGCCTCGCCATGGAGGAAGTACACCTGGGAAGGGGCAGGTCATGAGGCCCGCACAGATATAGGGACTGGTAGTGAGTAGGGATGGGGTTGGGGGTAGACGTCGATTATCCAGACATCTGCTAGAGCTCCCTTTCTCCCAGAAGCAGAGCAGCCCATCATTTTTGGATTCACTTTAGGGATCATTTTTCCTTCAAAAAAACCAGAGGAACAACAAGGGAAACTAGCCTGGGCAGCCTGTGATGCAGGGGACCCAAACGACATTGAGTGGTAGAACAAGTCCCATTTCTGCACGGCTGCAGCATTATTGGAGTCTAGACCCTGACATGGACTAGTTGTGCACTGATGGGCAAGTCACTTGCTCTCTGGGCCTCGTTTCATCTTCTTCTATGTGATGGATAATATCTGTATGTGCCCCAAAGGGCTAGCTGGGAGCCTCGAAAGATGGGCTGTCTCACACATTTTACAAAGGTCAACAATGCCAGATAGAAACCTCAGTTTTCATTGCCCACCGCAACGCCTTCTATTCCTAATGAGCTGTATATTTGGATGAGCTGATCTCCAAGGACCTCACCAGCTCTAACTCCATTATTCCTATGCCTCGGGAACTTGCTGCTGGGATGTGGAGCAGAGCTCCCACCCCTCTAGGCACAGCCGGCTCACTAGGTCGGCCAGCCTCTCCCATGTATACCATGAGGGCATGGGGTGGGAAGGTGAGCTACTGTTGTTCCCGTAGGGATCCCGCCAAGGGAGGGGCAGAGGGCTTCTCAGCCCAGGCACCTACCTGTTTCCCATCCAGGGTGTATAGCTTTTTGACCACCCCTGTCTCCAGTTTGATAGCTTCGGTGATGTCTGTGAGGACTTGCTCAAAGGAGTGGGCTGTCTTCTTGTTCAAGAGCACCCGCACAGCTTTGCGGGGCTTCACCCCACTGCGGATGATGGTCACCAGCTTGGGCCGAACAAAGTCCTTGTTCTCCCTTGCCTGGGCACTATGGCTGCTGGCCAGGGACTGGGGAGCTTTCAGATTGGCCGAGGTCTTCACATTGACTGACCAGTTGGGGTTGGCATTCTTGGCATACTCCACCTTCTTGAAGAAGTTGTCTGAGGAGCACACATAGCTTTCACCTAAGGGAAAAACCAGGAGGTTAAGCAAAGCCAGAGACACCAACAGATTGATGTGGTCTTGGAGCTGGACCGTCCACCATCAAAGGCGCACTTTGGGGCAGTTTGATCCTCAGAGCAAGTCTAGTGGTGGAGATCTTAGCAGATAGCAAAAGCCATCAGCCAAATGTGGTTTGAGTGAGTGGAGCAAAAATCCCTGGCCCAGGAGGGACCAGGGATGGGAGAAGGGAGAGAGGAAGGAATGAAAAGGATGAATGAAAGAGAGAGGGGGTGGAGGGAGGGAGATAAGAGATCAAGGATGAAAAGAAGTAAGAGCAAAGAGGCCAGGAGGGGAGGAAAGGGAGAAGGAAAAGAGGGAGGAAGGTCTGGGGGAAAGAAGTGAGAAAGGCACATTCCTACTCATCTCAAGGTGGGAGCAACCACTCAACCTAGGGATGGAGTGACTCACCCCACCCACCACCAGCAGAAGCAGAGGCAGTCCCTAGGCCCTAGCATCCTTCTGTGTAAATAATGTAGGGGAGGGAGGGCTGTGGTCCAAGTGAGCTCTGCTGAGGGTCTCTTCAAGGTCTCTATCCTTTGACCCCAAGGTCCCCTAGATTCTTTCCTTGATGCTCCTTTTTCTCATGGTCTCCAAAGCATGTACTGACTGCACTTTGGGGAGACTGCCTGGTACCTGGTGAGGTGGAAGATGGGATCCTGCTGACTTAACTAAATCTCCTTGAGGGGGGCACCCACTCATCTGCTTTGGGCCTGGGGCCCTTAGTGTTGAACTATACATAGGATGAGAGCCCTTCAAGTCTCAGGAGCCTAAGCCCACTCCCAGAATCCACTGAAGTGGCAGCAGCAGCAGCAGCAGCAGCAGCAGCCGCAGCAGCAGTTGCCGCTGCCACCACCACCACAAATGACTCTGACAACTTTTAGTGGGACTGGGCAAAACCAGACAGGAGGCCAAGCTTGTCTTGGGCCCTTGCCCCCACTTGGGCTGTTTCTCCTTCCCCTCTTGGCCTGGCCCTTGGAAAGAATGTAACTCCTCTCCCCAGGGGAGTCTTTAAGAGGTGTTCTGCCAGAGGGGGGGTGCAGGAAGGAGAAATAATGCCCCACCTGAAGAGCCCTCCCTTAATCTTGGCTCAGGCAGGGGGAGCAGCCATCTAAGCTGGACCAAAGTAGGCCCCACAGCTTGAGTGGAGACAGAAGAGCGGGCCTTGAGCTCCCTGTGCAGGCATGGCATTCTCCTGGCCTTAGGAAGCAAGCAACACCTTTCCACAGATGTTTCCCATCCGGCCACAGCTGGCAAAGAATGGTCCCCTGGGAAGGAGGCTGTTAACCGGGAGAGAGGAAGCCCAGTCATGGGATGGCAGTAGTAGAGGGTAAGAAGGGGGAGGGCCTTTGCTTCCAGGATGTCTAAGTTCACCTCACAAGTTAGGAGGCTGACTGAAGGAAGGGAAGACAAGAAAACGTGAGGACTGGTTGTCGGCACAGGGGATGCAGTTTAGGTAGCTGGACTTGGTGGCTATTGAGGGTTCCTTCCAGCTCTGAGGTTTTACATGGCACATACACCCACATACCTAGACATGTGGGTCTGTCCCTTTTATGAAACACTGATCTCCATTACCCGCACATGCTTCCCAGCTATGGAAGGCCTTGCTTTGTTGGTGTTGCTCTGTTTCAGCAGATGGAAGCCGCCTGAGAGCATGACTGAGTGACCCAAAGGAGTGGTAGAAAGGGATCTGTAGCAATGTTCCCACCAATGCTGGGGGAAGTCAGACCCACCCTGTCTAGGCAATTCTGCACCTACAGCAGAACAGGGCAAACCATTTAGGACTTCCTGATGGCTTCTATTTTAGCCCCAGGGCTGGAGGGATCCCCTCACACTCCCATTGGGTTGGCCCACTTCCACAAAGCTGTGGCTCCATGGAGACATCTTATCGCTGTTGAACCCTTGGCTAGGATTAGCATAATGATTGACAAGAGCCCCCTTAATCAATGGTACTACACTTCCTCCTCAAGTACCTCCTTCTACTAAGTTCTCATGTGCCTTGGCAGAAGGGAAGACTGGCTTATGGTTCTTGGGCAGGAGGCACAGATCGGGGTTACTGGCCAAATCAGCTCTCGGCACTCCTGAGACCTAGCCCCGAATTTGTCTTCCTAAGCTAGCTGCCCTCCCATTCTCCGGCTCTGAGGAACACTTGGGCAGGAAGACTACAGAAAAGACCACTGGGCAAATGGATGCCGTGCTTCAAGTTCATTTAGTTTCATGGCAGGCATTTACTATGGTCCTGGGCCAGGCACTGACTAGAGCTACAAAGATGGCAAACTCTCCAGTCCCTGCCTACAAGAAGGTTACAGTCAAATGGGGTGGGGAGTAAGACAAGTGTACAAAGAAATAAATGCCACACAGGGCAAAGCTGAGGGCCAGCCAGGGTATTTTCTGAAAACTGAAGGAGGGAGAGATCCTTTTCAGCTAGGGGAGGGCTGGTCAGCAAAATCCTCATGGGTGAGGCTGCTCCAAAGCTGGGCCAGGAAGGCAGAGAAGTCCAACAGGTAGCAAGCAGGAAGAAGGAAGCCTGCCCGCCCACTCACCCACCCCATGAAGGCTTGTTTGAAACCGAGATGGAGTGAAGAACCCACCATGAGTCATCTGGTTTGATGGGAATATAGAATGTGTGAAGGGAAGGGGTGTAAAAGAAGGGCGGTAGGTGGGGTAGAGCTGGGCTGGAGAGGGAAGGACGCCCTGAATGTCAAGCTGAGGAGCCTGTATTTTTCTGAGAAAGGTGGAAGAATCCCTAATGTTTAATGAATGTGTGAATGAGGTAAGAGGGAAGGAAGGCAATGATCTTTGTCTTTAATGAATAATGCATGGAAATGATCAAATAAAATACTATAAAATTAAAAAAAAAAGAGGGAAGGAAGGTGACAGGATCAGATTTGGGTGGGAGGAAGCCCATTTGGGCAGCTGAGTAGAGGATGAACCGGAGTGGAGAGAACCTGGAGGCAGGCAGACCAAGGAAGTGTGAGGTGAGGAGAGCCTGCCCCAGGGAGGCAACTGGCAGTGGGGAGGACACAGATGTGAGAGATGGAATCATTTGGCCTGGCAGCTGACCAGATATGAGGAGAAGGAGACGGGGCACTAAAGACAATTGTGGTTAATGGTGGCAGCAGAAATTGGCAAGTCTGGAGGAGGGCCAGGTATGGTTTTGATGGAACTGAGGTGTAGGTAGGATCTATCTATTGGGCCAGCTGCTCAGCGGGCAATTAGAAATTCAAGATAATTTGTGTGGAGGGCAAAGGAAGGAGGTACAGCAAAGGCAGAGGACTTACATCAGTGGCTCCTCGAGGCCAGCGTCTCTTTTATGTTTGTGTCTCCCCATCACCTTCCAGGGCTTGGCACATAGTAGGCACTTAAAGTGTTTCTTACTAGAGAGGCTGGTCCATGAAAAACCTGGCACTGCCTGGTCCAGCCCAGAAGAGCTAATTAGAAGGGTCAGTATCAGCACAGTACCCCTACCCAGTAGATTTTTAGGAAGAAGGGATCTGGTTGGAATGGAGCCAGGAATGAATCCCCAAAATCCGGCCTTCCCCAAATCAGCCATTTCTTACACACTGAAGCCCTGAAAAGCCTATGGACATTCAAAAGCCACTTCTCCTGGCATGGTTTCCACCAGGCTGTAAGTATCCCTGCCCACCCCTCACTGCTGTTAACATCTGCATGCCCTTACCCAAGGTGACTCTAGCAGGAAACATCAATATGGACTGTGTTCTATATGTTTCCCTGATCTCCAAAGGCCCCCATGGAATGGAGGAGAAAGAACAGAACACTGCTCATTGTCTCTAACTCAAGCATTCTAGTGGGCTCTGTTGGCTTCTCCCATGACAACAGAAGGCTCAGGTGATAGGGCCATCAGCCTCTGGTCTTCCCATGTTGTAGGAGCTGAATGAGCCAAGGCAAGTAGCCAAGGCAACAGTGGCCATGAGTATTGGTAAGTCATTGGGCAAAGCCAATTCAACCCCACAGAGATTCACATGAGACCAAAGGACCTTGAGAAGGAATGGGAAAAGAGGTCTAACATGGCCAGTGCCACAGGACCCAAGGGAGTAAGCCATAACCTTTTCACACTGGCCTTCCTCATCAGTTACCCTCCCCAAATTCATCTTGACCGTTCCTGCTTCTCTACCACCCCAGAGGTGTGTCTGGTTCCTGAGCAGAGCATCTTACAAAAGGGGTGCTTCTGCCAGCTAATGGAACCATACACCACTCCTAGCATAGGTGGTCGGAGGAAATGCTGGCTGAGCTCCTGCTACCAATGTTAACCTTCATTCAGTGTGCTGCCCTTCCCACCAGAGGGGGCCCCCAAAGGCCTTAGCTGGCCAGCACATAGTGGAATAGAAGTACTTAAGTCTTGTTTAGAGCATCCTCGGTAAGGAATGGATTCCAAAGCATTGGGATGGCGTCACAGAGCCAGATGAGACACCACGTGGTTTCTTAGGTCACCCTGTGGGGTGGGCCATATCCATGTCACCAAATGAGGGGTTCTAGTGGGCCAGGCCCTGGATTTCTGCCTGACTCTTCCCAATGATGATCCCTATCCTTTGATGACCATTATGTGGCTCCAACCTGCCTTTTCAGCCTTCTCTTCCACTACTCCTTCCCATTTATTTTTTATCTGATTCCCTAATTTTGGCTGGTCCATTAGCCACACTGCCCCACCCCCTTGTGTGTTGAAAACCAAGGCTCAACTCCGGAGCCACCTTGTCCACAAAGCCTTCCTGATAGCTCCCTTTTCAAATAGCCTCTGATACTTTGCACTATGCTTTCTGCTTCTCTCATTCTGCCTAGGATTTATTTATCCAGATATCTTATCTTCCCAGTAGACTGTAAGCTTCTTGAGAGCAGGGACTGTTATTTTCCACCTCTGTATTTCCAGTAAGGGGCACAATACCCTGTACGTAGTAGATACTTTGATCCTCTACTCTTGAATCTCAGGTCCCTTTGTCCTGTCAAGCCTCAGTCCTGGATTACTCCCACCAGGGAGTACTCCTCTACTTCTCTTTAAGTTACTGAAGGGAGCTAGAGGTAGTTTCACAACCATGCTGTGTCCATGACAACCCCATCCCGCATCCTCACCTGGGATCTCACTTTAGCAAGGCAGTCCTTTTATTTCTCCCTAATTGATTCATCATTTCACACCCCATAAACGTTATTCCAAACCTTCCCTTCTTTCCCGGAGCCCCTACACCACCACCACCTCCTCCTCCCTGTCTCTTACTAACAGAAAAAATGGAGATCATTTGGCCTGAGTTTCTCCTTCTCCCCTTCTTTTCACCTCCACATCCCCTGACTAGATATCCCCGGTCTTCCTTCCTTTCCTCCAGTCTCTGACAAAGAGGTCCCCTTTCTCTTTGCCATATCTGTTCTATATCCCCATCCCCTTCCATCTTCTCTAATGGATAGCATCCTCAATCATTCCCCTATCCATCATCTTCTACCTCTATCTATCAATTGTTTCCTTCCAAATATTCCCCAATCTCTCTTGCCCTTAAAAAATAAACTACCATCTTATCTCTTGCCTCTATTTTCCAACTAATGTTCTGGGAAAAGGTGTCTACACTTCATTTTCTCTCTTCTCACTGATTCTTCAAACCTCAGCAATGTGATTTCCACTTGACTGAAATTGCTCTGTCCAAACTTTCCAAGGATTTAACTGGGAAATCTGGTGACTTTTTCTCAGTGCTGATCCTTGTCCGATCAGCTTTCTAGTTATCAGAAGCTCCTTCTCAATCTCCTTTTCTGGCTCGCCATTCACCTCATGCTTCTTAAATTGTGGGTGTTGCTGTGGCTCCTATTGTGCCCCTATATGTTCCTTCCCTTTCTTGGTCACCTCATCAGCTACCATGGGTTAAACTATCATCTTTATGCAGACTCCCAAATATACCTATGTGTCCAACCCCCCATCTTTCCCTTGAGCTTTGGTCCCACATCACCAAATTCTCATTAGACATCTTGACCTGGATGTCCCAGAGATATCTAAAACTCCTTGCCATCTCTAAAGCTGAACTCATTGTCTGCCTGCCCCCCAACCCTCCCTCCTTCTAAACTCGCCTATTTCTGTCCAAGGCACAATGAATGGCCTTTCCAGTGTCTCAGGTTCACAATCTCAACACTTTCCTGGATTCCTTACTCTCCCCTCACATTGACTCAGCTTCCCAATATTGCCCTTTCTACCCACACAACATCTCCCACATCCAAACCCTTCTCTCCACTCATACAGCTCTCTCCTTTTCACTACATCCTACTCCCTTTGGCCAAAATGATTTTCCTTAAGGAAAAATCTGAACCTAGGACTCTCCTGTTCAATCGACTCCTCTTTCTAGGATAAAATCAAAACCCGTCTGGCCCCACAGAGTCTCTGGCTATCTTCAAGATGCAGCTCAAAAATCACCGTCTTTGGGAAGCTTTTCCTGGTTCCCATCTCCCAAGTGCTGGCATCCTTCCTCTCAAACCACTTTGGACGTCACTCCTTGGTGTCAATTTTCATCTATTTGCTCTCCTTCCTTCTATAGGTACTAGCTGACTCTCCCATTTAGATGCCAGGTCCCTGTGAGGAGGGCTTACTTCATTCTTTGTCTTTGCCAACCCAGGGCAGAGAATACTGCCTGCTACTCAGTAGGTGATTAACAGACCTGTTAAATGTTGAATTGTTTTCTCAAATGGTCATAAAGAAAATGGTTGGCCCAAGCTAGTAAGCCCGATATTTCCCATTTGCTGTTGGGTGGGTGGGTGGGGCTTCCTGGGATGGCTTAGCCACTTAGTCAGAAATCTGCAGGCTGTCGAGAGCCCTCAAAATGTGCTCGTCGGGCAAAGCCCCAAATTCCACTGGGAATTCAGCTGGGGGAGGTCAGGGGGATTAGTTCCAATCTTAGTCGGAGCAGACTTAGTGAAATGCTGGGCATAGCCAGAGCTTTTGGTGGTATTTCTACAGGCTGTATATAGCACATGAGCTTCAGGGACACACCCTGAGGGGGCTTTGGGGAAGCTATAAGTGAACAAAGTCAGCCCACAGCCCACTAGTGCATGGACTGCCCCTGTCCACGTATAGCGATTTAGGCCTAGAGGTGGAAAAATGGGGGTTGAGTGGTATCCAGGGAGTTAAGCAACACTTTCAGTGAGCCCAAGTTTGCCCTGAAACCAAAAAACCTTTTTTAATACCAACATTCTTCCAAAGATGCCACATGGCGGTGGCTACAAACCACAGAATGCCCCCTTGATCTCTGAAGACTCTGAATTATGGGTCCCTCAAAAGGCAATAGAGAGACTCATGATGAAGGGAGTGAGTTAATGGACTGCAACTTATGACTAGTAACAAATGTCATGCCAAATGTTACACTGAAGGAATCCCAGAGAGATGGATGGTTGGAGAGACAGGTGGACAGGTTACATGGCCACTGGGAGACATGCTGAGAATGGCGCTGCTATCCAAGGAATGTAAAGAAACCTGCAGCAAGGGCCTCAGCACATGGCCTGAGTCTCCTGTGAGGGATTTTGGGAATGCCTTGGGGAAGAGTGCCACAGGACGAGAAGGTGGGGCTTGGGTGAAATCTGTACCACTGGAGAAAGTACCTACATAAAGGAGGTCTCCGAAGCACTGAGGATAAGCAGTAGCCCCTTACCTGAGAGTGCGACCCTTTGAGAACTCATCCGAGGAATTGTTTCCATTGACATTTAACTTACAAAATGGCATCCCATTGGAGTTTAAGGAGATCTGGGCATGCTAATTCTTTTGTGGCCACTTTATGACCAAATGTGCCTCATCGCTTCCCTATCGGCTCCACGGTCTACCCTTGGCCATGCTCTGGAGCAATGCCCACATTGCAGATTTCTTACCTTTCAAACCCTGAAAGAGAATTCACATGGATTATCCCCACCACCGACTCTTCCAAAGAACCCTGGGACTCCAGAGCTGAAAGGGACCTTCGAAGTCATAGGCCAATTCATACCTGAAGGGGTCATCTTTATGCTAGCACCCTAAGTGACTCTACATGCAGCTTCCGCTTAAGGGCCTCCTGTGACCAGAGCCTGAGGCAATCCAGCCCATTGCTGGTCAGCTCCAATGGTGAAGAGCCCCAATATAGGTAATGGGTATGAAGCAGATACCATTGATGCCTATGGCACCCATCTGCAGGCAGATCTTCCATTTGCCTACCCAGATTTCCATCTCTTCTTCACACGAACTGAAGAAATATAACCTCACCCTGAAGGACCACTTCCCACTAAATGCCATGACCCAAGCCTCATGGCCAACTGGAAAGAGCACTGGGATCAAGGGACCTCAGCTCCAAATGTGGCTCTGCTACTTAATTGCTGTGTGACCTTAAGCAAGTCCTTTCCCCTCTTTGGGTCTCAGTTTCCTCTTCTGTAAAATGGGGGAAGATGGACTAGATGACAGTAAAGTTCCCTTCCAGCTCTAGACTAATATTCTCTGGGGGGTTGGGGTGTAATCCCCAGGCCAGCCAAGTTACCTTCCTCCAGCTCGTCCATGCTGCCGATCTTGCGGCCTCCGTCTATGGTGTAGATGTAGCGCACCCCCTGGGGGAGGTTGATGTTGTCGGACAGTGAGCGAGTCAGGTCGGCCAGCAAGGCGTCGAAGCTGCGGAAGCGGTCTGTGGACACGGCATACACGATGCCCTTGAAGTAGCGGTCGCCATTGCGGTAGAAGCGGACCTTCTTGGCCTTCTTCTCGTTGCTCAGAGCCTGCAAGGTCCGGGTTCTGTAGAAGCTGCAGTGGGCACTGTGGGTAGGGCTGGGAAGCCCATTGAGCCGGGACCCTCGCATGTTCCTGGACGCCTTGTCTCTTTCGTCAAAGTGTCCAAAATCCAGTTCCATATTGTGGTGGACCTCTGAGACCTGAGGCGGACAGGGTGGGGGGAGAGCAGAAGGCAAAGCCAAAGGAGATGAGGAGGGGAAGGATGCGAATGCTAGGCAGCTGCAGCCCCTCCTGGCTCGGCTCTCCTGGGAGGGAGACAGGCGCCCCTTGGGCAGTGCTTCCAGGAGGGAGAGAAGCTGCTTCCAGCCCCAGCCTTCCTGGCAAGTGGCTTGCTTGCTCGGAGGGAGTTGAAATTCCAGGCAGATGTTCAGGGCCCCACCCCCACCAACAGCTGTGGGATAATCCACACCCCCAGCTCAGTTTCCCCGCACAGACAGAAGTGGCCCTTGTCTCTCCCAGGGCTGCCCGGCTTTGTTTCCACCCCCCTCGCTCCCACCCCCGGCGCCATTCATGGGGCGCTCCCCCACGATGTGAGCGGATCTGCTCGGTCCGCTTCGGAGAACAGGCTCGGCCTTTGTGCTGGTGGGCTGGGCACACCCTCTCTCCTGCTCTGCCTGTCAATTGCCCAGTGCCACTGACATCCTTGGGCAATGCTGGGAAGGCTGCTCCAAAACGAAGGGCTTCCCTTCCTGCTGCCCAGCCCGAGCTAAGGCCGGCCCCTTCCCCGGGAAGCATCTTTGCGGGAGGTGGGGAGCCCCGGGAAGCTAGGCACGCACACCTTTCATTGTTCTGAGCGCCAAGTAGTAAGCAGCAGCGGCAGCGGCGGCGGCAGCGGCGGCAGAGCGACGCCCTCCGCCCCAAACCTACTCACTTTGGGGATCTGGCTCCTGGCCGCCCCCTCTCTCTTTGGGCAAAGCCGGGATGAGCACCCCACCCCCACCTCCCCAGACCCCCTTCCCCGCCCCCCACCCCAGCCCTGGAAAAGGCTGGCCTCTTGACGCCTCGTTAGGAGGCTGGGGGCGAGGAGGGGGTAGGGGATGGGGATGGGCTGCTCAGGGAGCCCAGGGGACTAGGGAGGGGGACGGAGGTCGGCAAGTGGGGACCCCTTGCACCCATCCCCAATAACCCAGGGAGCTCGGAAGGGGCGCCCACCATTGTGTCCCCGCACCCCTACGCCCCATCACAATGCAAGAGACCCCCCCCCCGTCCTTCCTCTCCTCAGGAGCCTTGCCCCCCCACCTGCCGCCCCCCTTCCCCTGCCCCTGCCCCTGCCCCTTTTACTCAGCAGCTTAAACTCACGTCCCACCTCCGCGCGCTACAAACAAAGACAGAGCCAACTCACTTTTTCCACCAGAAAATCCCAGGTAGAGGCTGGGGGATTGCAATCCTGCCCGAAGGGAAGGGAAGGGAGAGAGCCCCCCGGGGGGATGGGAGACGAGGGGGACACACAGGGACCGCCGGGCAGGACTGAGCAGCCCAACAGATTTTTGCCTCGTGTTTCCCCCCTCGGACATCTGTTACATGCTGCCTGGAAGGGAAGCAGCGCGCGCAGGGAGCCGCCGCCGCGCCGCCGCTACTGCCGCTGCTGCCGCTGCCGCCACCGCCGCCGCCGCCGCACTCACCAGGGCTGGGTTGTTGGGTGGAGATGCTGAGAGAAAGAAACCCTCTGCCTTTGTTGTCTGAGCTCCGAGCAAGGAATTCCTGCCAGGGTGGAGAGATGCCTTCTAGGTCCTAGTGCCTTGCCCAACTGCTCCCCGGGAACCGGGGCCCACTGCCTCTCCCCTCCCCCTCCCTTCCCTCTCTCCTCCCCCTCCCCCTGATTAATCACATCCTTTCCCATTTGGCCCCAGGGAGCCCGGCTCCCACTCCAGCCCAGTCAGTCACGAATACCTGCAAAGGGGTGGCTTTGTGGAAAGGCAATGCTAGGGGGCCACGTGCTGCCCGCCCCCCCCACCCCCCCAGTGAGGGGCTAGCCTTTGGGTAGGGGATGGGGACGGGGGATGGGCTTGGAGCAGAGATGCGGCTTGGCCACACGGGCTGGCGGGGCCATTGGGCCAAAGCGAGCTTCAGAAGATCTCGCTCCGCTCAGCACCCTTGGGTGGGAGGCCCGGGGCAGTGTGTTTTGACAAAGGTCAGTGGGGCAAACAGGGGCCGTGGAAAGGAGCCCAGAGAGGGCCTGGAGAGTGCACGAGGGATCGGGCCATCCCCTCTGTGGGTTTTGCCCACAAAGCCCAGGCTGGCAGCCACATTTGTATAAGGTGGGCACAGCCCAAGCCAGCAAGTGTGTCAGAAAGATCCTCGAAGGGGCCGCCGCCCACGCCCACACGGAGCAGATCTGGGGCTGAGCCTGGAAGACAAAGACTGCTTCCTGCTTTGTCTCTGCTAGCTAGATGAATATGAGGAGTCAGCAGGGTCACATTCTAGGCAAGGAGACACCTGGGGGCCCAGAGTGCAAACGGGCAGCAGAGCCCAGAGCCCAGAGCCCGGGAAGCTGACCCTGGGGTGGGGGTGGGGGGAGCTGGAGGCCTTGAGCTCTGCTGACAAAATGTCTGATCCTGCTTTCCTTTCCAAGGGGCCAAGGCAAGAGCAAAGGGAGAGGGACTGAGGAAGACCAGAGCACCCTCCATTTCCAGAGATCCCGTTAGTCTAGTCTAACCCTTTGGTGTTACAGTGAAGGAAACAGAGGCAGACCCAGAGGTCAAGCCAGGGTTGCCCAAGTCACCTTGGCTGAGTAAAGGAGGAAGGAAAAAGCTGGGAAGACACTGACGGTTATCACCGCCATCTTTCCAAGGCCAAGTGACTTGCCTGGGATTGATCCCAGAGGTAGTGTCAAAGTTGGGGGGGGGGGGCTGGTGTGAACCTGGGTCTTCCTGATGCCAAGTCTAGCTCTGTGGGCACTACACCTCATCCGGCACAATTCTTGGCCATCCCCTCCCAGTAATCTTGCCCCTCAGAGCATCTAGGGCATGTGCTAGGACTTTCCTCCAGGTCTTTGGCTGGTCCTTGGGCGCCAGGGCAGCACTGGAGTCATCCATCTGTTTTGCCTTGCTTTTTTATTACGTTTAAATAAGCTCTTCTCCTTTGCCAAGCAGGCATTTCCTGGATGATATCATTTCCCCCAGTTCATGCGAGTGAGTCCTTGGTAAAATGCACGATGACCTCCATCTGCCCACCTGCTGTTGCCCCCTGGATCACCCAGAGTTGGCGTTCTTTAGTGCCCTTGCTGTGCCCAGACTGGTGACCCTACAGAAGCATCTGGGGATTATTGGAGTGAGAGATCAGCTTTAGTGACAGGAGGTGGCTTGGTGGCATGAAAAGCCCTGCACAATTTCCCAAATGCAACAGAACCTGCTTCCTTCTTTCCGGGAACAATTCTGTGTCTGGCCAGTCAGACAGTCAATAAGCAATCCTTAGGTACTATCTGAAAGGGGGGAGACCCAAAGATTAGAAAAGAAACAATTCTTGCCTTCAAGGAAGCCACAATCTAATGGAGGAGACAATACAACGTGCAAACATCTATGTCCCAGCAAGATCTAGATGGGACCAATTGGAGATGGCCTTGGAGGAAGGCAACGTTAGGAAGGAATGGAAAAGTCTTCCTGTAGGAGGTGGTAAGAGTTTAGCCAAGACTAGAAGGAAGCCGGGAGGTCTCATCGTCTGGGAGGGAGAGACTTACAAGAATGGAGGACAGCCAGTGGAAATGTTGAGTCAGGAGAGAGAGTGTCTTATGAGAAGAGCAAGGAGGCCAGTGTCACTGGGTCGAGGAGCGAGGTGCTAAGAACACTGGAAAGGTAGTAAGGGGCCCCCTTATGCAGGACTTTAAAAGGCAAACCACTGAAGTTGGAGAGGAGAGGAGGGGATGCTACTGGATCTACGCTTTAGGGAAATCACTTCTCTGACTTGGGGATGGATTGAAGTGAAGGGACTTGAGATAGGAAAGCAACCAGTAGGCCACTGGGAGATCGTGAACCTGGGTAACTGGGAGGATAATAATGCCCTCCACAGTAACTGGGAAACGGAGAAGAGGGGAGAGCTTGGGAGGCAAAATAACAAGTTCTGTCATGGACATAGAGACTTTGAGATGTCCAAGGGACATCCAGTTCCAGATGTGCAGTAGCTAGTTGGTATTGAAGAATGGAAATCAGGAGAGAGGTTAGGACTGGATAAAGAAATCTGAGCACATAAAACCGATCATTGAACCAGTGGTAATTGAGACAACTGAGAAAGTATAGAGGGAGAAGAAAAGAGGGCCCAAGACAGAACCTTAGAGGACACCAATGGTTAGTGGGTGCGACTGAGATGAAAGTTCAGCCAAGGAGGCTGAAGAGTGGTCCCTTAGAGGGGTAGGAGGAGAATCGAGAGACAGAGAGAGATAAAGACACAGAGGGACAGAGAGAAATAGAAGAGGAGAGAGAGCAAGCAAGAGAGAGACTGTGCAGTATACCACAACCCTGGAGTGGAGAGAGTATAAAGGTAAAGAGGGTGATTGGCAGTGCCAGTGGCAGCAAAAAGGTCAAGATAAGGACTGGGAAAAGGTAGATTTGTCAAAAAAGAGATGAGGTTGGAAGCCAGAATGCAGATGGTTTCGAAGAGGATGGGAGGAGAATCGATGGAGGACAGTTGGCTTCCTCAAGTAGTTTAGCCATGAAAGAGATGAGAGATACAGGGACAATAGCAAGTGGAGGGAGTTGGATCAAATGAGGATTTGTTATAAGGCTGAGAGCATCGGAGGTGTAGGATCAAATATATAGGGAAAGGTGGTTTTTTGTCCTTTATTTTCAGAGGATCGGTGACATGGCAGTGTCATGTCATCACATCGGTGATGTCTTCACTTGTGCATGAATTGGATTTAAGTGAATCAGAATTGCAGTCATAAGCCTCCCTTTCCCAGAGTCATCAAAGTCCAATGGCAAGCCAAAACTCAGAACAACTGGTAGTGAACCCCCCGCCCTGGGGATACAGTGCATAACTTTGGCATCTTCAATGTCTGACCAAGCTCAAAGCGCTCCACAGCACTTGCTTTTGCCACCATCCTGACCACTGGAACAAACTGTTCTCATCTGCCCATTCCACAGGGAAAGCCTTTACACGCTTGGAGTAGACCTCTCTCTAACTTGGGATACGTCTGTGGCCCACTGGTTACCCTCAACCTGGGTTAGCTCGTCTTCTGAGATGGGTTTACTAGGATGTGGCCGTTGTGCATGCTATGGCTTCTTGGAACCACAGGGGAGAGGTGAGTGTCAAGCGGACACCAAAGGAAGATGAGCAGCCTTGGAAAAGGCTCAGCAAGTCCTCCCACCAGAGGGCTTGTCCTTCGTGAATACTCATCCATCTCAAAGGGAAAGGTTAATGAGAGAAGGAGCAGAAAATATGGCGTATCAATGTTTCAAGTCAATAGACTGCTTATCCTGCTGCATGTCATTCTGAACAATAGAATTCCTCATCTAACTGGTTTTTCCCAGATGGCGTCTCAGGTTCATTCTTTTGAGGGGTCAGGAATTTCACTTAAAAAGGCCTGGAGTCTTCTGGGTTTGCTGCAATCGTCATCGTGTCATAAACAAACAGGACCATCATAGGCCAGCAGAGAAGAATCTCTTTGGTGAGAACACATTCTCTTCCTTTTTGCTTTGGCTGAGATGGAAAGGCAATTGTAGGGCTAAAGCTATCTCTGAGGTTGTGACCACTGCTTCCCCCAAGTGTCAAATGCTTGCTGGATTGAGCTGGATTCAGCCCCCCTCACCTCAGGCTTGCCAATTCCCTTGAGTGCTATCTGTGCTGGATTATTCTCCCTTCTTATGCAAGGAGATGAGTCTTTCCTGCTGTTTATCCTTTTATGTTGTTTCAGATTGGAACACTGTTTCCACCCTGTCTTTTGTTGGTTCTGCTGCTCCAGAATTCATTTTGAGCCTTTTTTGGGTAGTTGTTTAGAGGTGGTTTTAGAAGGAGCTCAGATTGCTCCTTCCTTATTCCGCCATCTTACTTTCCTGTGATTGGGACTATCAAATGTGACAAAATTGAGGGGAATAGGACAGCAAGTGGTTAATCGTGGGAACTGAGTGACCCACACTGACTTCATCTTGTGCCTCAGTTCTGGAGCTAGCTTAGCTCCCTTTCTATTCAATTATGGGTCTAGTCCAAATTCTAGTCTTGCGAGAAAAGTTTATTCAATTGTGAGAATGGGGAAAAAACCTTATTGCATGATTTGAAAACTGGACCA
The DNA here is from genome assembly GCF_027887165.1 of Monodelphis domestica. NCBI lineage: Eukaryota > Metazoa > Chordata > Mammalia > Didelphimorphia > Didelphidae > Monodelphis > Monodelphis domestica. Next base: position 4,842,779 of record NC_077235.1, read on the forward strand.
CCTGTACGTACCTGCTCTCTAGAGACCCTTAAGTGAGGACCTAGGTTGTGCTGAACAGAACACCAGGCAGGTCATAAGATGGATGTAAGGAATTTTCTCTTAGTTGTACATCTCAAGCAGCCCACATGTCTTATGGGAAAACTGACCCTACACAAAGCAATCAGTTATTGTTTCCACCTTTCTTTGGTTGTTTACAGATAGTTGGGGAGGAGTAGGAATCCAGGAGTTGCACCTGTTCACTTTTACCCTCCTAGCTTGGACAGTCCTAATCTTTCTTTTATCCAGTTAGAAATTGGATTACCTAATGTAGTGTTGTTGCCTTTTAATTGACCAGTCTTATTTGATAACATTATATTAAATGTATAAAGTCGACCTCCCTCGGTATTCAGGGTCCAGCCCTAAACTGAGGAAGGGATTTGGTCCCGATTTGTTGGGCAATCAGCCTACATTGTTTAATAAATTGATATGCACAGAGGATCAAACCTTTGTTTCTTCACTCATTTCATCTTTTGCCTGTTACACATGGAATCTTGTCTGATCTTAACAAATGCCTGTGATACACTTTATTGAAATAGAACCATCATGGTGGCATTGGGTCTACCTAACCAAACGTTTTATAAAGAATCAGGAAGTAATAAGTAGGCCTTTGTGTTCTCAATACCTTGAAGTCAGTTGTGTGACTGGAAAGATGTGGCCTGCCCTAGAAAACCATTGGCGAAAGGCAGCCTGTCCACTTCCCATATGATCACCAAGGATGTCCTTGGAGCATGTGGAAAGAGTGCTTAAAGGTGTTTGAAAGATGACAGTCAGGCGTATGGGCCAGTCATCAGGCATGACCTCTCAATCACCTTTTCTTCTTTTGGACAGTGATGCCATTTGTGGCTTCCCCCACCATCTTTTGGCATCTCCTTTTTCAAATGCCATAAATCGATCCCTCAACACTTTCAAAATTGTGCTGCCCCCAGCACAGATCCTTTCTGTGTATGCATGTTCTGGTCCATCTGGTCTTTCCTGACTTCATTTTCTTAGGCACCTTTTCCATTTCATTAGCGTGTCAAAGCCTGAGGTGTTAGAGTTCAAATGCAGTGGCTGAAAATAGGTCGCTATAAAAATGCTGGCAAATTCAGCCCATTTCCCCCCAGTTTGCTGCTCACTCATTTCCCCGTTTCATCTACGAATGCTCTGGGGCTTCACTGGGTCTCATGCCAATCCTCCTGCAGAAGTTTTTCCCCTCCATTGCTTTTTTCCATTTTATGAGGTGGCAGTACTTGTAATCTTCCATCATCCTCTTCCGGACCATTTTGTAATTGAGTTTATATTCTAAACTAGTGTTGCCCTTGGCTGTCATGTCCTCTCCAGTTGGCAAGGAGATCAAGTATTTGGTGGATGAGGTGGTTTCTGGGCTTTTGTGCCCCCCTCATTGTGCCAAACGCTTTACTTCAGTTAAACTTCCACAGGAAAGAGTGAAAGTCTACATTGGCCTGCCTTGATGTCTTTTTTAATATCAGTAATTTGTTTGAATAAGTCACTTTGCAACTCATAATTTCTTGCAGTGCCATCTTCTCATCTTAATTCTTCTGGTCGGGGGATGCTTTTCTCCTTACTCCAACTGTATGGAGATGGCCGAATCTCCTTTTGGTAACCAGATGATGCCAGTCTGTTAAAGATCAAGTCAATTTCCCTTTTTTGTTGTGGGCGGAAATAGGATGTTCCAGTCACGCTTACCATAGCAAGTGAATTCTGACTCGATTCTGATAGAAATCGCCACGCTCTGCAAGTGGGAAGATTTGGAGTTGTCTACAAGCCTTTGGTCCATTTTGTTCTTGTCCCTGAACTATGTTTTCTACAGGGATTTTGCCATTCTCTCCTGTGACTGCTCGAGCCACCAAGGAGCAGTGCCAATGTTGCCTTGCCCCTATTGGGGGTTGTGTTGGCTTCTTCCTAACATTGCTCTCTCCATCCTCCAAGATAGAATGCCATTGACTAGATTCTAAAGAGCTTCCTGGAGGTTGTTTTGTTGTACTCACTATGAAGTCAGAAAAGCCAGATAACCAAATATGTTGCTTCACGTTACCTCTGAATACATGATATTCAACTCTGCCAACTTCTTGACCCTCCACGCAGAGGAAATCCTGCGAGAAATCCGGCCTTTTGTCTTGGGGGTGCCGGGCTAGTAGAATGGCAGTGCCTTGAGTTCAGGCTTCTTATCTCACGTTCTTTGCATTTTAGAACTTAGTACAGCATTTAGCACGCAGCAGATATATAATAAACATCCACTGGCTGATGGATTGCTTCTATTTTGGGAGTGAGTGCCATCGTTCAGTCAGTTCTAGCAACAGGCCGGAGAAACATCAGACTAGTCGATCCATGGACAAGCATTTGTCAACCATCTATCACGTGCTGGGCACTGTGCTAGGTAGATACTGCAGACGCAGAAATGAAAGGGAAACAGTTTCTGCCCTCCAGGAACTTACATTCTATCGGGGAGACAACGTCTACATATATAAGAATACACAAAATACAGACAAAATCAGCGCAAAGGGAAAATCGAGGAGGCACTAGCAGCTAAGGAGGGCAGGAAAGTGCTCATATTTGGGAGGTGTTGTTTGTGTGACATTTTAAAAGAAACAAGGGATTCGGATTCGAGGAGGAAGAAGTGAGGCATGAGACATAGCCAGTGCAAAGATACAACAATGGGATATGGGTTTGCCCTGAACTTTGAGGTGCTTCAAGTCCAAGGCCCATGAGGCCACAAGTATAAGTTTGCTTGATCACTCTCTCTCTCTCTCCGTCCCTCCCTCTCTGTCTCTCTCTGTCTCTCTCTGTCTTTGTCTCTGTCTCTCTCTCCCTCTCTCTGTCTTTGTGTATGTTTCTCTCTGTCTCTCTCTGCCTCTCTCTGTCTCTCTTTCCCTCCCTCTCCTCTCCCTCTTCCTCTTCTTCTCTCCCTCTCTCTGTCTCTTTCTCTGTCTCTGTGTGTCTGTCTCTGTCTCTCTCTGTCTGTGTCTGTGTCTCTCTCCCTCTCTCTGTCTCTTTCTGTGTCTCTGTGTATGTTTCTCTCTGTCTCTCTCTGTCTCTCTTTCCCTCTCTCTCCTCTCCCTCTTCCTCTTCTTCTCTCCCTCTCTCTGTCTCTTTCTCTTTCTCTGTCTCTGTGTGTCTGTCTCTGTCTCTCTCTGTCTGTGTCTCTGTCTCTCTCTCTCCCTCTCTCTGTCTCTTTCTCTGTCTCTGTGTGTCTGTCTGTCTCTGTCTCTCTCACTTTGTCTGTCTCTGTCTCTGTCTTTGTGTCTCTGTGTCTGTCTGTCTCTCTCTCCCCCTCCCTCTCCTCTCCCTATTCCTCTCCTTCTCTCTCTCTCTGTCTCTTTCTCTGACTCTGTCTCTCTCTCTGTCTCTGTCTCTATCTCTGTCTCTTTCTCTCTCTCTCTCTCTCTCTCTCTCTCTCTCTCTCTCTCTCTCTCTCTCTCACACACACACACACACACACACATTTTTTACCACTTCTTCTTAAACCAAAGGATGGTTTTTCTTCTTGTGGTTTTATAAAGCGGGTCCTCCAAGCTATAGAGCAGAAAATCAAGCCACTCTTAATTCTCCCGAGAACTCTGAGATTCTCCTTGAATTTCTGTGATCCCTTCAGAACTTGGGTATATTTTGGGGGGAAATGTATCATTTTATTTGTTTAATTGAAAACATCTGCAGAAAATTATAACACACTTCTGGAAAAGCTACTTATCAGAGGAAGAACTGCCAGGGAAAAGGGAGCATTTCCCTTTCTGTTTGATCATTAGGAAAAATGAGAGGAATGAACAAAACCACAGTAAATATTCTCAGAAATGTGAGGAATCTTTCCAGGTACAAACTTTATGAAAACAAAACCAAATTCACACATTTCTTTGAAGGCTAAATGAGCAAATACTTAATAAACTCCAACTGAATACCTCCAACTAGCCCTGGTAAAACACTTATTAATATGCTAAACATTGTCCATTTTCATCATCCTGGGCCAACCTGTTCTGAGTTTGAGTGCCCAGAGGACAAATTCAAACTGTCTGTGAATCCCCACCCCCAATGACTGAGTTGAGGGAGAAAGTACGAACTTTGGGCTGCTGGACAGAGGGGTGGGGCATGAAAAAATGTTTTCCAGCACTGGGCAGAGGGGGAATGGAGCAGGTCCCCTGTGCCAGCTCTGCATGTGTGCCATATCTTCACCAACACTGATTTATACTGACAAACCCTCCACAGTACCACCAGTCAATGATGAAAAACCAATCAATCAGAGGATATTCATTGTCTACCTAGAAGGGTTACAGGAGTGACAGCTTTTTGCTCACCTAAGAACAACAAGAGCTTCACATTTTGAGCAGAAACATTTAAATGAATGCTCCTAGATGGCCCCCAAATGGTTGTCATTGAAGTCCTCTTCACCATCACCACCACCACCACTACCGTTGAGGTGCAAAGAGACTTGAGGATGCTAGAAAGAATGGCCCGGGCTTAGAAAGTCTTCCAGTAGAAAGCGAAGGCCTCAGGCACATTTGGCAGATTGCATCATGACTATTGATTGAAGGAAAGGGCTTGAGAAGGAAAAGGCAGATTTGGAATGTGAACAGCTGGTTAGGAATATGGCATCTGAGAAGGGCCCAGAAGTATTTTTGGATCATAGCTCAAATTATAGGAATGATGGTCTCTTGGATAGAAATGAGATCCATCTAACAAGGGCTCGGCCAAATGGAGATGCCTAGAGCCTTACAAATCAAATCAAAAGAGCTTGAAGTTGAGATGGGGAAGGAAGAGAGCTGCCTTTGTCCCACCACACCAGTTATTATAGCTAATCGTAGGATGGAAATAATAGAGTGACAAGAAATTCACAGAAGACAAAATCCAAGAAAGGATAAATAAAGCTCATGTCCTCAGATGTCTACACACAAATGCCTGATGTGTGTGTGTGTGTGTGTGTGTTTGCAGTTGTTATTGGAGGGTAGTCAGTCTAGTGGGTAGAGAGAGCCATCCTCAGTCAGGAAGACCCGAGTTCAAGTCCCACCTCTGATTCATACTGGCTATATACCTTGGGTAAGTCACTTAATTTCTCAGTGCTTTAGGCAACTTTCTAAGACTATCCGAAAAGGTACTCACCTGGAATGGTAGACAAAGTGTTCTCACACCACAGAAATCACAGGTTAAGTTCCTTTTCCTGATGAGTGGAGATAAATCTTACCTCTGAGGTATCACTAAGACTTGATGGGTAGGGCCTTTGGCTGGAATTGGGTCTGGTTGACTCTCCTTCATTCAAAATGAACGGGCCAGGGAAAGGGAGAGGGGACTATTATGGTAAGAAGTTACATAACGAGAGGAAATCGGGGTAGAGTGGATTGGGGTGGCTACCAGCAGCTAAGGAGATCAGGAAAATATTCACATATGGAAGGTGTTGCTTGAGTGAAATTTTAAAAGAGAAAAGGGATTTGAAGAGGAAGAAGTGAGCAATGGACGAGGCACAGCCAGTGCAAAGACACAGAAATGGAATATGGGTTTGCCCTGAACTCTGGTGCTTCAAGCCTAAAGCCCTTGAGTGGAGTGGAGTGGAGTTGAGTGGAGAGACATGGTGGAGAGTGTTTGGGCATAGATCACAAGAAGCAAAAACAAGACTTGTATTGTCATTGAAGGATGCTCTAAACCACCTGCACAGAAAGAGATCGCAGATGAGGGCTTCGGAAAACCATTCACAAGGCAGGTATAGCTCTACGGGAAACTTCTATTTCCGTGTTGCCCAGAGAGCTCTTTGGCAAAGCAGTGCTGCTAATTAACTGTCTCTTTGCCTTAACAGCCATTTCGTTCTCCTCCAAGTGGAGGGCTGAATCCGAGCTTTTATTCTCAGCCTGATTCTCACCCAAAGGGAAAAGCCCAACTCCCGGAGTGGGAACTACAGGAATCTTAGGGAGAAGTGGCTACTCCATCGGAGAATTTGTAGTGAGCAGAGAAAAGGCCAGGACAATCTGACGTATGTCTGCCCTAGATTCCAAGTCAGGGGACTTCAAAGGGTTCAGAATAAAGGCTATAGATAGCATGGTCTGGATGCAGAGTCTATAGAAGTCAGCCCAGGAGAGATGGGAAGCACTCAAGAATGGCATTCTGATGAGTAAGTAGGAAGACGGGGAGTTATCCCAAGAGCCTAGCGTACAGGGATGTCCAGGGAACTCGCTGACCGACTTGAAATTTTGGAAAGATATGTCTGGAAGATCAAGCGATGCTGTACTTAGAGTCCATAAGACCCAGGTTCAAGTCCTCCATCTGATGCTTATAGTGACCATTCACCTCTCTGAGCCAGTTTCCTTACTTGTAGAATAAGGGAGTTGTCCTGGGTAGCCTCTAAGGTCCTTTCCAGCTTTAAATATACTCCAATCCTATGACAGTCTGTGTGCCCAATCAGTGTCCACACGATTTGGAAGGAAGACCCTATGCATACTGAGTGAGTGTCCTGTGGAGGACATGGTCATGCGTGGGTATGTAAAATGGTCTGTTATAGGAAGACAAGGACAAGAGTAGGAAATATGAATGGGTTGCCATGGGCACAAGTGGAAAGAGTGGCCCTGTGTAGGAGGCCACAGATTCATCAGGGTATCCAAGTTTGTAGAGAAGATAAAAACGAGGGCAAGAAGACGAGGCCCCAAGTGTGTGCCAGGCTTGGAAGAATAGGGTCATTAAAGTTCATTAGGACTCGGGCCTGTAAGAAAACAAAGGCCACCAAGAACATTTTTAACCTATAGCCAGAAGTCGAGCATTGTGTGACGGGGATGAGGTGGCAATACCAGCTGGCCAGCTTGTGGAGCAGACACTTTGCTAAGCACCAGGGGCACAAAGAAGGCAAGCAAGATGGTTCCTACCCTCAAGGAGCTCTCACAGGAATGAAAGGAGGCACCACTCGAGGACCTGGAGAAGCACCCGGCCAATGGTGGGGTTGTCCGACTCGTTCTTTTCAAAGAAAGTAGACCCATATCCAACACAAGACAATATGGAGCGCTTACTGAGGTCCAGATGCACTAGGTCTCAGGAACTAAATGAACCGGTGGAGGAGATTATAGTAGTGTTGCATCTTACAAGAGGGTGTGTGTATGTGTGTAAAGGGGAGGCTTAGGTTGGAATGGTGATACATAAAGTGAAACTCTCGCAGGGTTAAAATGATCCTTGAACATTTCTTAGATCATTCCTACCTGGACAGGGACGGCACTTTTTTTGGTGTCCTAGTCCCAGTGGGCATGCTAGGGAAGCAGCCTGCAGAACCCCTCGGAGGCAAAGGAGGGGGACATACACGGCATGACAAAGGAGGCCAATGTGACGGATACAGGGCTCAAAATATTACCAAAAATAGGTTTGGGGAGGGAGCCCAAATTGCTTTAAAGGAAGGTGGTCTGGGTGCGTCATGAAACAGATGCCGCTGAAGTGGTTGCCCTGGAAGCAAGAGCCAGCTCAACTATTGATTAAGCCTGAGACAGGAACCAGGGCTCCTATTCAGAGGAAACCAGAAACGGAGACATATACCTTGCTGACCAGAAATCTGATGATTGAAGGAAAAATACTCTTGAAAGGGCAACATGGGTGAGTGAAGTTGTATCAGAGGGGGATCACACTGGTGCAACAATGTAGTCAATGGAGCCAGAAATGCTGGGAAGGCCAAGTAAGACTGTATTGGTTCCAAGGCAGAAGACTGGTAAGGGAATGGGGGTGAAGTGACTTGCCCAGGATCATCCAGCTGGGAAGGGTCTGACACCAGATTTGAACCTAGGACCTCCCGTCTCTGGACCTGGCTCTCAATCCATTGAGCCACCCAGCTGCCCCCTCCTCTGGTCTTTTAAAAACAATTATTTTAATATTTTACTTTTGTAATTACATGTAAAAACATTTGTTTTTTACAATTTTGATTTGTGAATTCTTTCTCTTTCCCTCTCTTCCCCTCTCATTGAGAAGACAAGCAAGTCCTTTGGAATTGTCCTAGATCATCCTGATGCTGAGAGTAACTAAGTCATTCACAGTCAGTCACTGTGTAATATTGTTGCTGTGGATGATGATCTCCTGGCTCTGCTCACTTCACTTTGTATCAGTTCATGTAGGTCTTTCCAGGTTTTCCTGAAATCAGCCTGTTCATCATTCCTCAAAGCACAATAATATTCCATCCCCATCATAGACCACAACTTGTTCAGCCATTCCTCAATCGATGGGCAGCTCCCCCCCATTATAGGTCCTTTTCCTTTTTAAGAAATCTCTTTGGAGATAAAAATGGGAAAGGATCTATTTGTACAAAATATTCATAGCTGCGCTCTTTGTGGTGGCAAAAAACTGGAAAACGAGGGGATGCCCTTCTATTGGGGAATGGCTGAACACATTGTGGTATCTGTTGGTGATGGACTACTATTGTGGTCAAAGGAATGATGAACTGGAGGGATTCCATGTGAACTGGAACGACCTCCAGGAAGTGATGCAGAGTGAGAAGAGCAGAACCAGAAGATCCTTATACACAGAGACTGATACACTGTGGGCCGATCAAATGGGATAGACTTTGCTACGAACAGCAATTCAATGATCCAGGACAATTCAGAGGGACTTATAAGAAAGAGCACTATCCACGTTCAGAGGAAAATCTTTCTTTGGGAGTAGAAATGCAGAAGAAAACATGATTTATCGCTTGTTTATACAGGTAAAGGATCTGGGGTTCTGGTTTTAAAAGATTATTTTATTACAAAAATGAATGATATAGAAATAGGCATTACATGACAATACATGTATAACCCAGTGGAATTGCTTATCAACTCCTCAACGGGGAGGGAAGAGTGGAGGGAGACAACATGGATCATGTAACCATGGAAACTTTTTAAAATTAAAGTTAAAATTTTAAAAAATGATAAAATTAAAATGCAGATATTCCCCCCCCAAAAGAAAGAGATCTCTTTGGGGTACAGACCTAGTAGAGATATTGCTGGATTAAAGGGCAGGCGCAGTTTTATAGCTCTTTGGGCATAACTCCATTCTCCCCACATATCTAACATTTGTCACTTTCCTTTTCTGTTATATTAGCCAATCTAATAGCTGTGAAGTGGTACCTCAGAGTTGTTTTATTTGCATTTCTCTAGTCCCCACCTCAACTTTTCTGTCCCTTCTAATCTTGTCTGCATTGCTTTTGTTTGTGCAACCCTTTTTAATTTAATGTAATCAAATTTTCCCATAAAATGAAGGCTATCCCATGATCCAATAGCTCTTATTGCCCCGGGTGCTTGCATGCTAGCTGGGAACCTTTTCAACCTAAATTTGAACTGTACTATGAGGTTCCCGGTGGGGGTCTACTGGAAAGAGTGCGTCCATCAGTTCCCTTCTGGCTCCACTCTCCAGTTCTGTCACTTCCCAGACCGGATCTCCCTTCCCTGGCCACCAGCCCCTACAAGTGCTCTCCCTTTATGAGAAGGGGACCTCCTTGAGAGCAGGAATGGTTTCCCTTGGCCCCTGCTTTTCTCTCCAGGGATTAGCCCAGGGTTTGGTGTATTGTAAGGACTTAATGAATGGTTTCTCCATCATTCATCCTTTAGAGGTGACACTTGATGCTGTGAAAACAGATAAAGGAAACAGGAAAGAGAAAAGCAGAGGAGAGAAGAGAAGAGAAAGAGAAGAAGTTTTGGCAAGGGGGTCCCTGAGAGTTTAGGGCTGCTGCTGCTTGTTGAATAATCAATTGCTCGGGTCCTTCCAAGGAGGAATGAGCTCCCTTCTATAATGTCTTCTAATTCTGGGATTGGGTTTTGGTGTCTTACTGGGCTCTGACAGGTAGGATACAGACAGCTGCCCCAACTCCCCAACACTACGTGGCACCAGGAATGCTTTCTAGAGAGGCAGGAGGCCTGACCTTGAATTTGGCCTTTGCCCCATGGGACCCTGAGCAAGTCCCTTTCCCCTCTCTGGGCCTTGGTCTCCCGAGTCTGTAGAAAAAGGGGATTGGACCGGATGGCTTCAAAGTTGCTCCTGGCTAGGACATTCTGTCAGTGGCCCCCCCAATACACACACATATCCCCTCCCCCTCTCTCACCCCTCTCTCTCCTGTTGTAGACCAGAATGAGAAGCTAACAGTTTTGCCTCCCCCTTGAAGGCAAAGACAAGCCAAGAACAGCAATCTGGACCACTGAGGCCCAGCCCTGGCAAGGATTGCTTTGCTTCCAGGGACCTGAGCCAGCACCCCCAGGGATGAATGTGGACTAGCCCCACCAGACAGGATCTAGAGAGCTGCCAGATGCTGGGAAAGCAAAGCTGTGTGTATGAGACAGGGCACTCCCTGTGAAAAGAGCTCCATTTCAGTAACAGGATGGCCAAAATTTGCCCAGAGAGTACAGGAAGGGGCCCTGAGGATGGGAGTGGCAGCCCCTTCCTCCCTGTCTTTGCTTATATGGGCAGTTTCCCCAAAGTCCAAGCCTCTCCATGGTTTGGATGGCTTGGCCCCTGGGGTGACTAGGTTTTCTCAGCTGGGCTAAACGTGTCCTGGCTCAGCAGGCAATGCGTCACAGGACTTAGAGCTGGAAGGGCCCCTGGAGGCCATTTGGCCCAAACTCCTCATTTTACAAGTGACAGACCTGCATCCCAAAGAGGTCAGGTGAGCTTTCCAAGATCACACATGAAGCAAGGGCCAGAGCTGGGCCTAGAACCTAGGTCAGAGCATCATACGTTCAGAGCTGCCAGGGACCATAGAGGCCATCCAATCTGTCGCCATCCTTGTTTTCTCTCCCCTTATAGCCTCTCGCATCCTGCCCCTTTCCACTCACCAGGCCACCCCACTAGCCTGGATAATTACCACTGCCTCTTAATTGGACCTGGCTGGACTGGAACTGACTTCCACCCTGAGATCAAATACTAACTCCTCCCTTTGGCATTTGAAGTCTTTCACAATCTGGTTCTAGTTGACCTCCCTTCCTCCCTCCCTCCCTCCCTCCCTCCCTCCCTCCCTCCCTCCCTTCCTTCCTTCCTTCCTTCCTTCCTTCCTTCCTTCCTTCCTTCCTTCCTTCCTTCCTTCCTTCCTTCCTTCCTTCCTTCCTTCCTTCCTTCCTTCCTTCCTTCCTCTCTTCCTTCCTTCCTTCCTCCCTTCCTTCCTTCCTTCCTTCCTTCCTTCCTTCCTTCCTTCCTTCCTTCCTTCCTTCCTTCCTTCCTTCCTTCCTTCCTTCCTCTCTTCCTTCCTTCCTTCCTTCCTTCCTTCCTTCCTTCCTTCCTTCTTTCCTTCCTTCCTTCCTTCCTTCCTTCCTTCCTTCCTTCCTTCCTTCCTTCCTCTCTTCCTTCCTTCCTTCCTCTCTTCCTTCCTTCCTTCCTTCCTCTCTTGCTTCCTTCATTCCTTCCTCCCTTCCTTTCTCTCTTCCTTCCTTCCTTCCTTCCTTCTTTCCCCATAAAGGAAATGCACACAAAAGACATAAATATACCTTAACAAATGCTTATTAACCCATCACCATTGTTGTCATCTACTTGAAAGGTAAAAGGATTTTGGGGAATTCTTAAGCACGATTCCCCTTTCACCTCAAGTCTGTACTGTCTGAGCAGCACCCTAGATGTGTCAATGGCCAGCCAAACGTGTCCCTGCAGTGCTGTCAGGTTCAGCACAACATACATTGGCAGCCTTCTCCAAGAAGCAGGGTAGTCGAAGGAAGCACCTTTCCCTGGCCCTGTGGCCTATCAACGCTCCCCTTCATCCCAGAAATGGATCTCTCTCGGATTTACTGGTTGCTGATCACGGTCTTGCATTTGGGAAAGAAACTAAAGGCCAAAAGAAGGTAGCCACTGATGCAGACACACCTAGGTAATCACATGTTCTCATCTCCATATTGCCTACCTTGGTCCATGGTGTGGAAGGAAAAGAACATCTCCTCCCCCGTCCCCCCAAGAGTCCAAGGGAGAAGCTTCAAGATCAAAAGTGAGCTTCAGCTGATCTGTCCAGACTTCAAGCATGTTACTTCCCATCATGCACTCGATCACTGGCCTATTTACTTTTCCCCATATATGCCATCCCATCTTTTATTTCCATCCCTTGGTAATGTCTGTGCCCCATGCCTAGAATGCCCTTCCTGTGCCCTGCCAACTCTTCAAATCCCCAGTTTCTTTTAAGGCTCAGCTCAGATGTCATCTCTCTCCCTATCTCGGATTCCAAAGGCTTGTTAGCCACCTTTTGTTCTGTTGTGTCCCCCCAGGTCTTCCTCCTGTGGTTCATGCTAGGCACTTGTGGAGGGAGAAGCCAGAGGAAAACCCTGCCCTCACGGCCCTCGGCAGCAGCCCAGAACAATTAGCACCCATTCCTCATCCCTAATCAAAGGCTATAGAGGGATGGGAGCTGGGGAGGTCAGAGAGACTCCCCACAGTGGAGATGGGGTGGGAGAGAGGTACCAGTTGGCAGGGTTTTGAGAGAGAGGAGCAAGGAGAGCATGAGGCCAGGTCCAGAGTGGGCAGGGTACGAATAGGAGGTGGGGTGTGCTGTGACACAGATGGTGAAAAGACCACAGGAGGGCCACTCCGACAAGACTCTTTACTTGCTTCTCCAGTGATCTGGACACATTTGCTCTTCCCCAAGATGTATGGTGGGGAACATGACCAGGTATCCCCCACAGCCCCCCTACTGAGGAGGATCCAGGCCAGCATGACTAAGCAGTTACTCATCCCTTTGGGCACTCCACTCTACCAGAATGGGAATATGGTGGTTGTCACTGCTCAGTCTTTTAAGTTGTATCCAACTCTTAGTGACCCCATTTGGGGTTTGCTTGGCAGAAATCCTGGAGTGGTTTGCCGTTGCCTTCTCCACTCATTTTATGGATGAGGAAACTGAGGCAAACAGGGTCAAGTGATTTGCCCAGAGTCACAGAGCTAGGAAGTGTCTGAGGCCAGATTTGAACTTGAGAAAATGAGACTTGCTGACTCCAGGCTCCATGCTTTATCCACTGTACCACCTAACTGTTCCAGGGGTAGAGTGGAGAGCACATTGAGCTCGCACTTAAGAGAAACCTGGAGTCAAATTGTAACTTGGACTCTTCCTAGCTGGGGGCCAAATCATTTCCCCTCTCTATGCCTTAGTTTTGTCACCTGGAGAAATGGGCTTTTCTCACAGAGTCCTGGCAAGGTTCAAATGCAGCCGTGAATAGAAAATGCTTTGTACCACTCCTCTGATAACTCTAGAAATGTCTGATTTGACTGTCAGCAGCACTCCAGAGTCCTCTCCTAGACATGGGCAACTTTGCCACCTGTTCTGTTGATTCATCCACTTTGGGAGCTTCTGGCTTAGGCCCTCGTTGGACCTGACTGTTCACCTCATAGAGGGCATCTCCGAGGAGTCAAGTACTAACCACCTGAGCATCCAGAACTGAACCAAATGCTAATGACCACAGCGGGGGCATCGGAGCTCCAAGCCAAGTACAAGGCATTCCAGGAGCGACTCTTCATGGAAAGGTTGACCTTACCAAGGTTTGCCAACACCCTTGTCACAGGAGCATTCCCAGAGGGCATGTGAGCAAGGCCCAGGCTCAAGCATATTCGAAATGTTACCAGAGGGAGCAAGACAGAATCCCCAGGGCAAAGGGGGAGGCCGGGGGCAACTTGTAAAGGACGTGCCTCTGGGAAGTCAGGAGGCCAAGCATCTTTAACAGAGGCCCTCTCCACTGTGGCTACTGGAGCCCTTTGCTGAGATGCCAAGTGGGAAAGACAGTGAGAGCCATTCAGTGTGTGATGAGGCAAAAGAGCTTTGGAGTCCTCCACAAGAGTGTCAAGAACAACATGGAGCCAAAGGGAGAGGGGAGAGACAAAATGAGGCCCAAAGAGCCACCCCCTCTGAGCCTTGCGAGAGAGAGAGAGAGAGAGAGAGAGAGAGAGAGAGAGAGAGAGAGAGAGAGAGAGAGAGAGAGAGAGCGGGGAGGACTGGGGAGACTCATGAGAGGCAAAGAAAGGCAGGGAGGGAGAGCCAGAGAGAAACAAAGAGACCCAGAGGCAGGGGGGAGGCCTCCTCAGTTCTCTAAGCCCAAAGAAAGCCCCTCCTTTCCTGAGAACAAAAAAGAGCACAAAAGAAGTGCCAGTGTTGATTCTTTGTGTTCTCCCCTCCCTTCTAATCAATGGAGAAATGACTGGTCTTGTTATCTCCTGCTCTCCAGTGATCCCAGTGACATGGTAGGTCCATTTTCTGCGTGGTGGCCCGGTTCTTTGTTTTGTCTTCTCTTCACACTCTGGCGTGGCCTTGCAGTCCCTTGTTTCATAGATAGACAAAGTAGCCAGCTGCACAGAGGATCACTACAGGGCGGTCACATGTCTTCTCCAGGGACCATGTGGACACAGTGCCACCCTCTGGAGAAACATCCTGTTACCCTGCCCTGGTAGGGTCTGGGACTCACTTCTATCCTGACTTGGCACAGTTTGGCTGGACCCAGCCTCTCAGAATGCTCTTTTTAGTGCTGCCTAGTTCGCCCCTAGAATCCTCAGGCCCCCCACGGATATGCCTTCAGGTTCTCCAGAGAGGGTGGAATGGTTAGACCTGTGGCCACACAGGCACCAGCAGGGGCTCCAGAAAAGTCCTGCTGCCACCTCCATGAGGCTATTCGTCCAGACCTTTCCATTGTGGACTCCTCCTGGGTGTACATTGGGAACCTGTTCAAGAAGTGTGTCCTTCTTATGGCCTCAGTATGCCCACAGCTAGGTCTGGATGTCCTAGTAGGCCCTGGAGGAAGATGACCAATGGAGCTTACCTCAAGAGGAGGGAGAAGGGCCAGCGAGGGGCTCCCTCAGGGTAGACTGGGCCCCCTAGTGCTGTACCAGGAAAGGCTTTACAAATCCCAGACTACTGGAGGTATTCCTGGAAGGAAGGAGAAGACTTAAGATAAAGCCAACCAATCAACAGCCACACAGGGTGGCCTATTGTGTGTTGTGCTTAATGCTGCCAAAGGGCTTTGAGTCCTCCCAGGAGTCAGCCATTCCAGGGTCTTTCCCACTGCCAAAACCTAATGTGGCTTTGCATCTGAGCTCTGTGGAATGTTGAAAGATAGTGAAGAAGTCACTGAAGCAGCCTCACTCTGGGCTTTCTCTGGTCAAGTAAAGGGTGAGAGCATCAGGGGGGCAAAGGAACAGCAAAGAATCTCGGGCACCCACGTTCTTGGGGGCATCAGTAGAAGTAGCAATGCTGGCTGTTGCTATAGACCAGGAGTTTGCCAGCTGCCTTCCTTGCCTACGTTATCTCCCCATGATAATGACTCTGGGACGGACATTATTGCCTCCATTTTACATATGAGGAAGATTGAGGCTTGGGATTTCCCTCTGAGATGGAGCCTGAACCCTCACTTTTTGAATGACATAGTTTGCACAATCTCCGAGGTGGAGGGGGCTCAACAGCCATGTAGGGTAGCCTGATAGCACCCAAGAATCCCCAGCACACCTCTAGCCCAGTCTCTCCCAGAGGAGCTCATTCCACGCTTGGATGACTCATTGCCAGGGGGTTTTGGCCTTGAGTCTGTGAGTCCCCCCCCCCCCCCCCCCCCCGCCTCCTTCTGCCCTCTGGGGCCCAGAAGAGAAAGGTTTGGCTCTCTTCTGTGAGACAGCCCTTGCCTCCCTCCCATGTCTTCTCTCTTCTCACGGGAAATAGTCTTGGTTCTTTCAGCCATACCTCATGGGGCCTCTGGAGCCCCCATCGTCAATAGCCCTCCTGTCCTAGCACCTAGAGAAGGCAGAATCCATTCCCCATTTGGGGGTGGCCCACACCCAAAGCACCCAGGGGGTCATCCACACACGTGGAATGTTTCCAGGAGAGCAAAAATTCTCCCCTGTGTGCTCTCAGTGTTCATCCCAGAAGTCTCCTCTGCCCCTAGAAGATGGAGGCCCTATTTCTTGGCACCCCTTCTTCTAGACAGCAATGGGAGGGAACTAAGACCCCGATTTGGACTTCTTGCTGGGAGGACGATGGCATTAGTGGCAAGAACACTGTACCAGGAACCCAGAGAGCTAGGTTCCAGACCTGCTCTGCCTTGAACTCCCCAGGCAAACTTGGCAAGTCCCACCTCTGGTCTAGGCCTCAGTTTCCCCTCCCATAGAAGACAAGCTTAGGGCAGATGATCTGGAAAGGTCAAATCCGATGGTCCTGATGAGCCTGTTGCCACATGTAGATAGATGGGGCTTAGGTTCAAGGATGTCTCAAGTCCTATCTGACCCTAATAAATAGCCTGTGAATCTAAATGGCTTCCATTCTCTTGGACCCGGCTTGCCGGCCGACCTTCAGGATGCATGGAACCCAAACACCATGAGCTCCATTGGCCCATCTGGCCCTGACATCCCGGGGCCAGCTGTGTTGGGCCTGGGACCAGCTGCTCCTGGCTTTGAATCCTGCTGCTACTGCTTGCATCCTATGGGGTTTCCCACTAAGTTGCTTCCCTTCTCTGGGCCTCAGTTTCTTTCTCTGTAAAAGGAGGGGGGTGGGCGGGGGGGGGGGGGACTAGAGGCCTTCCAGATTCACATCTCAGATCCTGTGAGCAGCACCAGAGCCTGGCCTGAGAAGAGCTTTTGTTTGATTCGGTGGAAGCTGGGCGACTGGCGCCCTCTTGTGGTCTTCTGGCCCAGACTGCTCAGCGAAGAATCCCCTCCTCGCCTTTGTCAGTCACCTTGCATTATGCTGGAGTGGGTGCTCATTGGCCCTTCCTCTCGGCTTTGGCTGCAACGCCTTGGGGGGTTGGGGAGTCAGCTTAGCCCCCGTTTGTTTGCTTCCCAGAAGCTGGAGGTAGCCAGGCCTCAACTGGAGCTGTCTTAGAGGTCGTCACATGAATTCATGGTGAGCCCCTTAGAATTGCCCAGCCTCCACCTCCCTTCATCCCGTTATACAAGGAGGAAGTGTGGCCAAACAGGGGAAATCAGAGAGAGAAGGTAGTGTGTGCACGCGCATGTGGCCACAACGACTAGACGTCCCCAAATCCTGAAGCCTCCTTCTCAAGAGGACCTCGGGGCCATCATCTTGCTATCCTGGAGCAGGAGGGCCCTATACAGCCACCATCATGTGCTGTGCCTAGCTCAGACTGGCAGAACTCTTCCTGGGCAGCCTCCTCCTCTTCCGGGAAGCTCTTGGGCTTGGGAAGTTTGTCCTGGTATCCAACCTCAATCTGCCCTGCTGTTGCTTGGCCTGTTTGCCTACTGAGGCCCAGAAGAGCACATGGCATGGGCTTTTCAATGCTACTCCTTCTCTGCCCCCTCCTCTCCCTCCTGGGCTTTTCTTCTTTAAGGTACATGTCCTCATTTCCTTCAGTAATCCTCAGTTAGCATTATTTCCTTCTGAGGGACCTAGAATGATGGCTTTGGACTCAGAAAGCCTGGGTTTGACTCCTCCCTTTGCTCTTTGTTACCCAGATAACTGTGGCAAAGCCACTTAACTCCTGGGTCTCAGTTCCTCATGAGTGAAAAGCGATTGGACTAGATGAGCTTTGAGCCTCCCTTCCATCTGTAGGGCTAGGCTCCTGTGATTTCCCTGAGTAACAAATAGGCCCCTACGATCCTCTGGCTGTGCTTTAGCGTGACAAAGTGGCTCCCAGAACACAACCAAGTACTCCAAATGTGGTAGACCAGAGGAGAGGGCTGTTAGCCTGGACACTGCATCTCTTCCCGTGGCCTAGGAGAGGATTTATGAATATTCTAGCCCAGTCCACCACATGGTTGATTCACGGTCCACTAAATCCACTCGCCTTTTATCTGGCACTCTAGCTATCCCTCCCTCCCAGCTTTGGGGTCCCTGCACACTTGGCCAACATACCATCTCTGCCTTTACCCCAATTGCTAATAAGAAAAAGTCAGAGCCCTGGGGCACTTCACTCCAGACCTCCCTCTAGGTCCTCTTTGGACCTTCCTTGGTTCTTCCTCGCTTAGGGCAGCTCAGGAGTATTTGCTTTTTGTCCTGTTCCATTATATGGTTGGTTGTTATTGAATTTTCAGTCTACCAAGTTATTTACACACACACACACACACACACACACACACACACACACACACATACACACACACACACACACCCTGCTAGATCCCTAGTGTGGGCCTCATGACTATTCATGATTTCTTATTTTTAGTTATTGTGTCTGTTAGGTAAATTATTCTTCTTACCTTAGGATAGATTCCTTTGATCAAAGAGTATACTGGGAGATCTGTACTTCATGTTCCACTGCTTTCTAGAACGTCCAAAGAGCTGCCCCTCCCTCCCTCCCATCCCCTGATTGTCTCCTTGTTCACACCTTCTCCCTAGCCACAAAGGCTGTTAGTCTCCTTTCCAATAAAATGAGAGACTTGGATTAGATAGCCTGTGAAGTCCTTGCTAGCCCTGGACTGAGGAGTCCACATCATTCATTTTCCTGAAGATTCTGGATCTTCTATTCTTCCAGTGAAGTTGATTATCTAGCTCAAAAATGATCTCCACAATTTCACTGGCATAACACCAAATCTAGAAATTGTATAATTTGGGGCCCGATCCAGCCCACCAGGAAAGATCTCTCCAGTTGTCTTCAAAAGCATTTAGCACACAGTAAGCACTCTATAAGTGTTTACTTATTAGTAGTTATATTTAACAGATTTTGCATTTATTTTCAATGGAATTTCTGCCTGGCTTTTGTTAGTACTGTATAGAAATGCTTTGGTTTAGAGGCAGATTTCTTTTTGTATCCTGCATTGTCTCAGTTAGTTCTTTTGCTGTTTCTCTGGGGTTTTCTAAGAATGCTCTTGCCATAAGCTCTACATCTAGTTCTAGAGTTTAGAGGGGGGGGGGGGCTTCAGAACTCATCTAGTCCAAACCATTCATAGTACAGCTAAAGAAATTAAGTCACAGGGAGGCTGAATCAGACTTGCCCAAGGTCACAGACTTAAGTAGCCATAAAGCCAGGATTTGAACCTGAGTTTTCTGACTCCAGAGCCAATGTTTTCTTTTTTCAATATAACTTTTATTTTCTTTAAAAGAATGAACAAAAAAAAGAAAAAAGAATTTTCTCCCCCTTTCATTTCACTAACCTCATCTAAAAAAAGAATGGAACCTTCAGAACAAACATGCACAGTCAAGCAAAAGAAATTCCCACATTGACCATGTCCCAAAACATATGCTTTTGTTCTGAATCCTGCAATTATCCACATTTTGTCAGGAAGTGGATCCTCACCTGCTTCATCCTCGGGCCTCTAAAATTGTGAATGATCACTGCATGGATCAGACTTCTTAAATCTTTGCAAGTTGTTTGTTGTTACAGTGTCATTGTCACAGTATAGAAATTGTTCTCCTGGCACTGCTCGTTTCACTTTGTATCCGTTCATACAAGTCTTCCCAGATTTCCCTGCAGTGGCTACTTTTGTCCTGACTTTATAGCACAATAGTGACTTGGAGCATTTTTTTATATGATTATTGATAGTTTGGATGTCTTCCTTTGAGAACTGTCTGTTCATAACCACTCACGGATCAAGGAATGGCTCTTAACCATCTGAAATGGAATCAATCCCTCGTATCACAAAAATGAGATCTTTATACAGAAAACTGCTATAAAGATTTGTTTCCCTGGTTAACTTTCGCTTCTAATTTTGACTGTATTGGTTTTATTTGTGGAAACTTTTCGACCTCATATAATCACACTGTCTGTTTTACCTTCTGAGCTCTTGTTTATGCCTTGACATGAACTCTTCCCCTGTCTATGGTTGCAAAAATATTTTCTTTCTTCCCCATGAATTTGTATATGATGTGACTTTTCGTATTTATTTAGGTTAAGAATCTCGTTGGGACTAATTTTGGTATGTGATATGATTGGCCAAACCTGATTTCTGCCAGGCTGCTTTCCAGACTTGCCAGTAGCTTTTCCCGGGAGCAGGAAGGGGTCTTCTGATTTATCCAACACTAGGTTACTAGCTTAGTTGATTCTCGTAAATCATGTACTTAGACTATTCCACTGATTAACTTCTCTAGGTGTGAAGCGGTCTCAAATCATTTCGATGACTATTTGGTACTGTAGTTTCAGATCGGTTCCTGCCATCCCTTTAGTCTACCTTTTTTCCTTTTCTTAATACTCTCGAGATCCTTGGCCTTTTGTTCCGCCAGATGAATTTCAATATATTTTTCTAGTTATATAAAGCAAACCGCTGGTATTTCTATTGGACTCATTGAATAAGGAAATTAATTAAGGTGGCATTGTCATTTTTATAACATTGGCTTAGCCTACTTGCAAGCAATTAGTATTCCTCCACCTGTCTTTATTTGTGTAAAGAATATTTTGTACTTGTTTCCATGTAGTTCCCACAGTGTACCTTGGCAGGTAGGCTCCCATGACTTGTATACATTCCATAGTATTATCAAAGAAAATTCTCTTTCTATCTCTTCCTACTCCGTTTTATTGGCCATATACGGTAATGCTGATGATCTATGTGAATGTTTTTATTCAGTTGTTTTGATTAATTTTTCATTAAATCAAGTAAAATGAAATCAACAAACATTTACGAAGTGCTTACTATGTTCCAGGACTCTCGGGTACTCTCGATAAATCATGATGCTATCTGCAAAAAGTGATGCTAATTTGCCAATGCTTTGCCTCAATTTCTTTGTCTTGTTTTCTTGCTATAGTTACCATTTCTAGCACTAATTCTTGCTTACCCGGCTCTTGTTGGAAATGCCTCTACTTTATCCTCATTAGTCATTATTACTCATTGGACAGATGATAATTACCATATTAAGGAAAGGTCCATTTATTTATTCCTCGGTTTTCTAGTGTTGCTTTTTGTAAACAGAATTGGTTTCTGAACGTAGTCAAAGCTGTTTTTTCTGCATCTATTCATAGAGTCATATGATCTTTGTTTTGCTGTTTATTAATATGGGATATTTTGATAAGTCACTTTCTTGATAATTGAACCAAACCTGCATTGCTTGTGTAAACCCCACCTGGTCGTAGATAGCATCTATTCTTTTGCATTTGTTACTACAGCCTCTTTGCTGATATTTTATGGGCTGTTTGGGGGTCAGTGTTGATTAGATATTAGTCTTTATTTTTCTTCCTTGGCTTTGTCTATATTATAGGAAGCATTCGGAAGGATCCCTTTTCATCTTTTGGCCAATAGTTTATACGCTATTGGAATGAATGAATTGTTCTTTGAATGTTTGATAGAATTTGCTTGTAAATCCATCTGGTCCCTGATTTCTTTCCATTTTCAGAGTTCATTTGTTGCTCCTTCAATTTCTTTTCCTGAGTTTGGATTATTTAAGTCCTCTCTTCCTTGTTCTATCAATCATGGCATTTTAAGTTTTGGTAAGGCTTTCTTTTTCCTCTTCTCCGTTTTGTTAGCATATAATTGGACATGTTATGATCATTTCTTTGATTTTCCTTTTATCTGTGGTCAATTATTTTTCATTTTTTGATATGATGATTTGACTTTCCTCTTAAAACACCAGAATGTTTGCTATTTTCTCAAAAATTCACTCCGATTTATCGGTTCATTGTAGGGTTTTTCTGCTTTCGTTTCCAAAAAGCCCTTTTTTCAACTTTCAGTATTTTTATTTTGGAGTTTAATTGGGCTTTTAAAATGTGCTTGTTAGGAAGTCCGGGTCAAGATGGCTCCAGAGTAAAAGCTGGGCTCTACGTCTCCTCTCCATGAATCGAGACAGAGTGCCTCAAAATGACAAACAAGCGAAGGAGTTCCATGGTAGGACACAGCACAGAAGATAGCAAAGGTAGGGCATTTCCATGCTTAAAGAGGATGAAATTTCCCCCATTAAGGGGTGAGCTCATCCCCCATTCCCCACTTCACCTACCTTTCCAGTGTCCAAGCGAAAATGGGACAGACTTCTAAGTTCTAGGAGGGAGGCTGGCTGAGGTCAACATAGACTTACCTCTAAGAAACTAGACTCAGAACACTAGGAGGCTGAGGAAATGTGGCAATGGGGTGTTACACAGTCTGGGGAGAGGGGGCAGCTCACAGCAAACCACGACAGAGAACCAGAAAAAAGTTCTCAGGCTAAAACCTCTCCAGTGCTCAATACAGAGACCTCCCTACACTCCACACCCAGACCTCTTCCCAGGCAATCTATAAGTTCTTGGGGGCTGGACCTGCCACTAAGAGCAACTGGACACTGCTGAGGACTGGGGAAAATACCCTCAGGACAAAAATCTCTCCAGAGTCCAAAGAAAGATTACCCACATTGCTCACTTAGACATCTGACCAGGAAGGAATAAGGCAATGGCCACCAACTCCCAGGAACTAAAATCCAAGAACACCATGAAAAAACAAGAAGAAAACTTTAACCCTTGATAATTTTTATGCAGAAAAAACCCAGACTAAAGAAGAGATAGCAGAAGATCACAAACCATTAAACACACCCAAGCCTTTGGAAAAAATGGAAATTAGTCACAAGTTCTTGAAGATTTTAAATCCATGATTGTCAGAAAAATGGAAGATATGTGGCAAGAAAAGTGGGAAATAGTTCAAAAAGAAAATAACAGTTTAAAAGACAATCTCTCCCACTTGGAAATTGAAGCCCAGAAATAAAAAGAAACAATAAACAAATTGAAGACCAGAAATGACCTACTAGAAGCCATGAAAAGCAGGGTAGACCAAACCAAAAGGGAAAATCAAAAGATCTTAGCTGAAAACCAGTCATTAAAAACTAGAATTGGGCAAGTAGAAGCAAGTGATCTCACAAGACAGCAAGAATTAGTAAAGCAGTGTCAAAAGAATGACAGATTAGAAGTTAACACAAAATATCTCATTGAGAGGGTGGTTGACCTTGAAAATAGATCTCAGAGAGACAAACAAACAGAAACCTTGACATCATACTACAAGAAATTATCCAAGAAAACTTCCTTGAGGTTCTGCAACAAGAGAGCAAAATAAGGAGATTGGTCTATAGTTTTCTTTCTCTGTTTTTGACCTGCCTGGCTTTGGAATCAGTACCATATTTGTGTCATAAAAGGAATTTGGTAGAACTTCTTCTTTGCTTATTCTGTCAAATAGTTTGTATAATATTGGGATTAGTTGTTCTTTGAATATTTGGTAGAATTCATTTGTGAAACCATCTGGTCCTGGGGATTTTTTCTTAGGGAGTTCTTTGATGGCTTGTTCAATTTCTTTTTCTGATATGGGATTGCTTAGGTATTCTATTTCTTCCTCTGTTAGTCTAGGCAATTTATATTTTTGTAAATATTCATCCATATCATCTGGATTGCCACATTTATTGCCATGTAATTGGGCATAATAATTTTTAATGATTGCCTTAATTTCCCCTTCATTCGAGGTGAGGTCTCCCTTTCATCTCTGATACTGTCAATTTGGCTTTCTTCTTTCCTTTTTTAAATTAGATTGACCAGTACTGACTTTGTCTATTTTATTTGTTTTTTCAAAGTACCAGCTTCTAGTCTTATTTATTAAATCAATAATTCTTTGACTTTCAATTTTATTAATTTCTCCTTTGATTTTTAGGATCTCTAATTTAGTCTTCATCTGAGGATTTTTAATTTGTTCACTTTCTAGTTTTTTAATTTGCATGCCCAATTCATCCACATAATTTATCAACAATCAAACCAACAAAAATCACATGATTATCTCAATAGATGCAGAAAAAGCCTTTGACAAAATACAACACTCATTCCTATTGAAACCACTAGAAAGCATAGGAATAGAAGGACCTTTCCTAAAAATAAGAAGCTGTATATATCTAAAATCATCAGTAAACATCATCTGCAATGGGGACAAACTAGAAGCCTTCCCAATAATATCAGGAGTGAAACAAGGATGCCCATTATCACCTCTATTATTTAACATTGTACTAGAACCACTAGCATTAGCAATTAGAGAAGAAAAAGAAATTGAAGGTATGAAAATTGGCAATGAGGAGACCAAGTTATCACTCTTTGCAGATGATATGATGGTCTACTTAAAGAATCCTAGAGAGGCAACTAAAAAACTAGTGGAATACTCAACAACTTTAGCAAAATTGCAGGATACAAAGTACATAAGTCATTAGCATTTCTATGTTTCCAGCACATCTCAGTAGCAAGAGTTAGAAAGAGAAATTCCATTTAAAATCACCCTAGACAATATAAAATACTTGGGAATCTATCTGCCGAGACAAACACAGGAACTATATGAACACAACTATAAAACACTCTCCACACAATTAAAACTAGATCTAAGCAATTGGAAAAATAGCAATTGCTCATGGGTAGGATGAGCTAACATAATAAAAATGACAATCCTACCCAAATTAATTTACTTATTTGGTGCCATACCAGTGAACTATCAAAAAACTCTTTTACTGAATTAGAAAAAAAACCATAACAAAGTTCATTTGGAAGAACAAAAGATTAAGGATATCCAGGGAAATCATGAAAAAAAAATGTAGAAGGGGGCCTAGCAGTATCAGATCTCAAACTATATTATAAAGCAGTGGTCAACAAAACAATATGGTACTGGCTAAGAGACAGAAAGGAGGATCAATGGAATAGACTTGGCATAAGTGATCTCAGTAAGACAGTCTATGATAAGTACAAAGATCCCAGCTTTTGAGACCAAAATTCACTATTTGATAAAAACTGCTGGGAAAATTGGAAGACAGTGTGGGGGAGATTAGGTTTGGATCAACACCTCACACCCTACACCAAGATAAACTCAGAATGGGTGAATGACCTAAATATAAAGAAGGAAACTATAAGTAAATTAGGTGAACACAGAATAGGGTACATGTCAGATCTTTGGTAAAGGAGATTTTAAAAGCAAGCAAGGGTTAGAAAAAATCACAAAATGTAAAATAAATAATTTTGATTACATCAAATTAAAACATTTTTGTACAAACAAAACCAATGCAACCAAAGTTAGAAGGGAAGCAACAAACTGGGAAACAATCTTTATAACAAAAACCTCTGACAAAGGTCTAATTACTCAAATTTATAAGGAACTAAATCAATTGTACAAAGAAACCCAAGCCATTCAATGGACAAGGGACATGAATAGGCAATTTTCAGATAAAGAAATCAAAACTATTAATAAGCCCATGAAAAAGTGTTCTAAATCTCTTATAATCAGAGATATGCAAATCAAAACAACTCTGAGGTATCACCTCACACCTAGCAGATTGGCTAACATGACAGCAAAGGAAAGTAATGAATGCTGGAGTGGGTGTGGCAAAGTAGGGACATTCATGCATTGCTGGTGGAGTGGTGAATGGATCCAACCATTCTGGAGGGCAATTTGGAACTCTGCCCAAAGGGCGATAAAGACTGTCTGCCCTTTAATCCAGCCATAGCACTGCTGGGTTTGTACCCCAAAGAGATAATAAGGAAAAAGACTTGTACAAGAATATTCATAGCTGTACTCTTTGTGGTGGCCAAAAACTGGAAAATTAGGGGATGCCCTTCAATTGGGGAATGACTGTGGTATATGTTGTTGATGGAATACTCTTGTACTCAAAGGAATAATAAAGTGGAGGGATTCCATGTGAACTGGAAGGACCTCCAGGAACTGATGCAGAGTGAGAGGAACAGAACCAGGAGAACAGTATACACAGAGACCAATACAGAGAACATTGTACTGAGATACTGATACACTGTGGTACAATTATATGTAATAGACTTTTCTACTAGCCACAATGCAATGATCCAAAGCTATTCTGAGGGACTTAAGAGAAAGAACACTATCCACAATAAGAGGAAAAACTGTGGGAAAAGAAACACAGAAGAAAAACAACCGTTTGATCACATGGGTCGGTGGGGCTATGACTGGAAAGTAGACTCTAAAAGATCACCCCAGTGCAAATACTAATAATAAGGAAATGGGTCTTGATCCACGGCACATGTTAAACCCAGTGGAATTGCATGTCATATATGGGAGGGGGGAAGGGGGAGGGGGGAGAGGGAGGGAAGGAACATGAGTCTTGTAACCATGCAAAATTATTCTAAATCATCTAATTAAATAAAATTTAAAAAATAAAATGTGTTTGTTTCCTACTTTCTAGTTGCACACCCAGTTTTTTTCTTTTGTTGATGAAAGTGTTTGAAGTCAGGAATTTTCCCAAAGGCAGAATAGGTGTAACCTATGGATTGTTGGTCTCCCAAAGAATTCAACAAGTCAAAAGCCTGAGGAGCACCATAAGGTGAGAAATAGTGCGAGAAAACCATCCAGAATTTCTAAACACAGAAAACAAAGTGCCAGTTGAAAGAATTCACATATTAGCTCCAGGAAACAACCAAACCCAAACCAAAGCAACCGTGTGCTGCTAATTCTTCCACCCATTCGTTTCCTGCATCCCAGTCCATTCTGTCTTCTCTAGCAGATTGCTTCTTCTCTCATTCCCCACTCTCGCTATCTTCAGGCTCTCTATATCTGCTGGCTACAAACACTCATGTTGCCCCTATTCTTGAGAAACGCCAACAACACCCTCACTTGACCTGAGCCAAGAGGGCAGAATAGGAGGAAAACAGATAGGCTGTATCCACAATTACTACAATAAAAGTCCAAGAATGCCAAATTGGGTAGTGATCAGGAAATCAGGAGAAACTCTCAGAGGGCATCTTTCCAAGCCACTCTCACAAATTCAGTCTACAGATGAGTGGCCGGGGCAAGAACTGTGGAGCAGGGTGGACCAGGAGTCTCCAAAGCTTATAACTATGCCATCAGCATAAAGACTCCTGGAGCTGAGCACAGGTTCAACCCAAGACCCCTCCAGCACCTCTGGGTCTCCTAAGTGCAAAGCACAGGAACTCTCTGAGCTGATTACAGCCCAGCCTTGGACCCAAGCCAGTACAGGGTTTCCCAGGGAGCTTGGGAGCATGGATTCAGGGCCCACATGGCTGAGCAGGAATTACCCAAAGGACTCAGTCTCTTGTCCAGGAGAGAAGCTCAGGAGGAAGCTATCTCCCAGAAAGAGGGGCCAGGATCACAGACTCAGTCCCTGGAGCTCCTAAGGGGCCAAGAAGAACTGGGCTCCCAGAGCAGATCCCTGGCAGAATGCCTAAACAACAGTAAAAGAGATAAAAAACTCACACCAGACCCAGAAGAGAAAAAATATAAGCCAAGTCTCAAAAGGCCCCAAACAACACAAAAGCTCAAACCATAGATTTCCCACAAGGTCGATTAGAATTCCTGGAAGATAGGCAAGAAGAGGCTTTTTTCAAGTCTTAAAATGCTATTATAAGTGAAATGAGATCACCAGAGGAGAGAATTGGGAAAGAAATGAGAGCTTGGAAGGAGAGACTTAGAAGAAGAATGAATAGCCTAGTACAAGAGGTCCCAAACCTTACCTGAGTAACAGATGCCTTGAAAATGATAAGGACTAGGGGCAACTAGGTGACACAGTGGATAGAGAGCCAAACCTGGAGTCCAGAGGACCTGGGTTCAAATCTAGCCTCAGACACTTCCTAACCGTGTGACTCTGGGCAAGTCACTTAACCTCAATTGCCTAATGAGGCTCTTCTGCCTGTAAGACAGAAGGTAAGGGTTGTTTGTTAGTTTTTTAAAGAAAATTATAAGGAGTAGAGAAAAGTGAATGACTACACAAACACAAACACAAAATAATAGGGAGGAATGAGCATGAAGTGTTTGCATTCTAATGCAGAAGAGGCCAATA
Organism: Monodelphis domestica; assembly: GCF_027887165.1. Classification (NCBI taxonomy): domain Eukaryota; kingdom Metazoa; phylum Chordata; class Mammalia; order Didelphimorphia; family Didelphidae; genus Monodelphis; species Monodelphis domestica. Next base: position 4,870,341 of record NC_077235.1, read on the forward strand.
ATATAAACATCTGTCCCTTAAGCACAGTAGTCACTGGGATCATAGAGGGAGTCCGAGAAGATGGAGGGCCCAGGAATGATTTTTGTTGTGTCTTGATGATATTAAGAGAAGAGAGGAAAGAAAAGGAGAGAAAGAGGGAAAGGATGCAATTGGGAAGAAAAGGAGCCAAATGGGAATTTGTTTTTCTTTTTATTTTCCAGTTGTAGGAGGAGGCAGGTGGCAGAAAAAATGCTTTCTAATGGAAAAAATTAATTAAGAAAGACCCTCCCATGATCCATCTGTCTCTTCCTTCACCTTTTCCTGGCTAGGCTCCTTGAGAAAGCCATCTGTAATCAGTGCCTCTCCTTCCAGTCTTCTAAACCCTCTACAGTCTGACTTCTGACCTCATCACTCAATTTGAAGCTACTCTCTCCAAAGTTGCCGCCCAGGATCTCTTAGTGGTCCAATCCAATGGCCTTTGCTCGGTCATCGGCCTTGACCTCGGACACTGTTGATCATCCTCTTGGATCGGAGTTTTGGTGAGCCTGCTCTCTCTCAGACTCCTTTCCTGAATCTTCTTCCAGGTCCTGCCCAATAACAATAGGCGTCCTTTAAGGCTCTTTCCTGAGTCCTCTTTTCTTTTTCTATACTGTCTCACTCAGTGATGAGCAGTCAATTAGCGTAACCACACAGCCAATTCTTAGACCTATTTATCCAGCCCTAACCTCTATCTCTCCCACCTCCAACACTCTTTGGCTATCTAAACTAGACGTCCCGTACGTATCTTTCTTAACCCTCACTTTCTGTCTTAGAATCAAAACTGTGTCTTGGTTCAAAGGCAGAAAGGCAGTGAGGGTGAGGCAATGCTGGGTTAAGTGACTTGCCCAGGGTCACAGAGCTTGGAAGTATCTGAAGTTGGATTTGAATCCAGGACGTCCCATCTCCAGGCCTGGCCTTCCATCCTCTGAGCCACCCAGCTACCCCTCTGTAGACATCTTAACCTCAATATGTCCAAATCAGAACTCCCTCTGTCTCCCCCAAACCATTTCCCTGTCAAAGGCAACATTGTCCCCCTTAGCTTCTCACTGTCTCTTACCTGCCCCCCATTACCCATAACTAATCTGTTGCCAAGTCCTCTGAATTCAGGCTTCTGCCCTGTGGCCCTGCCATCATCCTGGTCCAGCGCCCATAGCCTCACTCCTCATCTATTACAATAGAAGGGCCTCAAGCCTCTTCCCACAGTGATCACCCTAAAGTGTTTCCTCCCTCACTTGCCCCAGGGAATCGAGGGACTCCCCATTCCCTCCAGGACCAAGCAGAAAGTCCTGTCTGGGTTCTAATGCCTTTCCTCCGTTTTCAAGCTGCTTCTACCTGGCTCCCCTCCTACACTGTGCCACCCAGCTACGCTGGCCTTCTTGCTAGTCCTCAGCTTGGACACTCTATTTCTTTGTGGTGGTGCCTCCCATCCTGCTGCCTCTGGACTTCCGGGCCTTCCTTCGAGGCTCAGTTTGACTGCCACCTACTCCAGGAAGCCTTTCCAGGTGTTCTTGGCTGGAAGTGTCTTTGATGCACGTCTTATAGACACGTCTCCCCCATGAGCTCCCGAAGGGAAAGACCCATTTTCCATCTTCCTTTGGCCCCCCAGTATGGAGTGCAATGCTCATTGCTTGATGCCTTTTCCTTTAGAGGTTAAACCAAAGAGTTGTTGGTGCTGTTCTTCCTGCTCAAAAGATAGGAAGCCGCAGGAGCTGGTTGAGTTGGGGAAGGGGCTCATGTGGCCAGTCCTATCCTTAAGGAAAATCATTCTGGCAGCAGTGCAGGGGGGGGGGGAGGCCTGAGGCAAAGAGACCAATGGGAAGGAGGCTGGGGCAGTACTGGCCAAGAGAACAGGGATGCTGGAGGAGAAAGGGCGCCACATTTGAGGGATGTTGTGGGGGAAGAAAGGCAAGATTTAGCGATGGGCTGGCCAGTAGGGTGAGGGAGAGGGACGAGTCCAGGAAAGTGCTGGAGTGGCCACTGGGAGACTGGTGCTGCCTTTAGCAGAACCAACGATTTTGGAGACAAAGACCCCAGAGATCTGTTTTGGTTGTGTTGGATTTGAAAATGGCTCTGGGAAAGTCAGAACTGGTGATGGGGGCAGGAGGCAAATGAACAACACTCAGGTCCTTTTCAGTTCGAGACCCAAGCTCCTATGGGTGCTTATGGTAAACTCCCCGGGGGCAGGGCTGCCTTGGATTTGTCTTTATTCAACCTTCCACTTTGGCTTTTCTGGCCAGGACCTATGACTTCATGAGTATGATGCTTTGGGGGTTAGTGAGAGGAAAGTGAGTAGGCAAGCAGCTGCACAGCTGGCATTATGGGGGAGAACTGGGACTCCAACTCAGATCCTTCTGCCTCAGAGGTCAGATCAATAACCACCAGCCCACACTGCTTCTCACCTAAGAACAGCAGCTTCAGTGGCAGGTTCCGTAGCCCCGTTCTAACATTCCCTACCTGTGTCACAGTCCACCTGTGGGGCTCTGGGCTACAGAGCGTCTTTAAAGACCGGCAAAAGACGGTGCCTAATTTCAAGGAGCTCCCAGGCTGGGGGGATAACATGCAAATCACTATTTACAAACAAGATGGATACAAGACAAATGGGAGGTAACGAGTGGAGGGAAGGGAGACTGGGCAGGACTTTCCATAGGCAATGGCATTCTACTGAGACTTGGAGGAGGCCAGGGAGGAAAGTCAAGAGGTGCAAGTGAAGAGGAAAAGCATTCCAGGCATGGTGGACAGCTGACTGGAGATGACCTTGGGCAAGTCATTTGATTCTCCTGTTCTCAGTTTCCTCACTTGTAAAATGATATACTTGACCCTCTTCCAGTTTGGGATCTATGGCTGGGAATTGAATGATGACTTAGCAGCGTTTTGGTCTTGGGACAAACTCATGCCCTTTCAGGGTTTAGGACTATTTCCCATCTCTCCTTCTTTAACATGGGGGCAATAAGACCTCTAGCCTGCTCCCAGGGCAACTGTGTGGAAAGTACTTTGGCAGCTGTAATGTGGGACAATGGTGGGAGTTATAATTTTATGGCTCAAAGCTTGAGGAGGGAAGGACTTGGCCAAGGTGATGGACATAGTGAAGGACAGAAATGCCACCTGAGCCCTCGCTCTAGGAACCTCAGACCCAGTGTTCCCTCCCCTCCAGGGGGCTAGCAGAGGATGGGAAGAAAGGAGGAAGGAAATCTGAGGCCAAAGGCCACTGACAACTTATTCCCTTCCACTATCCTTTAAGGACAGCAGCTTGTAGGAAAGGGGACAGGAAAACTGGGGGATGGGGCCTAAGAATCGGACTTGGTGGCAATTCAAATACTATAAGCCCGGAGGAGTCTGCAGTCTTTCCACATAGGCTCAAGAACAACCCTCTCATTTGACAGAAAGGGGAACTGAGGCTCAGAGATTAAGTGTCAGCTCCAAAATCAGGAATTGAATTCAGTTCCTCTGACCACAAAGCCATGGTACCACACCAACTCAGTCAATGTATGTGACAATTATAGGCAATGAGGTTCATAGACAGCTGAAACTTGGGTCATAAAGACCTGAGTTCAAATCTAACCTTAGATACTTACTATATATGGGACTCTAGGGAGGTTGCTTCATCTTGATCTGCTTCAGTTTCTTCATCTGTAAAATGGGGATAATTATAACACCTGCCTCCCAGGGGGTTTCTGAGAATCAAATTCATGAAGTTTCTGTGAAGTGTTATGTGAATGCTACCTATTAACCAAAAAGCACAGGCCAGAAATCATCTAGCTAATGTGATTAGCAGAGCCCCAGAAAAGAAATCTGGCATGACCCAGTGAGTCTCTAGGTGGACTGGGTGCAGACTCCCTAGAATTCAGTCAGCTAGCATTTGTTTAACACATACTGTGTGTGCCAGGCACTGTGCTAAGTGCTTTACAAATCTCAGCTCATTTGATCAGCTTCTGGAGACTAGGTGGCATATTATTACCCTATCTTAAAGCTGAGGAAACTCAAGCAGAGGGCAACCTGGCCCCAGCTCTAACATCTAGTGAGTGTCTAACGCTGGATTTGATAACTGTCTTTCAATTCAGCTGACTCCCCTTGTAATCTGGAGCGCATCTGGTGCATTTCAGCCCACAACTCTGAGAAGACAGATGCCCAGAGGCTTCGCCAGACAGGTGACACCAAAGAGGGAAAGAACCCCTGTTGTGTAGTATCTTAGCTGTAGGGAGAGACAGCGGCAGTCTCCTCCTTTGGCTTTCAAGTCCTTTCGGCTAGATTCATGGCACCTCTGCAAACAGACTTTGCAGCCTTGGAGAGGTGCACTCCATCTCTGGCCAGGAACCTGTCAACCTTCTCCTGTAAACCATGAAGACCATGAGGCATGGGGATGGCTGAATCGAGGCATGCTACAGGGAAGATGGCTACGGGCAGGATCCTGGGGAAAGACCCCTCATCTGCCTTGTCCCAGCTGGAGTTTTACCCAGGGGGGCTTGGACAAGCTAGGTGTGGAGGGAGGGAACCTAAACATTTCAGTGTCCCTGACTACATGTCCTCATCTCAAGGCTCCCCTTCTGAGAGAAGCTGCTGAGGAGAGGCCAGCGTGACGGCCAGACCATCTTCTGCTGCACTGCCTGACCTGGGCCAAGGCAGTCTTTGTGTCTTTATTGGATGAAGACTGCAGCTGTCTCCTGGGTTCCACTTTCCCCCATTCCCCCCCACCTCCACCCACCTAGGCAGCCCCCTTTTATCAAACATACTGCAGAAGGAACAAGAGAACTGTTTTTATTATTTTTTCAAAGCAGAACAGGCTTTCTAAGTTAAACGAGAAAACACAGGGATTTTAATCCACTTCCTGAAATAAATTTGGTGGAAAACGGGCCCCCTGCAGGCAGAGGGGATCTGGGGAGCCTTGAAAGGCAAAGATTGGGGATAACTTGAACATGAACTTGAAGCTCCCAAGGGAGAGGACCTAGGGAGGGTGACTCTGGGACAAGAGCCCTGATGTTAAGGTGAGGCCAGGGGAGAGCCGCAAGGCTCTCCCCTCGCCAGGGTGCTGGAGAGCACTGCTGCTGCTGCTGCTGCTGCTCACCCTTCTCCATTGTCTCTGAGCCACCCCAGCTGGTCCTCCCAGCCTTGACCTCCTCCAGGAGCTCTCCTCCTCATCTAGTTTCCAGGGCTGCTACCATTGCTGCCGCCTTCAGTCTTCCTGTTGGCCGGGGGATCATCAGAGGTGCTGCCGCTGCTGGTGGTACTGGTGCTGCTGGTGCTGGCACTGGCGCTGGCACTGGCACTGGTTCTGGCTCTGACAATGGGGCTGGCACCGGTGCTGCTGGTGCTGGTGCTGCTGGTGCTGGTGCTGACACTGCTGGCAATGCTGCTGATGCTGCTGATGCTGCTGATGCTGCTGATGCTGCTGGTGCTGGTACTGGTGCTGGTGCCAGTGCCAGGGCCAGTGCCGGTGCTGGTGCTGGTGCTGGTGCTGGCGCTGGTGCTGTCACTGGTGCTGGTGCTGGTGTTGGTGCTGGTGCTGCTGCCTGAAGCCCCCTCTGGCTTCTCTTGGATCTCAACCTGGGGGTCTGGCTCTTTCTCCAGGCTGTTCAGGAGGGCATCCACTTTCTGACGAATCTTGGCAAACTCCTGCTTAATGGCCTGGGGATCATCATCTTTTAATTCAATGGATTTGAAGGAAGGGTACCGCTGCCCAGACTTGAAGTAGAAGCCGCTCTTCCCCCAGCGGGAGCTATAGCCTGCTAATAATTTGGAGAAAGGGCCGGAGTGCTAGCAAGAGGCATTTTACCATTGGGCGTCTCACTTGACCTCCCCCCTCCCCAGGAGGCGTGCAGGGGTGCTGGGGTCATGGTCCCCCTCTCCTCGTTGTATAGACCAGGGCCTACCGACTCTGGCAAGCACAGAAGCCTGCGATTAGACTTGGGGACCCCTTAGAGATGGGCCTTTGAGTCCAGTCCCCTGCCTCGTCCACATGAGGAAGCTCAGGCACAGGGATGCCCACCCCCTGGCCACATGAGCAGCAAATACAAGAAGGGAACTCCCGGGGCCAAGAGCACTGGGCACCAGAGGGGCTCTGGGGAAGCAGGGAAGGAGGGGAGGCTCAGGCAGGAGTAAGGAGGGGCAGCGGGGCACTGGGTAGGTGGCCGAGAGTTGGCCGGCTGGGAGACGATGGCCTCCCAAAGGTGATGGGGCAGTGGTGGGGGGTCTGGGCTGGGAGGGGCCCTTCACTAGAGCACTAAATTGACTGCTCCAGCCAATTTAGCCTCCCTGCAGGCAGTCTCGCCAAAGGCTGCCGAGATGCTTAGCTAGATTCCCGTTTCCATGGCAATAGCCAGTAGACAGGCTTCTCTGGGCACTGGTGGAGCGGCGGCCTGTTACCAAAGACTCTCTCACAAAGGCTGAGGAAATTAATTTCTAGCTCCTGCGGAGCCTGGGGGAGGGGGAGCTGCCTCCCAAGCAGGCAGGTGGCCAAAAAGCCAGGGCAGGATGGCCTGATCTGCTGCTGCAGAGGCCCGGACCCACACAGTCCACGGTGGCCACCGGCTGCTCAGAGGCCACAAGCCGTAGCCCCTTTGAGGACCGGCCCTCTGCAGAGGATTCCCACTTAGCTCTATCTGGCCACCCCAAACCTCTCTTCTCCCTTGCAGTCTCTCATCTCCATCTGCCTCTCAGACATCTTGAAGTGGACCTGCCATCGATGACCACACGCTGGGCGCTCTCCTCTTCCCAGCATGCCCTGTGCAGACGTCCTCCCAGGCCCTCGGGCTCGCCCCCTCAGCCCCCACTTGCTCCCACTCTTTCCCCGGCTCCCTCGGCTGGCCCTCCCTTCCCTTCCCTTCCCTAACCCTAACCCTAACCCTCTCTTCCCTTCCTGCATCTCTGGTCTCTGCTCCCTTCTCTCCTCTGCCACCCCTTGCTGCAGGCGGATTCTGCTGGGCGGGAGGGAGGTCTCCCTGCCTCCAGCCTCTCCCCACTCCGGCCCAGCTCCCGTCAGCTGCCAGAGGGATGTTCCCAAAGGCCAGGGCATGGAAAAGCCCACTGGCCCCTGATTCCCACCCACAGCACCAGAGCATCCCCATAACATGGCCGCTTCCTCCTCTCCAGCCGTTGACTCCTTCTAGTGCCAGTGGCCTCCCCACGCTTCCTGCCTCGAGACACGCCAACTCTGGGCATTTTCACTGGCCGCCCTCACGTCTGCAATGCTGGCCCCTCCTCGTCCTTTTCTCACTCTCTTTTCTGCCTCCTTTTGCTTTCTTTCTTTGGAGCCTCCATTGCTCACTCTGCAAAATGGGGGGAATGGACTCGGCGAGCCCCTACGAGCCCTGACGCCTACCCTGACAGATGGGCTCAGTCAGGGCTTCTTTCCTTCAGGCTGGGCTTCCTTGCTAATAGGCGTTGCGTGTTTGGATTCCATCTGCTCTGAGGGCCCAGGCCTTCTCCTACGCCCAAGGCCCCCCTTTTTCTGGCCCTGAGCCATGCCTGAGAGCCCTTCCTCTCTGGTTAATTGAGGGCTGCCTCCTTTCTGAGTCTCCATCGCCTTCCTCCATGTGCCTCAGTCTCTCCCACCAAACCCCTCCTCCCGCAGGCCTCAGTTTCCCTTGGTGCCCAGGGGATCCCAGGGGTCTTCAGCCCCTCCCTGAGCCCCCCCGCCCCCATTTACCTTTGAAGGTCACTTTGGGGCTTGGCAAAGGCCCAGGTTCACGGCCAGGTGCCTGAGGGTCCAGCTCTGCTTCTTCTTCCTCTTCTTCCTCTTCTTCTTCCTCTTCTCCTCCTTCTGCTGTTTCTGCTGCTGCTGCTGCTGCTTCTGCTTCAGCTGCTGCTTCTGCTGCTGCCGCTGCTGCTGCCGCCGCTGCTGCCGCCGCAGCCGCTTCTGCTGCTGCTGCTGCTGCCGCTGCTGCTGCTGCTACTGCTACTGCTGCTGCCCCTGCTGCTGCTCCGACTGCTACTCCTGATCCTGCAGCTCCTACTCCTGCTCCTGCTGCTGTTCCTGCTGCTGCTGCTGCTGCTCCTGCTTCTCCTCCTGCTTCTCCTGCCCCCTCTTTAGGAGGAGACTCCTCATCCTGGAAGTCTGTAAGAGCAAGAGTAGATGATGAACCCAGCGGCTGCTAGTGGCCTCTTCTACCTTCTTCCCCACAGTCCAGCCTTCTCTTCCCTGTGGAAACCCACTTAGCATCCCATCTGTGCTCCTTAGAATGCTTTGAAAAGGAGCACGAGCTCATCCATGTCCAGGTACCCTAAGGGCCTGTTCCTCCACAGAGCGGCCATTCAGCTTCTGGAAGATAGCTTTCCCACAACATTTCCCGTAGAGGGCAGCTAGGTGGCTCCATGGGTAAGAGTGCTGGGTCTGGAGTCAGGAAGGTACAAATCCAGCTTCAGACACTTCCTAGCTTGGTGAGCCTGGGCCAGTCACCTCATCCTGCCTGCCTTCATTTTCTCATCAGTAAAATGAAGGAAATGGCAAAGCCCTCTCCTATATTTGCCAAATGAGGCCACAAAAAGCCGCGCACAACTGAATAGCAAACATTTCCTCAAAGTCTTTTCTCCTGTTCACCATCTCCAGTGGATTGATTCATGCCCATGCCCTCCCCCTGCCCTCCTCAGCCCCTTCCTCTGGTGCCCATTATCCAGCTCTCTCCCCACTCCTGCATCCACCAGCCCTTTAACTGGGCATAATTAGTGAGTCAGAAGGAGGCAAAGATAGGAGAAAGCAGGAAGACACTTTGGAGAGTGTTATGACCTGCCAATTCCATATGGCCATGATTCTTTCAGATTCCTCAGAGCTTGGGTAGAACAGGGATTCCAGAGCTGGGGCCCATCAACCAAGATCAGGGATTCTTCAGACTGATTTCAGGATCCAAGAACTTGGATGAGCCAAATGACATCTTCATTGCTTTTCATTTACCTCTAACTGCAATTTGTCATTTCATTGCTTTCTAGAAAGCATCACCCTGAGAAGAGGTTCAGGTGTTTCCCTGATGGCCCAGGATCCCTTGGCCAAAACAGTTTAAGAACAGCATTCAGCAGAACACAGGTGAGGCCAAGGGAACAGAATTTAGATCGACCCCTGGAGGGACGGATCATCCAGCCTGGTGCAAAGACCCATTTCTGCCATATATCACTACTCAAAGAACTAGGCAGTTAAACTTTGGAGTGACCTCCCTTCCCCCCTCCCCTCATCTATAATTCCAGGCCCAGAATTTCTTTGAAGCCAAAAAGCAGCGTAGGCTTTCCCTTTTCAAAGCATGCTTCCCTCCATGACAACTGGAAAACGAATGCTAGCAGTCATTTATACTTTAGTTTGGAGTTATGGTTGTTCATCACTTCAATCAGAGTTCCCAAATGTTTCAAAGTTGTTTTTCTTTATAGTGTTGTTCAAATTGTTCTCTAGTTTCTACTCATATTACTCTGTCTCAGTTTCCCTGAAATGATCCATTTAATTATTTCTTTATGATATATTGATACTCCATCACATTCATATACCATATTCGTTCACCCAGATACACCACCTGTTAGTTTCCAGTTCTTTGGGACCACAGAAATATTTGTGCTACTATAGAGATTTTTGTACATATGCATCCTCTTCCTCCTCTTTTTATCTCTTTGGGATATAGATCCAGTAGTGGTATTGTTGGGTTTACTCATTTCTAAAAAATAACTCCCAAATGTATTTATCAATTAAATTTTTTTGGCTTTCAATTTCATTAATTTCTGATTTTCAGAGTTTCTACTTTGGTGTTAATTGGGGAGATTTTTTATTTGTTGCCTTTCTAGTTTTTTCCTTTTTTAACCCTTACATTTCATATTAAAATTGAAACTATGCATTGGTTCCAAGGCAGAAGAGCAGTAAGGGCTAGGCAACTGAGGTTAAATGATTTGCCCCTGGTCTCACAGCTAGGAAGTCTCTGAGGTCACATTTGAACCCAGGATCTCCCATCTCTAGGCCTGGCTCTCTATCCACTGAGCCCTTCTAGTTTCTTTTATTTACTTGCCCAAATCATTGATTTATTCTTCCCCTCTTTTGTCTTTTAAAACATTTAGAGATATAAAATTTCTCCTAAGGACTGCTCTAGCTGATGTAAAGGACTTCGAATGCCAAACCTAGAGTTTTGTATTTGCTCCTGCAGGTAAAAAAGGAAGCCACCGGCATTTATTGGGTGAGAGTGGGGAGTATGTGACATGACCAGACTGGCATTCTGGGAAAATCACTTTAGTGACTGAATGGAGGGGAATAACCTGGCGATAGCAATAATTCAGGCAGGAAGTGTTAAAGGCCTGCACCAGGGTGATGGAAGTGTCCGAGAAGAGAAGAGATTCCCCAAAATTAGAATGAACCAAATTGGATAGCTGATGGATATGGTGAGTGAGAAAAAGTGAGGAATCGGGGATGTCCCTTAACTGGGGAGCCCGGGAAGATGATGGAGGGGAGGGTCCAAAGAAAGGGTTTTATTCTATATGCAAACGCCACAAGAAATATTCCGTTGCAGGCTATTTGGTCATCACTCATTGTAGTACCATTGATAAGTATTTCCAGAAAGGCCACTATGAAAAGAATTGCTGCTTATACATCATCATCAGTTCCTGAGGACAGATTGAAAAATTCTGTGAAGAACTTGAAAAGCTCTCCCAATGCAAATCAACATCTGTGTGTATATATATATATATATATATATTCTGATACTTGGGGATTTTGATGCAAAGGTGGGAAAAGACAAGGATGGGGAAAATATATAGGAAATAAGATTCAGGAGAAAGAAATGAGAGAGGGTGAAGACTTGTAGATTAAACAGAGCCTCGTGGACACTTTCTTCAACAATTTAATTGGGAGGTGCTGGATATGCTGGATGCCAGAGAATGTCACAAAGAATGAAATTGTTGACATTTTAACAGATAAGAAAAGATGTATTATGAGTCTCTGAGGCTACTGTCTGAACAAAGACAGCCTATCAGTCCATCAGAGCCAAGACCTGTGTTTATAATAAACAAGAAGAAAGAATAGTAAGTAGAAAAAGTTATGGCATATAATTCAAAAGATTTAACCCTGAATTATTTTAAAGATCTCTTGAAGATTAAAAATGGGGGGGGGCAGCTGGGTGGCTTAGTGGATTGGGAGCCAGGCCCAGAGACGGGAGGTCCTGGGTTCAAATCTGACCACAGACACTTCCCAGCTATGTGATCCTGCAACAGTCACTTGACCCCATTGCCTAGCCCTTGCCACTCTTCTGCCTTAAACCAATACACAGCATTGATTCCAAGACGGAAGGTGAAGGGTTAAAAAATGGGAGATGAACAACAGAATGGTAAGGATGTCAACTATAAAGAATTTCATCCAGGAGTTAAACCAATCTAAATGAATTGATACTATGGGCATCCAAAAGAGCTCAGAAAGCATCTGAGTCAGCATACATTTGAGTCCCTTGCCAAATGAAGAGAGATGGCTGCCAAAAGCAATACCAGGTTAGCATATCAACTCATCTGTAGGATCTTATGAATAAGAATGATGGACAATTATAAGAAATATCATCTCATAAAGTAGAGAAAACCAGTAGAGGGGAAAGCAGGCCCAAGAAACCTTGGCAAGATAGCCATCTGAATAAAGTCATCCCAAGGGCATTCAAGGAAGGAAGCAGAATGAGGTTGACAAACAAGAAAAGTAGGAAAGATTCACAAAAATGATCCCATACTGTTTTCTCCATCACGGATGGGGGGGACCATTTCACTTGGACCCTACCATCATGGTCCCTGAAGTGCTTACGGAGAAAGCAGAGATGGCACCAAAGACAAGAAAGACAGGAAAAGCCGCCGAATTGGTTCAAGGAGATCCGTCCTGAAAGTGAGGGCCCTCACAAGTGTGACGGCATGGAGTGGCCAATCTGTAAGATATTAAAGGAGGAGTGGCGTCCCAAAGGCACGGAAAACACTCTGACCTTTACTGATTACCAACAAAGATAACCAAGAGAGCATCAACAACTAGCGCTTATATGCTTCCTGTCCCATTGGCCAATGGACCACAACTTTTTCCTCTCACAAATAACTAAAAGATATAGGGAGTATAAGATCCCATTGTGTTGGGGCTATTTGGTGATTAAAAACAGGCAGAAAGATGCTATTTTATAGAGCTCTTAAGAAAACAATGTTGTTTTACTTTTTTCAATTAACAAATATTTATATAACAAAAACCCTTCTGATTGCATCACTGGAGGGAAGGCTGGAACCTATGAGACATCTATGTAGGGCACAATGGACAGAGTGCTGGACCTAGATCCAGGAGGCCCTTGGCTCAAATCTAGACTTAAAACACTTAGTAAGCTATATGACCCTAGATAAATGACTTAATTGTTCTGCCTCAGTTTCCTAATCTGCAAAATGGAGATAATAATAGCATCTGCCTCCCAGGGTTGTTGTGAGGAGCAAATGAGCTCATTTTTGTACTTTGTAAACCTCAAAGCATTATTATACACCTATATCCAAATGAATTGTCTCCTTCAAATATAGGCTCCTTGAGCACAAGGACAGTCACCTTCATAAATGGTTAGTGATCAATGTGACGGGGGAGACAGAGACACACAGAGATCTCACTGAGTGCCAAAAATGGAAGGCTAACCAGAGGCCAAAGCTTTGTCCACTTCACTAAACTGAGGAACCAGAATTTTCACCCCTTCATCCCTATATATGCGAACATGATTCCTTTGTGTTTTGTTTTAACCCAACAGCCCTCCCAGCTGTTATAGTAACAGACAAGTGGTGGGTAGATTCACCCATGCCTGCTTTTGGGCAGGAGGGCCCAGCAGTCCCCTCCTGACCTTGGCTTGTCCCACGCTCCTAACCAGGGTATCCAAGGGCACAAGTAGCTCCTCAGAGCTGTGGCTACTGCTCGGAAAGTGGGGGAGAAGATGTAGGGCTAGATCCTTGAGATGAAAGGCGGGCTGGTGAGATGGGAGGGCATTTAATGGTACCACTTGGCTGGAGGGCAATGCTTCAGTTAAGACATGGTCCCTGCAGGCTGGCTCCCTGAGGCCAAGAGCCCAGGTCCCTGCCCTGCTTAGGGCTTTAGCGGCAGGGTGACTAGGTGTGGGGGGGAGGGTGAGTCTTTCCAAGATGCCGAGGCCACTGCCCAGACCATGTGGTCTTACCTGGCACCAGGGGGTTTTTGCTGCTCTACTGTGCTGGGTCCTCAAGGGTGGAAACTCCCACCCATTTCAAGATTCCACTCTCCTCCTACCAGAGATGCTTTTAAAAGAAACCAACCCAGCCACAAAAGGAACAGAGCTTTTAATTATTTAATTAAATCACAAAAATTGTGCCAGTTAAGTGAGCAAAACTCCAGAGGCTTTACCATACCTCTTGAGAGAGCCATAGGGATCAGGACAGAGGAATGACAGAGCCTGGGGACATCTGGGAGTATGTGCTCCAAGACACCAGGGGAGGGGAACCAATGAGGCTGGCTCTAGGATGCCACAGGTAGGGAGTGAGCGTTCTAAGGGAGCCTCCAAGAGTGACAGGGCACTGCTGCTACTCCTGGCTGGGGTCCCTGCTATCCTCTGATTCCTTCAGGGTGGCTGCTGCTGCTGCTCCATTGTCCTAGAGCCACGTCAGCTCATGCCCTGGCCTCGATCATCCATTTTATGGAAATCCTGTGACATATTTACACATATAGCTAGAAAACTATAGCAGTCATAAATCCGGAGCTGGAGTGGATCATCACTACTTCATTTTATAGATGAGGAAACTGAGATCCAAAGAGCTGGAGTCATTTCCCAAGGTCACATAGCAAACAATAGTTGTGCCAAGATTCAAACCCAGGTCCTCTTGATCCAAATGCCATATTCCCTCGATGGTGCCATCCTGCCTTAACTTCACTGGGACCTCCATTTTTTCCTCTCACCTCCCTTTGAGGGCTCTCTTTGCTCTTTTTCTAGGTCCACTGAAAATAATGAAATGGCTGAGATGGATTGAGCTTCCCCTTCTCAGGATCTATCTATCATTCTCACAGCGACCTCATAATGTGAATCCTCCCTCTCCTTCTTTCAGGTTAATCCCCACTTTCAGTGGCCCCCAAAGCCAATCCCTCCTGCTCAGGCCATCAATGAGTCGTGTCTTTAAGTTCCATCTCCAGTCCCATCTCTTAAATCACCTTCTCAAGAATTTTTCCCTAATCCCCAAATGTGTGTAAGTATCAGACTTTAACTCCTCTGACAGCCATTTAGAGTACTCTACAATCTGGTCCTGCCTTGAGACAGTGTGGAGAACCCTGGAGAGATGAGCAAAGGTGGCAGAGTAGGAGGAAGCACTAGATTCCAGACCTTCTCCACAATTATTCCATCAAAACTAGACTGGAGGACTAGACTGAGCAGTGACTAGAAAATCCAAAAAAAAACTAATGATATTTTTCTAGCCCAGGTGAGCATAGAGAAATAGACTGAGGCCCGAGGGCATTGGGCTTGGGCTCCAGCCAAGAAGGCACAGCATAGACCCTTCTAACTTGGGGAGAGAACAGGGGAACCTGTGGCAGTGTATTACAGTATGGATCCAGAAGGAACTGGGCCTGGCATTCTGTGCCTTGCAGAGATTTGGAATAGGGATAAGCCAGCAGCTGTCACTCTGACCAAAAAGCATGGCTGTAGATCCAGGGTAGACTAGGAAGGAGGCCTGTGGCTAGAACAGGACTAACGTGTAGCTATGCTGGATCTAAGTCAAAGAGTGACTTCCCCCTCAGCTCAAACAAGACCTGAGACCAGGAGCAAGAAGAGAATGGAGCAGCAGCAGTAGGTCCTAAAACTGGGTCACAGATTCAGCCCGCAGTCCAATTAAAGGCATGTAACCAGGCCAGGGAGCTCAGACCAAGGGGGAGCCTCCAGCTCTCTTACTTTGGATTTGTAGAGCCTTCAAGCTGAGGCCAGCAGTAATCTACCGGAGTTTCCATATTTCTTTAGTAAAAAGCTATTATGGTGCCACAGATGCCAAAGACAGAAACCCAAAAGAAGTCATTAGAATCACTAGAAGAAATGAAGCAAGAATTTGAAAAGATATTATAAATGAAACAAGAGCTTTGGAGGAAAGATTTGGAAAAATTAATAATTTAGTACAAAAGTGCGCAACGGTAAATTAACACTCCTTAAAAAATCAGAATGGACCATATGACAAGGAGAAGTCAATGACTCTGTGAGCAACAAGAAATATTAAAACAGAATCAAAAGAAAAAGTAAGGTGTTTCATGAAAAACAACTGAGCTGGAAAACTGATGCAGGAGGCAGAATTTAAGAATCATTGGAATACTTGAAAGTCGTGATAAAAAAAAGAACTTGGACATTATATTTCAAGAAAGAAAATGGCCTAGAGCTATTAGAACCAGAGGACAAAGTGAAAATCAAAAGAATCCATTGGTCACCTCCAGATAGAAACCCCAAATTGAAAGCTCCCAGGAACATCATAGCCCAAATTCAAAGCTTTCAAATAAAAGAATGAAAATGCTCCAAGTAATCAGAGAGTTCAAGTAACAAAGTCCCTCAGTCACGATTGCACAAGATTCAGCAGCTGCTACCTTAAAGAACAAGTAGGCTTGTAAAATAATATTCCAAAAAACAAAATATATAGGCTTACAACCAGGAATAATTTACCCAGCAAAACTGAGTATAATCCTAGAGGGAAAACTAGATCTCTAATAAGATAGAGGATTTCCAAGCATTCCAACATAGAAGTTAAGAGAAACCAAAAAAGTGAATACATGTAAGCAATGAGAAGAAACTATATAGGGATTCAAACATGAATATTAGGGGACATGAATATGTTCTAATAGAGGAGTTAATATAAGTGCCCCCACCGAACCCTACTGTCATCAGAGTCAGAGGGAGTTAAATCAGACAGAAGGCCTGACTTGGGTTTTATTACATTTTGATGAACTTGAAAAAAGTAAAAGGAATAAATACACTAAGGGAAGAAAGGAAGAGGAAGGGTGACAAAACTTATGGTTACACATAACTGGAGTGTGCAAGTAGAAGACAAGGAGGAAGGGTTGAGGGGTATATTTGAACCTAACTTTTATCTGAACTGGTAAAAGGGAGGCGGAACACACATAGAGTTTGGTATAGAAATGCATTCAACTCAGAAGGGAAATAGGAGGAGATGGAGAGAGAGAAGGGAGGATGATAGGGAGGACATAGGAAGAAATCAGTCCTATGCGAAGGAAAGTCTGACTTCTTAAGAAGGCAAACAGAGGTTAAATAACTTGTCCAGCATCACACAACAGCTAAGTCTCTGAGGTTGGATTTGAACTCGGGTCTTCCTGATTCTCAGTCCAATGCTAGAGCCACCTAGATGCTTATCATAGATAAACTGGCAGCTGATTTGAGTTTTATTAGAGGAAACCCAGATTACCAAAGATAAAAATTGAAAAAGAAGAATTCACAATTGACGAAGAATATACCATTTTGCCCAAGTATATGCCAGTTAAACTTACAACTGAACCAAAAGAATATTTGCAAAAAGAAATCATTTAAATGAACCAGTTTCAGAAAAAAAGATCTTGCATGGGTCTTAAATAAAATCTTAAAAAAAAAAACTAGACTAGATATATTTATAAGGAAATTCTAGCAAATTTTCAAAGCACAATTAGTTCCATTATCATGTCAACTGTTTGAAAAACTGGGAAAGGGAGGCCCACCAGAATTCCTTCCATCTATAGACTAATCTCTAGTGAACAGTGACATAAATATTCCAAATGTAATATTATTAAAGGAGCCACAAAAAGGAGCATCTAGATGGTTCAGTGGATTGAGAGCCATGCCCAGAGACATGGGCTCAAATCTGGCCTTAGACACTTCCTAGAGGTATGATCTTGGACAAGTCACTTAACTCAACTGCCTAGCCTTTACTGTTCTTCTGCCTTGGAACCCAATACACAGAATTAAAAAAATTTTTTTAAACCCTCACCTTCAGTCTTGGAGTCAATACTGTGTATTGGTTCCAAGAAGAGTGCTAAAGGCTAGGCAATGGGGGTGAGTGACTTGCCCAGGGTCACACAGCTAGGAAGTGTCTGAGGCCAGATTTGAACCCAGGACCTCCCGTCTCTAGGCCTGGCTCTCAAACCACTGAGCTACCCAGATGCTGCCCCCCCCCAATACACAGTATTGATTCTGAGACAGAAGGTAAGGGTTAAAGAAAGAAGAAGCTACAGAAATAGATCAAAATAATTAGAACAATCAGGTTGTATTTATAGCAGGAATGCAGAGTTGCTTCAATATTAAGAAAATTATAAATGCAAGACTACATTAATTATAAGAATGACCAAAATCTTACATTTATATACATAACTGCAGAAAAGGCTTTTGACATCGTGCAACAACCATTTCTATTAAAAAAGTAGAAAGCAGGGGAAGCTGGGTGGCTCAGTGGATGGAGAGCCAGGCCTAGAGAGGGGAGGTCCTGGGTTCCAATCTGACCTCAGACACTTCCCAGCTGTGTGACCCTGGGCAAGTCACTTGACCCCCATTGCCTAGCCCTTACTGCTCTTCTGCCTTGGAGCCAACACACAGTATTGACTCCAAGATGGAAGGTGAGGGCTTAAAAAAAGTAGAAAGCATTTGAATAAACGGACTTTTCAGGAAATATAGTAAGTAGCATCCACGTAACAGCCGGAGGTTTTATGATTGTAAGGGGAAAAATCTAGAGACTTTTCCAATAAGATCAGAGACAAAACAAGGATGTCCATTATCACCTCAACTGTTTTATAGAGTATTAAAGAGCTGGAATCTGGCAATAAGACACAGACAAGAAATTTAAAGAAATAAGTGTGAGCAAAGAATTACAAACCCCCCAATCACTTCTTAGTGATGGCAAATCTAATGGTCTACCGAGAGGACCTAAAATCAAAAGCAGGAGCAACTTTGGCAGAGTCGCAGGATATGAAATAAACTCACGGAGATCATCAGGATTTCCGTATATTACTCAGAAAGCCCTGAAGGACGAGATAGAAAGAGAAGTTCAACTTCAAATCACTACATAATATACAAAATACGTGAGAATCTATCTGCCAAGACACACACAGGGACTATATGAACTACAATTGGGAAACTCCTTTAGAGAAATACAGACCTAAATAATTGGAGGAGCGTTCACTTCCCATGGGTAGGCTGAGCCAACCTAATAAAAATTCGACTACTTCCCAATTTAATTTGCTTAATCATCATTGCCAAACGGAAACACCAAAGGATGGCTTTATGGACCCAGAGCAAACAGTACAGAAAACCCAATGATCACTTTTTGCAGAGATTATAATGGTTTACTTACCCCTGGAGCATCTACTGGAAAAAGATTAGTCGGAACAATAACTTTATCAAAGTTGCAAGATATAAAAGAAAGTTCATATAAAAGGAGGAAGAGGTAGAAGGGAAATTCCACTTAAAATAACTACAGAATGCATAAAATGACTGAAAGTCTACTGCTAAGACATGCAAGGGACTGTCTAAAAAGGACTCCAAAACTTTGCACAAATTCAGAATGAAATAATTAGAGAAATATGAATGGCTCAAGGATAGGTTGGACCAATATAATAAAAAATAACATGACCTAAATCAATTTGTTGAGTGTCATATCAATCAAATAACCAAAGACTTACCTTATAGAGCTGGGCAAAATCATGAAATTCATTTGGAATGGGGAAATAATAAAAACACGAGAAGTGAAAAGGCCTAGCAGTACCAAATCTCAAACTATACCATAAAAATAAAAAATTATCCACATGATTTGAGACTGGTGAAGAAATAGAGAGCTTTATCAGTAGCACAGATTAGGTACAAAACATAAAGGAAGAGCAGAACCCAATGATCTTAGCTACTGTGCTTTTGTTCTTGTTGTTATGGTTCAATTCTTTCAGTCGCATCTGCCTCTCTGTGACCCATTTGGGGTTTTATTGGCAAAGACACTGGGGTGGTTTGCCATGTCTCCTCCTGTTGATTTTACAGATGAGGAAACTGAGGCCAACAGGGTTAAATGGCTTGCCTTGGGTCACACAGCTAGAAAGTGTCTGAGGCTGAATTTGAAATCAGATCTTCCTGACTCCAGGCCTGGAACTTTACCTACTGCGTCACGTAGGTGCCCAGCTACCAAGGAAAGGCCACTCACTGTTTGACCAAAACTGTTAGAAAAGGAAGTCAGAGTTAACAGGAACAAGGTATAAATCAGAATTCACACCACAGATATCTCAAATGGATACACGACTTAGAAAAAGAACGGTCGTCATAAACACATTAAAGGAGTGAGGGGGAAACGGCCTCTCAGAGCTAGGGAAGAGTTCATGGCCACAAAAGGGACAGAGAGAACCACTGAAGAGAAAATGGATATGAGGAAACACCAAACCCCCAAACCCCAATGCAGTAAAAATTAGGCGAGAGATATTGAACTGGTAGAAAATGTTATGGTAAGTGTCTGATAAAGGTCTTATTTCTGAGATACGGAAGGGGCTGATTCAAAGTGTCACTTCACAATTCAGCCACATGGTCTTTCTTGTAATTCCACACATGTGGCAATTCCATTATCATCATCATCATCATCATTTTTATTATTCACTTTACAATTCAACCCAACTGGCTGTCTTATAATTCCTCACATGTAACACTCCATTTATTATTAATATTATTATTATTATCTCCACAATTCAGAGGAAGCGCCTTTCTCATATTTCCTCACATGTGGCACTCCATTTAATATTATTATTATTATTCACCTCACAATTCAGTCAAACTGACTTTCATAGAACCCGTCATATGTGACACTCCGATTATTATTATTATTTTTTAATCCTCACCTTCCGTCTTAGAATCAATACTGTGCATTGATTCTAAGGCAGAAGAGTGGTAAAGGCTAGGCAATGGGGGTGAAGTGACTTGCCCAGGGTCACACAGCTAGGAAGTGTCTGAGGCCAGATTGGAACCCAAGACCTCCCATCTTTGGGCCTGGCTCTCAATCCACTGAGCCACCCAGCTGCCCCCTCCAATTATTATTATAACAACTGCACAATTCAGTCAACCTGTCTCATAATTCCTCACATATTATACTCCAATTATTGTTATTGTTATTATTCACAATTTGGTCACATATTTCCTCACATGTGGCACTCTATTATTGTTGTTATTATTATTATCTTCATAAATTGAACCAAACTGGCTTTCTTACCATCTTTTACAGATGACACTCCATTATTTGCTATTATTATTATTATTATTATTATTATTTACTTCACAGTTCAGCCAAATGGTCCTTCACATAAATCCTAACATTCAGCACTCCTTTTATAATTATTGTTTTGGTTATGGTTGTTATTATTAATAGTTTCTTCACAATTCAGCCAAACTAACTTTATTGCATTCCCTCACGTGTGTCACTCTATTATTATTATTATTATTAATGTCCATTTCAGCCAAACTGGCTTTCTTATAATCCCTCCAAGGTGGCACTCCATTTCTCATTATTATTGCTAATATTATTATTATTGTTCACCTCACAATTCAGCCAGCCATTTTTCCCAAATCTCCTCACACTTGACAATTCTTTTATCATCATCATCATCATCATCATCATCATCATCATCATCATCATCATCATCATTATTATCATATACCTCACAATTCAGCCAGAGTAGCTTCCCCACATTTTCTCACACGTGGCACTCTATTTATTGCTATCGTTGTTTATTCACTTCAGAATTCAGGCAAAGTGGCTCTCATAATCTGTCACAGGTGGCACTCCACATTGTTATTGTTATTATCGTCATCATCATCATCATCATCATCATCATTATTACTAGTAGGATTATTCACTTCACGATTCAGCCAAAATTGTTTTCTTATAATCCCTCACAGACGGCACTTCGTTTAGTAGTATTCACCTCACAATTCAGTGAAACTTGCTTACCCACACTTCCTCATTGGTGGCACATCAGTGATTCTGATCATTTTTACTATTATTATTAACTTTGCGATTCAGTCAAACTGCCTCACATGTGGCACCCCACTTGGGAATATTATTATGACCAGTCGCCCTCGAATTCAGTTCACAATTGAGCCAAACTGGCTTTCCTAGAATTCCTCACAGGTGCTGCCCCACTTTTGGGAAGGATCCTCCTTTTTGTGATTATTCACGTCTGAATTTACCCAATCTGCCTTCTTTCTCGTAAGTTCTCCCATGCTGCATTCCGCTCACTGTTATTATTATTCTGTTCATAATGCAGACAATAATCTTCCTCAACATTCCTCAGATTTGACACTCCGTCAGTTGTGATGCTGATGGTTATCATTACATACATCACAATTCGGCCAAACAGGCCAAACAGCCTTCCCCAGGATCCCTCACATTTGGCGCTCAATTTCTTACTATTGTTATTAATCTTCTTCTTCAATAGAGATGGGAGCAAAACTGGCCTTTTTAGAATCCCTCACTTGTGCTACTCCACTTATCTTCATTGCCCTAATCAGGATTATTATGCTCTTCAGACTTCAGAAAAACTGGCTTTCTTGTAGGCCCTTCTCTGGCACCACCCTTAGTATTAGTATTCCTCGCTTCCAAATTCAAAGTGGCTTTCACATAATCCTTCACATGTGGCACTGCATTGATTGTTTTTTTATTATTCACTGCCACAGTTTAGGGAGACTGCCTCATCATTCCTGACATGGGAAACTTGTGGAGAATATTATTACTTTCTTCACAATTCAGCCCAGATAGCTTTATATAATCCCTCACACGTGGCATGCCGTTCATGGTTTGTTATTGTTATTATTATTATTATTATTGGCATCAGAATTTAGCCCAAATAGCTTTCATATAATCTCTCACATGGGGCGCTCCATTTTATGATATTTATTATTATTCATTTCATAATTCTGCCAAACTGACTTTCTCCTAATCCCACATGTGGCATAATCCACTTACTATTTTTATTATTCACTTCACAATCAAGGCAATCTCTTTCCTATAAACTCTCACATGTGGCACTCCATTTATTAGGAGTGTCCTTATAATGCCCTCACAGCTTAGCAGAGCTGGCTTTCATATAATCCCTCATATGTGACACTCCACTTATTAAAAAGATCGTCATCGTCGTCACTATCGTTATTCACTTTAGCATTCACCCACACTGTCTTTCTTAGCCTTCCTCACATGTAGCACTCCACTTAGTAATACAAAGAGTATTTATTTCACAATCCAGCCAAACAATCTTTCTCATAGTTCCTCTCACGTGGAACTCTCAAAATAATAATAATTATTATCATTATTGTTATTATTATTATTATACACGACCCAATTCAGTCCAACTGGATTTCCTAGGATCCCTCCCATGTGGCAATCCAGTTTTTCTTTTTCTTCCTCACATCAAAATTCAACCAACTAACTTTCTTATAATCCCTCACAGATCATCCTCCATTTCTTGTTAGGGTTTATGTTCTTATTCCCTTTAAAATTCAGTGAGACCGGCTTTCTAAAGTCTGCTCACATCTAGCGATCTATTTGATCATTATTCACTTCATAATTCCGTCTACGCGGCTCTCTCACAATCCATCACTTGTGACATGCCAGTTATTTCTAGTATTATTATCATTATTATTCCCATGATTATTATTCTCATCATAGCTCAGGCAAACAGTCTTTCTCAGCATTCATTATACGAGACACTTCATTTATTATTATTACTAACTATCGCTGTTATTATTTAACTCCTATTTCAGCAAAACTGGCTAACTATGAATACTTTACACGTAGCAGTCCATTTTCTCAGTATTTGATTATCATTCAGCTCAGTATTCCACCAAACTGACTTTCTCATAATCCCGTATGTGGGGCTCTCTATCATCATCATCATCATCATCATCAATATTATTGTTATTTACATCACAATTCAGACAAACTGGCTTTCTTTTCTTTTTTTTAAACCCTCACCTTCTGTCTTGGAATCAATTGATTCCAAGGCAGAAGAGCAGTAAGGGCTAGGCCATGGGGGTAAAGTGACTTGCCCAGGGTCATACAGCTAGGCAGTGTCTGAGGTCAGATTTGAACCCAGCACCTCCTATCTCTAGGCCTGGCTCTCCATCCACTGAACCACTCTGCTGCCCCCTAAACCGGCTTTCTTATACTCCTTCACTCACATGTAGAATCCCATTCATCATTAGTATTGTACATATTAATAACCATTTCACAATTCAGCCAAAGTCACTATCGTATATTCCCAAACACGAGACACCCAAGTTTGATGATGATCATGATGATGATTCACTTCCCAACTCAGCAAAGCTGAATTTCACCTTATTCTTTACACGTGGCAATCAATTTATTGTTGTTGTTATTGTTATTCATTGCACAATTCAGCCAAATGACTTTCTCATAATTCCTAACATGTGGTATTCATCATCGTTATTATCATTAATATTATCATTATTATTATTTTACATTTAAGAATTCCACAAAGATGATCGCATGTGGTACTCCATCTGTTATTATTCTTTCTCACTTCATAACTCATCAAAACAATCATTCTCCCCATCTCTTAAACGGGGCCTGCCAACTATTATTATTAGTATTTTCAACCTGAAAATCCAGCAAAATTGTGTCCCTCAAAATCCATCACTTCAGGTACCCAAATTCGTATTATTATTATTGTGAAAAGAATCATTATTATTCACTTCACAATTCAGCCAAAAGCATTTTATAATCCCCCACTTGCAATACTCAAAAATATCATTATTATTATTATTTTCCTAATCCTTGTCATTTTTCACTTCACAATTCAGCCCGACTTGCTTGCACGCAATCGCTCATAGGTGGCACTCCGCTTAGCGTCATTGTTATTATCATTTACTTCAGAATTTAGCCCAAATGGCTTTTTAAATTATTCGTCATGTGTGACACTCCAGTTGTTAGGATTAGTGCTCATTTCAGAATTCGGCCCAACTAGCTTGCTCACTCCCACATATGTGACACTCGACTTATTATTTTCATTTTCCAATTCAAAATTTGACCAAACAGGCTTTCTTTCTTCCAATTCATTCATTATTGTTGTCATCGTCATTTTTGTTATTATTATCCACTTCACAGTTTAGCTGGAGTGGCTTTCCTCTAATCTCTCAGGTGTGAGATGCCAATTATTTGAGGATTATCATTATTATCGTTATTATTCATAAGTTCAGAGCTTACCCAAACTCTTTCTCATAATTCCTCACATGCAGCACTCCGTTTATTATTTTTTTCAAAATTCAGCCAAACTCTCATTTATTATGCTTATTATTATTCACGTTACAATTCAGCTAAAATGATTTTCATAGACTCTCTCAGGTGCGGTGCTCGATTTATCATTATTATTAGAATTCATTTCTAATTTTGCCAAACTGGCCTTTTTATTATCCATTACATGTTGCACCCAATTTATTGTTATTGTTATTATTCATTTCCTAACTGTGCCAAACTGCATTTCTCATAATCCCACATCCGTGGTCTTTGTGATTGTTATTATTCACTTCAAATTGACTTTTTATATTACTTCACACGTGGCACTTCATTATTATTATTAATAATATTATTCAAGCCACACTTTCTATAAATAATCCCTCCCATGGGACACCACACTTCCCTAATGAATTATCATCTGTGTTATAGTTTCTCCCTTCAGAATTCCCCCAAACTCTCTTTCCCAGCATTCCTCACATTTACCAATATTTTTAGGAAAAGAAATATTATTCGCTTCACAATACAACCAAATTCTCTGAAATATTCGCTCACCGGGGGCTCTGCATTTATTGTCGCTATTATGATGTTACTCATGACTCAGCTAAACTGGATTTCTCATGATCCCACCTATTGGCCACTATTCTTGGAATTTTTGTAGTCATTTCAGAATTATGCCAAATTGGCTTTCTTGTAAAGCCTCACGTGTGGCTCTTACTCCTTTCACACTTTTCCCAGAAGGACTTCTCTATAATCCCTCACATCTGACATCCCACTCATGAAAAGGATTATCATCATTTTTATTCTTTACTTCAGAATTTGCCTGAATTTACTTCAGAAATTGCCACTTAGCAATATTCATATTATTATTTGTTCACGGCTCAGCCAAAATCACTTTCGTATAACCCCTCACGTGTGGCTCTCCTAATCTTTGTCAGTATTAGAATTCCCTTCATAATTTAGCCCAGCTGGGTTTCTTTGTCTGTCACATGTAGCAATTAATTTATTGATATTTTTATTATTCATTATATAATTCAGCCACGCTGGATTTTCCGCCATCCCATATATGTGGCACTTCACTTACGCTTTTTTTTATTCAGTTTACACTTCTACCAAAGAGGCTTTCTTATAATACCTCACCTGTGGCACATCACTTATCATTATGATCTTTATTATTTTTTCTTTCACAATTTAGGAAAACTCATTTTCTTACTACTGATCACAGTCCTCTATTTATAATAGATATTATATATAATAATATCATTATTAACTCAGCCAAACTGGATTTCATATAATCCTTTTCGTGTAACCCTCCTTTGATTTTTTAAAAACTTATTATTCTCTTCACAATAGGCCTAACTAGAATTCCCATAATTCCACATTTGTTGTTGTTATTATTATCATTCCTATTAGTGTTATTTATGTCACAATTCTCCTCATAATCCCTTCCATGGGACTTTTCATTTGTTATTATTACTGTCTTTATTATTATTATTATTATTATTACTTACTTACTTACTTCAGAATTTGGCCAAACTTGCTGTCTCTGAGTTCCTCACAATTTACCTCCATTTTTATTATTATTGTTGTTGTTGTTGTTATTCCCTTCCCAGTCAGCCAAACTAGCATTCTTTTACTCCACCACATGTGGAGCCCCACTTCCTGATTGTGATTTAATAATCACAATTGTTATTAGCAGTATTACTATTATTCACTTCCCTCTTTATCCCTCACATGACGCGCTGCATTTCTTCCTTTTAATATTAGTATTATTATTCACTTCACCAATGTACACTACTGCCTGTCTCATAATCCCTCACATGTGGCACAGACTGCCCTTACTGTTATTATTCTTTTTATTCACTTCACAATTCAGCCAAACTGGCTACAGCTTAATTCCTCACATGAAACACTTTCCCTCTCTAGCCGCTATGCCTTTACCCTGGCTGTGTCAGATGCCTTGCTGCCAGAATAATATGTTAGCTAGGGCTGTGCCCAAGTGCTGCTTTCTTTCTGCATGAAGCTCTCCTGATTTGCCCCACTTCCCTGGGTTTGCTGGCACTAGTGCCTTGCCCCACCCCCAAAGTACCTCGTTTATTATTCCATTTCAGGGGTACTATTTGATAAGTGGCCACCCATCTCCCCTGCCCTCTAATGGCTGTCTATGAGCTCCTTGAGGGCAGAATGTCTTTGTATCTGCCCTTCCCCCATCCCCCGGCCTAGCGCATTCTGGGCCTATATTTCCCCTTCCTGTTAAATCCCAGGTTTGGGCTCTCCTCCTCCTCCCTTCAAGGCCCCCTACTTTCCTTCCCCTCGGTTGAACACCAGGGGGTCGTCCCTGAGGGCCCCAGAGCTTGCTATTTGCCCCTGAGCATTAGTGTCTTCCTGTGAGTTAGGCCCTTGTGACTGAGGTAGGCCTCAACACCTTCTAGGCCCCAAACTCCTGTGAGACTCGGTCCCTGGGGGGTTAAATCAGGGTTCCCAGTCTGTACCCCCCACCCACCCCGATCCCTTTACCTGTGGATTCCATTTCCCGGCCTGGTGAATCGCTATCAGTCAAGTTGAGAGATGTTGTCCCTGAGGTGAGGCGTGCGGCTTCAACGAAGGACAGGAGCTGACTGACAACTCCTGAAGGGAGTAACTTCCCAGAATTCCCTGGGCAGGAGAGGCTCACTGCACAGGCAGGGCCAGCCTCATGCATCGCTGCCCCCCGCAGCTTGAACACTGCTAGTCACAGCACCTACATTCACTGTTCTCTGCAGGCCCAGGCCTTACTCCAACCGTCGGGGCAAAGATTTTGTTCTGGAAAAGCCTCAGAGCCCTCCTGCTCACAGGGCAGAGTCTGCCGGGGACCCACATTCTGGGACAGCCCCCCCCTAATGTTTTCCCCAACCTAAAGTCCTGGAGATAGGGCTGGAGGCCAAAGGGCCAGGATCTGTCAGGCAGGACTCCTGGCTGGATCCAGCTTGCGCTGCGTTCACTGGCATTTCAGAATTTGGCTATTGATTCCCTTGTCCCCCTCCTATCGTTGGTGCCATTTTCTGGAGAAGCTCCTAGGGCCTTAGAAGGGTGTTGAGCACAGGGGGTACCTTTTCTGGCCTCTCAGCAGCCCCCCAAAGTTCAGGGAGCTCTGATCACCTCATCTTGCCCCCGCTGTATGTAGCAGTGAAAGAAGAGAGCTCTTCACTCAGAGCCATTCCCTGCTTGTCCCCTGTCCTGCTGGCCATTCCTAAGGCCAGGGGCTGGAGGACCTCATGAGAAGGCCATGGACCCAAGGGGAACAAGCATGTAAAATCTCAGGGTGCTGGTGGCAGAACTCCTGACACCACAGGTAAAACAGGACCTTTCCTAGCTTCAGAAGGCACAGGGGCAGGCCAAAGATCACAAGGCCTGGGGCTTGCAGAATAGTGGAAGACCTCAGAGAAATATCTGCCCCCCACCATGGTTGCCATCCTGGGTTCAAACCCCTGGTCCTCAGGTTTCCAAGATAACCCCTAGGGACTCATGGGAGGTGATTGAGGCACACGTCTTCCACTTTATTCTCTTCGTGAGACTTGGAGTGTATATGTGGGGTCTGGCATGCCATGAGCAATACAGAAATGTGCAGGACACCAAAGTATGGGTGAAAGCTACATCAGGGAAAATCTGAACCCCAAAATGTCAGAAACCAACTCAAACATTGTTCCTGAATGTACCTGAGAAAGACAAGCCCAGAGCCCCATCCTAGGCCTCCAGGAGTGTCAGTTATGATGGAGCAGCGACATTCTGGGGCTCCATAGGGCACATCATTGTCTTGAGGCTCCCCGATACGCCATCTTACTAACAAGGGGGCCTCTGCTGCTTGACCGTATTAGTTCCTGAAGAACAGGAACTCCTGTACTCCAAGGTCCCGTTCCCCCTTCCCCTGGCCCAGCCTAGGATCCCTTTGAAAAACAAGCTACCAACAGAGCAATAGAACTTTTTATTTCTTGAACCAGAAAAAGGTGATGAGATTTAAGTGAGCAAAACTACAGGGGCCTTACTGTGACTCTCAAGGAGAGTTGAAAGGGGCCACCTGTAGGAGAGGGGAGCTAATGAGCCTGGGGAGAGTAGGGGTGAGGACAGCATGGAGCACATGCTCCAAGATCTCACGGGAGAGGACCTGGGGAGGCTGGCTCTGGGACAAGGGCCTAGCTGTGCCAAGAAGGGGCGAGCCTTCAGACTGGGACCCACAGGTGCTGAGGAGCACAGCTCGCCTCCATGGGATCTCTGTTGCCCTCTGGCTCCTCCAGGGCTGCTGCCACCACCACCACTGCTCCTCCGTCATCCTAGAGCCAGCCCAGCCGGTCCTCCCTGCCTGGATCTTCCTTGTCCTCCTCCTCCAGGCGGGCCCCTCTTAAGCACGGTTACTTCCACTGGCCCCGGCAGCACCAGCGGCACCATCGCCTCCTCCACCTCCTCCGGTCTCCTCCATCTCCATGTTGGCCTCGGTCTCCTGCAGGCCAGCGTTGCTCTCCATCTCCTCCTCCGGCCTGCTTCTCACATAGGGCTCGCACTGCTCACTGGGATCACTCTCCATCTGCTCTAGGCTGGCCAGCAGGGCATCCACCTTCTCCTCGATCTTCACCAGCTCCTTCTTGATTTCCTGCAGATCATCGCCTTTCCCTTCTTCAGACGCAAATGCAAGGGCATCCTCCTCGTTCATGGAAGAGATGCTGCTCTTGCCTTTGCGGGACATGATTCCTGAAAGTGATAACAAGGAGCATGACCCGGCTGTCCCGGCTTCCCAACAGGTAGCAGCAGTTCACTGGGCCCTTGCAACAAGGCCAGGCATTACCACTGTCCCCTGTGATAGACAAGGGTCTACACTGCTGGGTAGAAAACCTTTGCACTTTATACACAGCTCATGACTCTAATCACTGGAGACTAGGGGGAGCCCCCAAAGGGACTGGACAAGCCATGCTCATGGCAGGCATCTCCTGAGGACCAGGGAGGAGAGATGGCTTCCTCTCCAGCCATTGTCACAGACCCTAGGCTGGCCATCACTGGCCCATACTGGGAGGGGTGCAGATTCTCCAAAGGGAAAGAACACCAGACAGGAAGTCCTGCGTTCCAATCTGGCCTCAGACACTCCCCAGCTGTGTGACCCTGGGCATGTCACTTCACCCCTACTGCCTAGCTCTTAATTTGCTTTGGAACCAATACACAGTATTGATTCCAAGATGGAAGGGAAGGAAGGGTTGACAAAAAAAAAAGAAGAAAAAGAAAGGCCAGGGAAAGGGAGGATGGGAGTGGGAGTTGAACACCGGACATTTAAAAAGTCTCTTCATGGAAGGAAATCTGAGATCCATGAAGGGACCCATAGCAGTGACTCTGGCCTCAGGAAGGAGATAGTTTCTGGGGCTGAAATAGTGGCAATTCTTTTTTTAAAGCTCTCACCTTCTGTCTCACAACCCATACTTAGTAGTAGTAAGGGTGAGGCAAAGGTAGGAAGGGACTTCTCAGGATCACCCAGCTAGGAAGTGTCTAAGGCCAGATTTGAACCTGGGACCTCTGAGCCCCAGACCTGGCTCTCTAAGGTGGGAACTTTTATCAGGAGTATGGCCATGGCCACTCCCACTCCTAGGGTTCTTAATAGGGAAGGAGGTGTGCACCCTGAATTGGAAGAGAGCAATTTCCAAAGTTCCTGAGGAAGAACAGAGTGGCCTGAAATTCAGAAGGAGAGGTCAGTCCAGGAGGAGAGAGATAGCTGTCAAGAATGAAATCCTGAAGACCAAGAGAGAGGGCCCGTCCCATTGAATAAGCAGCCCTGTAGTTGTCTGAGGGGACAGATAGGCAAGCCTTGGAGTCAGGCAGCCTGGGTTCAAGTCCTACCACCCACAGTCGCAAAAATGACCTTGTCCTTTCAGCACCCCAGGCAATGCTCTAAGGATTTAAATCCCAGAGAAAAAGCTGCCTCCTAGGGGTTTTCCCTACACTGAGCTGGCTTTGCCTTCAAAGCTATCAAAACCATCCTCAGGACAGATGGTTCAAAGAACAAACCTCCTTTTGTTAACACTGCAGCTCTCAAGGGCTTCCCTTTGGATCCCATCCCAAGCGGGAATCCGTGGATCAGTCCTGGTCAGGTTGGCCCTAAACTTCCGAAATGGCATTTCCAAAGTATTCGGAACCCAAGTGCCAAAGAAAATGGGCCCGGCTTTGTGTGGGACAGAACAGGGGAGGCCCCCAGTGCCATCCTCCAACTGTTAATGGCTTCCTTTTCCAAGTGGCCAATTAGGACTTAGGGTGGCCCACCTGCCCCAGCTTCTTGAGTCAGGACTGTGTGTGTGTGTGTGTGTGTGTGTGTGTGTGTGTGTGTGTGTGTGTGTGTGTCTGTGTGTGGTCACCCAGCACGCTCCATGGCACACTGAGGGCATTTAGGAGTACTTGTGGCTGGATTAATGGTGCTAATAATTTGCTTTTCCTTCCAAGAAATGGCACCGTCCCTTCCTGACTCCCCCTCCAGCCTCTTCTGTGCCCTTTTGGCTTGGTTCAAAATGAAGTTTCTTCAATTCCCAGCATTTTTCTCCCTCCCTCCTGCTACCACTATGGGGAAGAAAGACAGATGAACAGAAAATGGAGGTGCCATTGTGTACCCCAAGCCCAAACCTCTGCCCACAGGTGGGCAACAGGCTTCAGCAGCAGCTTCTGCAGTCTCACTGCCCTTTTCGGTCCATTTCCGGTGGGTTTTTCTCTTTTCTGGCCACCCTGTGGCTCTCCCCCTTCCCCCTCATCTCCATTCTATCTCTGAGAATCTCTTTTTCTGTCTCTGGTCTCCCTTTCTGCCTCTCCCATTTCCCTTCTCTCTCTGCTTTCTCTTGTCTGTCCCTCCCCCTCCTTTTTTTCTAGCCACCCTGTTGCTCTCGGTTGGCTCCCTGCCCCCTCCCCCTCCCCACTCCTCCCTGTCTCGGCCCCCCCTTTTCTGGCCACCCTGTTGCTACTCCATGTCTCCCTCACCTTCCCATTCCCGGTCCCAATTTTTCTGGCGGTTCTATTGCAATCCCGCCCCGCCCCCCACCCGCCCTCTTATCTTTCCTACAAAAATCAATCAATCATTCAATCAATCAATCGATCGATCGATCGATGACAGCGGAATCGTGTCCTTTCCCGCGGCTCTGGTTGGCTGGGCCTTCCTTCTTCTCGTGCTTCTCGAGCTGAGGAATCTGACGTCGGTCTCCTTACATCCTGGACCCGAGATGCTTGTCAGAGAAATGGGCTGCAAAGCTGTGCCCCCCCCCCTTACCTGTTTCCCTTCTGGTCTTAACTGCATTGGTTTGGTTCGTGCCAGACAGATTCCAGGGTGGGGAGGCTATAGGCCCGCCCCCTCCCGGCCAGTCCAGGCCCAGCCCCAGCCCGGACTCCCTTCCCCCCCCCCCCCGGGGCCCCCACAGGCGGATAGGCTGCAGGGGTCCCTGAGGAGCCAGCTCTGCAGAGAGACATGTCTGGGGGGGTGCACAGGACTGTTTCCCCCTCATCACCTCCCCCGTCTGGCGTGGAAAAGGGGTGCATAAGGCCATCCCCTTCCTCCATCGTCCCCTCCCCCTTCTAAGTAAGGGGCGCACAGCCTAACCGCGCAAGGGGAGCGCAAGGCTCCCCCACCTCAGCAGCGCTCCCCGCCCCCCTCTTGGCCCGGGAGAGGGGCGCACACTAGCATCCTCCGACACCCAAGAAGAGCGTACAAGGCTGCGCTCCTGGCCCGGGAGAGGGCACCTGCCCCCTTGCCCTGCTACCAGACCATGCCCCGCCGCCCCGGCACTAGATAGTCCCCCAACACACCCTCCGTAGCAGGAGCAGGACCACACCCCCTCACCACCGCCTCCACGGCCTGCAACCGGAGGGCCGCGCTGGCCCACTGCCCCTCCCTCCTTCTCTCTCTCGAACTCAGGACCTCCGCCCTCCAGCCTCACCCCAGCCCGAGACCCCCGGGACCCGTGGCGGCGCCCCTCCCCACCCCCGCCATACCCGCCAGCACCCTAGAGAGGCGGGGTGGCCCGGAGGTTGCGAACGCTGGGCACAACCCCATGGGGCTGCCCATTGTGGGGAGGGAGCCCACCTGCCGGGGGTCTCAGGGGCTGTCGGGGCTCTTGCCTCTTCCCAGGATCCCCTGCGTCTGCGGGGATGCAGGCCCGGGCCTCGGTCCGGGGCGCACGGACAGCAGTGGCAGCGGCAGCGGAGGCAGTGATGGGACTGCGCGTCCGTCTGGCCGGCCGTGTCCGTCCCTGTCCAGACCCACCTCCCACTGGCGGCGGGGGCGGCGCGGAGGAGGCGGCAGAGATGACAGCGGGGGCGGGGGCGGCGGCAGCAGCAGTGGCAGCTCCTGGCTCCCTTGGGCTCTATCACCGACTGCTCCTGCTGGCTGCTGGGAGTCTGGCCTCCCTCCCTCCCGGCCTCCCCACCTGCCCCAAGGTTGGACCTCGAGGGAGGGCCCAGCGCAGCGGCCGCACTGTCCCCTCCCCGCCTCCCTCCGCAATGCTTAGCATACTCCCACCCCCGGCAGCCCGCCCAGCCTGGCCTGGTCCAGAGGAGCCCGGCTGACTGCCAGCGACGGCAGCGTTGGCAACCCCTCCCACCCTCCCCGGCTCCCGCCTGGCACTGGGGAGTCCCCCCACCTCTACCGCCCGGGGGCCAGCCCCTGCGGCTGTCACGGCCGCCCACCGGCACACTGGTTGCGCATTCACTCGCCCATTGCCCAGCCCCGCGTAGTGCGCTGCGGATCCGAGCCCCTCTCCCCCCCCCTTACCCGAACCCCACTTCATCCAGGCGCAGCGGCCCGATGAGACCCTGAGCGCTGCTTACCGAACCACACAACCCACTTCTGCTTCCTTCTCAGCCGAACTCCCAGCTCGTCTGGCAGGCTGTCCTCCCCAAGCTGGCACTCCCCTATATATACCCGGTACACGGGGGACCCCCGCAGGCACGCTGACCTCTAACCCTAACTCACTCGTTCCAGCTCTGATCAGTTCCCATGACCTCCCCCTCCTCCTGAAATCCACGTGAGTCACGCGCGCGCACACACACACACACACACACACACACACACACACAGACACAGACACAGACGCACAGATACACACACACACACACACACACACACACACACAGAGACGCGCGCGCGCGCGCGCGCGCATAGAGACCTGACCATCACTCACAGAGGCTTCTTTTCTCAAGCTCCTCAACCCGGAGACGGGGCTCCTTCCCCTTTCCCAGGCTACCCCTCCCCTCCCGCCATGCCTGCACTGGCTCCCTCGGCCCTCAGCTTTTCATGGCCCCCAACACCTTTCCTGGGAATCACAGTTTGCTGTGAACCTCATCTCCAGTGGGTCCTCACTGCTGCGGAGCCTCCCATCTTGGGCCGAAGAGCGGTGAGGGCTAGGCAATGGCGGTCAAATGACTTGGCCAGGGTCACCCAGCTAGGAAGCGTCTGAGGTCATATTGGCACCCAGGAGCCCCCCGTCTCTCCCCAGCCTTGCACTCCTCACAAATGCCTCCCATGCTGGATGCATTCACTCTCACCTCCTTCTTTGAAAATTTACTGAAAAACAATCCATCTGCCCCAGCTCCTCTGCTCCTCCTCTCCCTCTCTCTTCTAAGCTCTCTGTCTCTGGGCCTGGCTCTCCATCCACCCAGCCCCCTAGCTGCCCAGTGCCCATTATGTCTTAATTGTGGGATCTCCTGATCTCTTCTCAGCAGTCACCCTTCTGCATCTGCATGTTGCCTTCAACACTGTTGATGACCTTTATCTCTTGGAGAGTGGCCTTTCCTTTGTTCCAGGCTGTGTCCATCAAGCCTCTGCCCCGTCTCCCCCACTAGCACCTTCCCTCCATGCTGGCTTCCCATTCCGTCCTTGGAAATTTTGTCTGCAGTGGAGGGGGAGCTCCTGGAGAGCCAGGACTGCCACATGGGAAGCACTCACTAAGTGCTTGTTAACTGACCAAAAAAAGTGGGGTGAGGGCACCGTGGTGAAAGTGAAGTGAGCAGGATTGGAACCTGGCACACGTGATCCACCCTGAATGGCTTGGAGACTCTGGGCAGCAAGATGATGTGAGACATCTCCCAAGGTCTGAGCTGAGGACCCAGGAGGCGGAAGGCAGGTCAAAAGATTACCAATTTGTCTTTTTAAAAACATGCGTCTTCTTCCACAACATGGCAGATATGGAAGATATGGTCCATAGTAGCACCTCCATCAAACTGCAGTCTCTGGGAGGGAAAGAATTTGGAACTCCAAATGGGAGAAAAATTGCTTCTAGGTGTAATGGGGGAAAGGAAATATTACCCCAAAACCAAACAAATATTCATAGTGAAGCAGGCGCAAAAATGTGGGTCTGTCTCCCTCTCTGGCAAAAAAGTGGTTGCTGTGTTGTGCCTGCCATGCTGTGCATCACCTGAGGGACCAAACAAATGACCCACTTTATAACAATACAGTCCAGTGGCCCGGTGGGGGGGGAGCAGAGGAGTGCCTCTTATGGAGAAGATCAAGAGCATTTGGGCAGGAGGGACTTGGTGTCTCTTGTACTCTTTATGTCCAAAGGACTTATACTTGGGTCCCACATCAGTCCCACTGGGAGAGATTTTAAGCCCAACTGTCCCGTGGTAGCCAAAGCAAGCAAGTAGGGAGTCTTGGCCTGTTGGCCGCAATATTGGGCTGGTATTCTGAAAAAGGCTGGAATTGCTCCCAATTTCAATCTCATGCCCCACCCACACCAAAGGGTCTGGACACACCAAACCCAACAGGTGCCAGTCATATCGTCCTGCAGTCTCCAACGTCACTTTGATGCCCCCCAAATGTGGGTGCATTCCATCACAGAATCTTCCAATGGCCAAGTCTCCAAGGGGCTGTACAGAGAGATTTTTCCCAAATCTCAGAGTCTGTGGCAATAGTTGGTTCTGTGGTCTTGATTTTCACAGTCAACCAGCTCTGTACCCATCTTCTTTCCCCTCATTAAACTCAGTGGAGAATTTCTGAATTTAACAAGCACGGACTAAAACAAACTCTTTTCTCTGCTTCCTAGAAGGGAAAGAGCAAGTTGGTTGGGCGGCCGTGACAGGCTACAGTGGCACATACTTTGCTTTCCTTTGAAGTTCGGTAGTGAATTCCACTGATTACTTTCAAAACTGGCCTCTTGGTTTGTGCTTTATGCCCTCTCGTGGTGCCTTTCCAAAACCTCATTCCATTCTCTTTTTGGTGACTCTCCCAAATGCCTCCACATTCAGTTGTGTGTCTTTGTGGACAGACTCCCAAGCACTATCTGGATTCTGGGGTTATTTTAAATGGGAGGTCCATTTCTAGCCAATCCCAAGCAGTTCTGTGGACAGTCTAAAGAGTGTGGAGCATTTTATACCTGGAAGTGCTGAGGAATTATTGTTGTTTCCATTTTCCTGACTCTTTTGGCATGTGTGTAAAGCCCTCGCCTTCCTTCTGGGAATCAGGCCTCTGTACTGGTGTCAAGGCTGAAGACTGCTGAGGATAACGGATTGAGGGTTAAGTGACTTGCCTAGAGTCACACAGTTACAAAGTATCTGAGGCCAGATTTGAACCTGAGACCTCCCCAGCTCTGGAACCCTAAAGAGTCCATGGAAGATAAGAGGTTAAAAAATAAATTCAGCCTGGGCATAGTACATATACTTTTTAATGTGTTATTTTAGCCTATTTGCTAATATTTTACCTACTATCTGCTATTACTATTCATTAGACATACTTGTTCTACAGGGAGGATTCTTGACTTTTTTGGAGCCCCAGACCTCTTTGGCAGTCTGGTGAGAAGTAGGAATCCTTCCTTAGAACAATATTTTAAAATGTATGCAATAAAAGACACAAAGATCACAAAAGAAACCAGACAGACAGAAATGCCGTCATTGGACCATGAAAACAATAACAAGAAGTTCCCAGGCCGCAATTAAGAACCCTTCGTCAATAGTCTTCCCCGGTTTAAGTATCAAGACCATGTTTATGTCATAGAAAGAGCCAGAGAGAAATCCTTCACTTCATGATCCAGCAAATGGCTCCTGCAATATTGGAATTCATTGGGGGCAGCTGGGTAGCTCAGTGGATTGAGAGTTAGGCCCAGAGACGGGAGGTCCTGGGTTCCAATCTGGCCTCAGACACTTCCCAGCTCGGTGACCCTGGGCAAGTCACTTGACCCCATTGCCTAGCCCTTACCACTCTTCTACCTTGGAACCAATACACAGGATTGATTCCAAGACAAAGGGTAAGGGTTTAAAAATATATTGGAATTCATTGCTCTTTGGGCATTAGGGACAATTTGCTTCTGATCCATCTAGACTGCAAGTTTGCTTTGGGAGCTCACTTTTGACTCATTTAATTTCTTTTGCTGCTGTTGGGTTTCTTGAAATGTTCGGCTTTTGTTCTGTTAATTTGAATGTTGCATATTGTTTGGAAAAATATTTCGCTATATTTATGTGTAACTTTTTGGAAATATATAATACAGTTTTTCTTTTGGCATGTACTTAGGTAAACCAGATTCTCATAGTTCCCTTTATTTTACCTCCAATTGTTGTGAATTCATTTGGTTTGGTTTTCCCCTCTTGTTTATCACACTAGTGTGTTATCTATATTATGAGTTAAACAGCTCCTATTTTATTTTATTATTATTTTTTTAACCCCTCACCTTCTGTCTTAGAATCAATACTGTGTATTGGTTCTAAGGCAGAAGAGTGGTAAGGGCTAGGCAATGGCGGTGAAGTGACCTGCCCAGGGTCACACAGCTAGGAAGGGTCTGAGGCCACATTTGAACCTAGGACCTCCCGTCTCTAGGCCTGGCTCTCCATCCACTGAGCTACCCAGTTGCCCCCCCCCCATTTTTTATTTTTTAATATTTTACTTAAATTATTTTAAATTAAAAAATTATATTTTATTTAGCAACTTGGTATCTTTTTCTTTCAATTTTGTTCAAATCTTCAGTGACTTTTAGGATTTCAGTTTTGTGAGTTTTTAAATTTGTTGCTTTTTGATTTTTTTTGTTTCATGCCCTATTGACGGATCCTTTCTTTATTATCAATGGATGCATCTATCCCTGTGTATGTATGCAAGTATGGGTATCAGAGGTGTTTATGTACCTGGTCCTTTAAAAAATGAGCTGCATCACATGGCCAGGGATATGTTGGGTCACTGTCATTTTCTGTCGTTTCTACGATTTGTTCTTTGCCCCACCAGGTTGCTAGGATTAAGTTATTAAGTCTCTAATTAACTGTAATCCTTTCCTCTTGTATGATTGAACTGAACTGAATTGAATATCAGTTTTATTACACTGGGGTCAATAAGAAACTGGTAGACATTTTTGCTTTGGTGCATGTATTTGTGCCCCCCAAACATGAGCGACTTTGCTCAAAAGCTGTGGAGATTTAAGGCTGCGTGAACTTCTTCCTGTTTCCATTTTAATGCCCATCAAAAGTCTTTCCTTTTTACATTTTGCACACCTGTTCCCATCTTTCAATTCTTTCTTTTTGTTCATTCCAATGAACAGACATTTATTTTCTCTCTGCCTCTTCCCACCATTGGGCAAAAGAACAAAGTGCTCAGAAGAAACACGCACAGCCGAGCAAAACCAAGCCCCACATTGGCCACGTGAAGTGGACGTTTCATCCTGTATCTTGAGTCCATCCTTTCTGTGTTAGGAAATGGAATCATGGTCTGCCATGGCATCACTCAGTCTCTTAAGTCTTCCCAAGTTGTTCGTATTTACAATGTTTTGATTGTCTAAATTGTTCTTTTCTTTCTCTATCATTTTATACAAGATTCCCCAAGTTGCTGGGGAACCATCTCTTTCATCATTTCTTTTTTTAACCCTTACCTTATCACAGTGGTGGGGAGGATGAAGGTGCTGATGAGCCATATTTAGACTTTACTCTCATTGGAATTGGCTCAGAGAGGGAAGAACAGCCAAATTCTTTGGGGCATAGAATCCAACATTACCCTATAGAGAGGTAGGAGGGGAAGAAGAAGGGGGGTGGGGAGAGGATGAATAATAAGAGAGGAAGTGATTAAAAGCAAACCTCTTGTGTGGAGGACAAGAGGGAAAGGAAAAAGTGCAGATTAGAGGGAGAAAACAAGATGGAGTGGAGGAGAACACACAGATAATAATCATAATCCAGAATGTAAGTGAGATGAACCTGCCCATAAAAAAGAAGCAGATAACAGAAGGGAGCAAAAACCAGAATCCTGTGATGTGTTGTTTACAAGAAACATATTTGAGGCAGGGAGACCCACAGAGTGGAGGCAAGGGGGTGCAGCAGAATCTATTGGACTTCAAGTGAGATTTTTAAAAAAGCAGGAGTCACAATCATGATCTCAGACAAAGCCAACACAAAAATAGATCTAATTAAAAGGGAGAAGGATAAAAGGCAGTATAGAAATGGAAGTAATATCAGTACTTAACATATATGCACCAAATGGCATAGTCTTCAGATTTGTAAAAGAGAAACTATTGGAGCTTAAGGAGGAAATAGACAGTAAAACTATACTAATGGGGGACCTCAACCTTACCCTATCAGAACTAGATAAATCTAACCAAAAAGTAAACAAGAAAGAAGGAAGGAAAGGAAGTGAATGAAATTTTAGAAAAGTTAAACTTAATGGATATCTGGAGAGAACTGAATAGGGATAAAAGGGAATACACCTTCTTTACAGCAGCACATGATGCACACATAGAAACTGGCCATGTACTAGGGCATAAAAATTTCACAACCAAATGCAGAAAAGCAGAAATAATAAATGCAACTTTCCAGATCGTAATGCAATAAAATTATAATCAATTAGGGTTCATGGAAAGGCAAATTAAAAATTGATTGGAAATTAAATAATCTAATTATTCAAAATGGTTGGGTCAAGGAACAAATCATAGAAACAACTCACTGAATAGTAATGAAAAGATAATAGATCAAAATTTGTGTGATATAGCCAAAAGCACAGTACTTAGGGGGAAACTTATATCCCTGAATGCTTATAACAATAAAATCAAGAAAAGCAGATCAGTGAATTGGGCATGCAACTAAAAAAATAGGGAAAGAGCAAATCAAAAATCCTCAGTTAAGGACTAAATTGGAAATCCTAAAAATCAAAGGAGAATTAATAAAAATGAAAGTAAAAGAACTATTGAACTAATAAATAAGACCAGGAGCTGTTTCTATAAAAAAAATAGATAAAATATTGGTTAATCTAATGAAAAAAAGAAGAAAATCAAATTAACAGTATCAAAGATGAAAGGGTGATCTCACCTCTAATGAAGAGGAAATGAAAGCAATCATTAGATGCGATTATGCCCAATTATATGACAACAAATGCGACAATCTAGGTTATATGGATGAATATTTACAAAAGTATAAATTGCATACACTAACAGAAGAAGAAATAGAATTATTAAATAACCCCATTTCAGAAAAAGAAATTGAAAAAGCCATCAAAGAAATCCCTAAGAAAAAATCCCCAGGGCCTGATGGATTCACAAATGAATTCTAGCAAACATTTCATGAAAAATCCATCCCAATATTATACAAACTATTTGACATAATAAGCAATGAGGGAGTTCTACCAAACTCCTTTTATGACACAAACATGGTACTGATTCCAAAACCAGGCAGGTCAAAAACAGAGAAAGAAAACTATAGACCAATCTCCCTAATGAATATAGATGCAAAAATCTTAAATAAGATACTAGCAAAAAGACTCCAGCAAGTGATCAGAAGGGTCATCCACCATGATCAAGTAGGATTTATACCAGGGATGCAGGGCTGGTTCAACATTAGGAAAACCATCCACATAATTGACCACATCAACAAGCAAACCAGCAAGAACCACATGATTATCTCAATAGACGCAGAAAAAGCCTTTGATAAAATACAACACCCATTCCTACTAAAACACTGGAAAGCATAGGAATAGAAGGGCCTTTCCTAAAAAGTAATAAACAGTATATATCTAAAACCATCAGCAAACATCATCTGTAATGAGGATAAACTAGAAGCCTTCCCAATAAGATCAGGAGTGAAACAGGGATGCTCATTATCACTGCTATTATTTAATATTGTAACCCTAGAGGTAGCAATTAGAGAGGAAAAAGAAATTGAAGGGATTAAGATAGGTAATGAGGAGATTAAACTCTCAATCCTCGCAGATATGATGACCTACTTAGAAAATCCTGAGGAACCACTAAAAACTGGTTTAAATCATTAATAATTTTAGCAAAGTTTCAGGATACAAAATAAATGCACAGAAGTCATCAGCATTTCTATATATTTCCAACACATCTCAGCAGCAAGAATTAGAAAGAGAAATTCCATTTAAAATCACCCTAGACAAAATAAAATACTTAGGAATCTATCTGCCGAGACAAACACAGGAACTATATGAACATAATTTCAAAGCACTTTTTACAAAAATAAAGTTAGATCTAAACAATTGAAAAAACATTAATTGCTCTTGGTTAGGTCAAACTAATCTGATGAAAATGACAGTCCTGTCCAAATTAATTTACTTATTCAGAGCCGTACCAATTAAACCAACAACATGTATCTTATAGAACTAGAAAGATAATAACAAAATTCATCTGCAAGAACAAAAGGTCAGTGATGTCCAGGGAACGAATGAAAAAACAGGTGAAGGAAGGTGGCCTGGTGGTATGAACTCTTAAACTGTGAGCATAAAGCAGTGAGCATCAAAACGATCTGGCAGTGGCTTCCAGTAGTAGAAATAGAAGAGTGGATCAATGGATTAGAGTAGGGGTAAATGACCTGAGGAATCTTGTATTTGATAAACCCCAAGACCCCAGCTTTGAGGATAGGAACTCACTATTTGACAAAAACTGCTGGAAAAATTGGAAAAGAATATGGCAAAAATCTTCAGGTATAGATCACTATCTCACTCTCTCTACTAAGACAAGGCCAAAATGGGTATATGATTTAGGCATAAAGAGTGATATTATAAGCAAATTAGGGGAACATAGAAAAGTTTACCTGTCAGATCTCTGGAGAAGGACAGAATTTGTGACTAAATGCGATAGAGAATATTACAAGATGTAAAAATGAATAATTTTGATTGTTTTAAATTAAAAAGGTTTGTACAAACAAAAACAAATCTAACCAAGATTAGAAGGTAAGCAACAAACTGGGAAACAATTTTATAACAAATTTCTCTGATAAAGATCTTGTTTCTCAACTACATAAAGAATTTAATCAAATTTGTAAGAATATAAGCCATTCTCCAATTGATAAATGGTCAAGGGACATGGATAGGCAGTTTTCAGATAAAGAAATCAAAAGTATTAATAAGCACATGAAGAAGTGTTCTAAATCTCTTATAATCAGAGAGATGCCAATCAAAACAACTCTGGAGTAGCACCTCACACCTAGCAGATGGGCTAACATGACAGCAATGGAAAGTAATGAATGCTGGAGGGGGTGTGGCAAAAAGTTGGGACACTAATGCATTGCTGGTGGAGTTGTGAATTGATCCAACCATTCTGGAAGGCAATTTGGTACTATGTCCTGCAGGCTATAAAACAGTGCATATCTTTTGTCCAGTAATGCTAGTACCAGGTCTGTATCCTGGAGAAATTAAAAAAAATGGGAAAGGACCTGCTTGTACCAAAATTTTTTTTGTGGTGGTAAAGAATTAGAAACTAGAGGGCTGCCCTCCTATTGGGGAATGGCTGAACAAAGAGTGTGTTTTTGATGGTGATGGAATACTATTGTGCTATGGATGACCTCAGAAAGAGCTGGGAAGACCTCCATGAACTGAAAAGGAGTGAAATGAGCAGAACCTGGAGAACACTGTACACAGTAACTGCAATATTGTGGAGCGATCAACTGTGATAGACTGAGCTATTTGCAGTAATATAATGATCCAGTACACTTCTGAGGGCCTTAGAAAAAAAATGCTGTCCACCTCCAGAGCAAGACCTGCTGGAGTCGGAGTGCAGATCAAGGCCGACGACTTTTCAAGTCTTTGGGTTAATGTTTGGGGGTTGGGGTTTTAGAAGAATACTCACAAAAATGGACAACATGGAGGTATGTTTTATGTGATAATGCATGTATAACCTAGATGGAATTGCATGTCAGCCCCCGGAGGGGGAGGAAAGGGAGGAAGGGAGATCAGTTCGATCATATGACTGAGAAAAAGGTGTGTGGAAATTTGTTATAACATGTCATTGATAATCAATAAAGAAATAAATATTTTTACAAATCCACCCTCTGCTTATAGTTTCTTGCTTATGATGAATTGCTTCCTTAATCTCTCTCTGTTCTTATTCCCCCTTCTGTCTGCTACCTCTTCCATCCTGTTTCCCTATTGAGTGAACTGGATTTCTACGCCTAACATTGTGCATGTGTGTATGTGCATGTGTGTGCACGTGTGTGCATGTGCTTCCCTCCATTGATTCAAATCTCCCACTGAGGTTAAAAATCACACAGTGAAATCGCCAACTGCCTCCCAAACTCGTTCTTTCTTCTTCTTTTCCCTCCCAGGATTGGTATTATGTGTTCCATGTATAGAAACTTCCTGATATTTGTGCAAGAATGAGTTGTGCTTAGTGGCAGGCAGGGCTGCGAGCACACGCTTCGGAAACAGGTAGAAGCCGTGTCAGTTAGGGCTGCCTGCTTCCCTCCCAGGGCTTGGGGCCTGCTTCCCGTTAACATCAGCATCTCCTTCTCTTGCTTTTGACTGGACATTTGTCAGTGGCTTCCTTCAAATCGAGAACATCTCTCTGCTGATTATTGACCTTCTTTAATACTTTCTCAGATTTCCGGACTGATTTTTCTTTGAATTTGGGACTCTGCAAAATAGAAATTGTCCTGACAAATACTGGGAAGAACTTCTCGCATGGAACATCATTGGTACTTTTGTTGTTTGTGGGGGTTTCCTTGTTTGCCTTCCAAAGTTTCTATGCAGCTTTACATTTGTGTTCATCAGGGAGGCTGAGAAGTCCTGGATTTCCTTACAAATCCATCTCCCACTCTAGGAGGATAATGTTTTCCTGGTTAAGTTAGTCTTGCTTGTGGGCCTACATCATTTGCCTTCTGAAATACTGTATTCCAGTCCACTTGCTCCTTTGGAGTGGTGGTTGTCTGTTCTTGTGAGATTCTGACTGGGGTTCTTCAATGCTTTAATTCTTTTTCATTCTAGCCATTCGCAACAATTTTTTTTATTTTTTTATCTGAAAATTTGTATTTAATTCATTAATTTAGAAAAAGTTTCCAGGGTTACATGATTTGCAAAAAATGTTTTTGATTCAAATCTGGCCTCAGAGACGTCCCAGCTGTGTGACCCTGGGCAAGTCACTTGACCCCCATTGTGTAGCCCTTAGCGCTCTTCTGCCTTAAAACCAATGCACAATATTGACTCCAAGAGGAAGGTGAGGGTTTAAAAAATGTTTTTGACCTGGATGTGTAACATTTTGGCTCTTGTGTTCCTGGGATTTTTTATTTTAGGGCTCCTTTCAAGCAGTGACTAGTAAATGCTCAACATTTTCATTTTGCTCCCTGGTTCTAGTAACTCTGAGAAGTTTTCCTAAAATATAGATGCAGCCTCTTTTTGGTTTTTCTTGGTTGAGGCTCTCAAATAATCCAGTAATTCTTTTGTTTTGTTTTCTTTTTTAAACCTTTACCTTCTTTCTTAGAATCAATACTGTGGATTGGTTCCAAGGCAGAAGAGCTGTAAGGACTAGTTAAGTGACTTGCGCAGGGTCACACAGCTGGGAAGAGTCTGAGGTCAAATTTGAACCCAGGACCTCCCGTCTCTAGGCCTGGTTCTCAATCGACTGACCTACCTTCCAGTAATTCTTAAATGATTTGTCCTACTTATGAGAAAGAACTATTCACATTCAGAGGAAGAACTGTGGGAGTAAAACCCTAGAAGAAAAACAACTGCTTGATCATGAGAATTGATGATGGGGACGCAGACTCTAAACGATCTAAACAATCAGCCTAGTGTAAATATCAACGGTATGGAAATGGGTCTTGATCAATGACACATGTAAAACCCAGTGGAATTGCTCATTGGCTATGGGAGGTGGTGGGAGGGAAAGAACATGAATATTGTGACCAGGGAAAAATATTCTGAATCAATGAAATAAAATTGAAAAAATTATTTGTCCCATCACTTGTCACTTATTTTGACGCAGGATACCTTGTACTCCTACTTTCTAGTCTTCTTTTAACTTGGTTTTAGTATTTTTTGGCACACCGAGTCATTCACTCCCTTTAGGGAATTGCCGTTTGCTCGCACAGGGTTTCTGGATCTCTTGTGCTAAGATCTTCGTTCTCTTTCCACGCTCTCATTTCTCGACCAGCTTCACCGTCGTTTCCTTTGGGATTCTCCTTCCCTTCATACAATGATTCTGGCCCCCTTTTCTAGGCTCTTGCTTCGCTGCCTCTCCTCCAATTCTCCTGGATGTAGGCCAAAGTGGTGACTGGTGCTGAGCTTTTGCCTCCAGGTGCTTTGGAGTCGTTTGCTTCTCCTGGGCTTGTGTCTCCAGCCAGCATCTGTGCCACTGCGCTGGTTCTTTTGCTCTTGGCTCGTTCTTCCTGCCAACCTGACCGGACT
The DNA here is from genome assembly GCF_027887165.1 of Monodelphis domestica. NCBI lineage: Eukaryota > Metazoa > Chordata > Mammalia > Didelphimorphia > Didelphidae > Monodelphis > Monodelphis domestica. Next base: position 4,915,108 of record NC_077235.1, read on the forward strand.
TGATGCTAAGTGCAGGGTCATGGTTGGAGCCAGTAGCCGCTTGATTCCAGAATTGTTCCTTATAGGCTAGATAGCTTAGAACCTGTGACTGTGCCTTGCTGTGGGCTGCTGTCCCTAAGCACAGCACCCCCTCAGTCTGCACTGGGCCTGGCTCTGGGATCCAACAGTGGCAAAGTGGTAGAGCTACCAGCTGGCATCCATTCTTGCTACCTGCACAAGGGAAACAACCTCGGGGCCAGATCTGGGACCTCTTTGTGCCCTGGCACACTGCTGCAGGACCACCCTTTGTTCAGTCTCTGCATTCGAACCCGCTGCCTGGCTGTTATTGGCTAGTCCCATTCTTCCCTAGCCAAGGCCTCTATGTCTTTCTCCCTATGCCCACCTGAGCTACAAGGACTCAGTGTGATTTAAAAAAAACCCCTTAGTTTCCATCTTAGAATGAATAGGTTCCAAGGCCTTCAGAAGGGCCAGAAGGGCTAGGCAATGGGGGTGAAGGGACTTGCTCAGGGTCACCCAGCTAGAAAGGGTCTGAGGTCAGATTGGAACCCAGGAGCTCCCGTCTGCAGGCCTGGCACACTATTCATTGGGCCACCCAGCTGCCCCCTAACTGTGTCTTTTCAGAATTGGATTTACTAATGAAGGCGGGTCTGGTGTGTTTTCTAGATCTTTGTAGAGTGGTGGTAGGGGAGAGCTCGGCTACTCTTCTTCCTGCTCTTCTGCCACTGTTCTCTTATCTGCTTTCTTATTTGTCTTTTTCACAAATTTGTCTAGTTCTGAAAGAGAGTACTTGGAGGCATTTCTCCATGGTGGCGTAATTGGCCATTTGGCTCTTCAGCTTTAAGGGAATGCAGGCTGTTTGGGGCTTAGCTATGGATTCTTCAATTACATTTCCTTTTCCTGTCAAATAGAGATGGGCCTTTGCTCCGATAGAATGTATTGCTAGTAAGTCACTATCCACGCAGATAGATCCACTGGAGAGCTGCCGGGAAAGGGAGGAAGGGAGGGCAAGGCCAGAGTTAATGCTGTGTAGAGAACACCTGCTGGATGTCCATAGAAGCTGGCTCTGAGCCCCAGGTGTGTGGCTGCTGCCCAGGCATGAAGCCCTGGAGGTCTGGGCGCTCCTCGATGCTCTCTTTGCCCCAGACTCCGCCCATCGCCTCCCTCCAGCCCTGGCACAGATTTTTGCCGGGGGTGGGGGGGGGTGGGGGGTGGGGGGCTTCCTGAGGCGGGTCTGGACACCAAGGGGGCCGCTGCATGGCTGCTGATGGGGGCACCTCGAGAAGACTTCGGTCACTCCAATGGCTATCACAGAAAACAGCCGAGCTTTACTGAGCAGGCCCAGACCAGTGCGTGCAAGGTATAAAGCTGAGACTTTGGGCTGATGGCAGAAAAAAAAACTGCTTGATGTCTGGAAGCCTTTGAGCAGGGCCTGGCTGGCCATTTGTGAAGCAGAATCCAGACAGGACTCTGTGGGTGTGGGTGACACTAGATGGCAACGGAGGGGTCCCTCCCACCGTGACATTTGTATTCTGAGCAGAGAGGGACAATGCTGGGAAAGCCCATAAAAGCCACCTACTTTAGCCCTGTCACTGCATGAAGGGCGAAACCAAGGCCCAGAAAATGGGAAATGGACTCAGCCAAGGTCTTTCAGCAAGGAAGTGGCAAAGCTGGTACCAGACACCAGGCCCTACTGAGGCTTCTAACTTTCGAGACTGGCATGAGGGCCCCTCCTAAGGCCCAAACCAGGGAGGCCTAGAGACCCTGCAGGTTCGGGGTGTGCTGGCTGAGGCTCAGGACAGTGAGCAAAGCCTCTGTGGATAGCCGGACTACCTTTGGGATGTTGCCTGTTAGTGCCCCGGGAGGACAGGTGGCAGAGGTCCCTGAGGGCCCAGGGCCCAGGCAGCCAATGCCCACAAACTGCTGAGCACCGTAAGCCAAGGTGCCCCCATCAGCAGCCATGCAGTGGCCTCCTTGGTGCCCAGACCCACCTCAGGAAGCCCCCCAGGCAAATCTGTGCCAGGGCTGGAGGGAGGGAATGGGTGGAGTCTGGAGGAAAGAGAGCAGTGAGGAGTGCCCAGACCTCCCGAGCCTTGCACGTGGTCAGCAGCCACACGCCTGGAGCTCAGAGTCAGCTTCCATGGACATCTAGCAGGGACCCAAGAATACCTTCCTCCCTGGGCTAGCTTTGGTTGTTAAGCCTGCCAAGGGTCAGTACCTCCCAGGAAGTCTTGGTCACCAAAGCAGAGGTGAAGGCCACCCAGTCCCCTATCTGGCAGACGGATCAACTGGGGCCCAGGGATGGTCCAAAGTTTCATGCTCTGAATGACCCGAGTGATCCTGGGTTCGGGTCTAGACTCACAATGACCCTGGGATCGTGACTTCAGGCTCCATTATCCTCATCACACCTTCCTACCCGATTAGGAGGCTGAAGCTGTGGCAGGATTGCCCAAGGTGGGCCCTGGGCTACAGGGCCGCCCATGTGTGGGGAGGGGCCACCCCGGGGTGTGAGTGTGTGCAGTGCCACCCTGGAGTGTAGGCTTTGCAATGAGCTTAGCCCTGTGTTGAACACCCCTCCCCGCCCCTGCAATTCCCCCTGCTGTCAGTAGAGCAGGGAAAGAGGGGACCAAGAGCAGGAGGCAGCACCCTGGAGTCTCCCCCAAGCAGGCTCCAAAGATTTGGGGACACAGTGCTTCCATATGAAGGCAAGCTCCCAGCCTGGCATCTGTGTGCTGCAGCAGGGACCCGAGAGGTGCAAAATCTCCAGCATGGCAGGGGTAGGCTGAGGACCAGGGAGCTGGGATTATGGCAGGGGGTTGCTGCTGGCATGCATGGCCCCCTGCCCCCTGCCTCTGCCCAAGGGGGCCAGGAAGGGCGAAGTCTGCCAGTGTGGTAGCCCCTGACTTCACGGCCTCATGTCTGGCTGCCCCCCACCCCCATCTGGGGGAACCAGCTAAGAAGGAGGCACAGTTGGGGCCATCCCTGCTGTGCTGGCCTGGCTGGCTGAAGTAGGTCACTGTTTGCTGCTTTGCTATGCTGGGCCTGAAGGATGGGGCCCCCCACTAACTCCTGGCTGCCCTCCCTCACCCACCCTGACGACCGCTCACAAAAGTCACCAAAGGAGCAAGAGAACTTTTTTATTGCTAAATATGCAGAGAAAAGCAAGGCGAGCTAAGGGAGCCCAACTTGGAGGCTTTGCTGAGGGGTGGGGTGTGGGAGCCTCCTAGGGGGGCTATAGGGAAGGGGGGCAGCCCCTGCAGGGGGTTCTCCCTAAAGAGGAGGTCACCTGCAAGAGAGCTGAACTGGGGACAACTGGGAGCATGAGCTGGGGATGCTGGGAGAGGGGACCAGGTGAGCGTGGCTCTAGGACAAGGGCCCAGGTGGCATGGGGAGGGGGCCCCCCACCCTTGTAGATGCTGGAGGGCTCTGCTGCTGCAGCTCCGGCGCCGTCACTCTGGTCCAGGCTCGATCCCTCTAAGCAGACTTGCCGGCAGCACTGCCACCGCTGCCACTGCTGCCGCTGCTACCAGCACCCTCAGCAGAAGCAGCCTTGGCACCCCCCTTGAACTTCTTCTGGCCCTTGCCACCCTGGTGCTGAGGCTGCTGCTGGACTGGTGGCTGAGAAAGGGGCAGCTTCTCGGACTTCTCCACCTTGCCAGGCTTCTCGCCTTTACCGGACTTCTCCAGCTTCTCCGGCTTCTCGGCTTTCTCCAGCTTCTCCTTGTTCCCCTCTGTCAGCAAACCAGCCTCTCTGGTGAACTTATCCATCCTCTCGAGCAGGATATCCACTTTCTGCTCGATCTTGGCCAGATCTTTGCGGATTCCCTGCTGATCCTCGCCCTTCCCTTTGGAGGACTTGGGGTTGGGGCTTCGCTGGCCAGCCTTGGCGCCAGAGCCAGCTTTGCCCTTGCCCTTGGAGCTGCCTGATAATCAAAAAGGGACAAAGATGGTCACGGTCTGGTTAGTGGAGCCTTGGAGGGCCCAGGGTGCACCTGCCCTCCCACCCCCCACTGGGGACTGCCAGTCACCTCTCCTGAGTCAGAGCCCCCACCCCGAGGGGTCCCCCAGGGAGCACTCACTTGGACACACTGGCACTTTTCCACAGGCCCAACATAGCTAAGGGTAAGGAAGTAGCAGAGCCTTGGACTTGAACCCAGGCCTCTGTGTGTGTGTGTGTGTGTGTGTGTGTGTCTGTCTCTCTCTCTCTCTCCCTGGATTCACTCAGACTTGTCAGGCAGAGAAGATGGGCCGGCTTTCTGTCCCTCCTCTCCTCCCCCCTTTTGCAGCCCCCCTCCAGACCTCTTAGGTGCTGCCCCCCACTGTGAGCCTTGCCCCCTCCAGCCCTCCCTATCCAGGCACCTGAGTCATGTGCCTAAAGCCTAGCCCTGCCCCCTCCAATCCTTATGCTGCCCCTCCCTCCACCCCCCCCCCCCAGGGACCAGCCCTGATTCTGCACTGCTTGCAGTGGCAGCCCATCCCCCCTGCCTCAGTGGTCTTCTCTTCCCTCTAGGCTCTGCTCCTGCCTCATCTGCTTGAGGACACCTTTCTGGGGGTCCCTTCTTTCACCCATACAAGATGAGGAGCTGAGGCCCCCTATGCACCCCCAGCCCTAAGCTCACTTTCCCAGCACCCTATGCCCCACCCCAGGCCATGCGGCTCCCTCCACTTCCCCAGTGCCTCCCCTGGCCCTGGGCCCCTCCCCCAGGCCATGCGGCTCCCCCCCCCCCATGCCCTGAGTCCACTTCTCCAGCGCTCCCCCCCAGCCCTCTGGGCCTCACTGCCTCCTCTGGGGCCTCAGTTTCTGGCTCGGAGTGGAGTAGGGCAGCTAGGAAGGTTTGCGGCCTGCCAGTCTCTAAAAGCCTCCATTGCCCCCTGCTGTGCTGTGGGGGGAGGGGCAGCCGGGAGCAGGTGGGGTGGGGGGGCAGCTTCTCCTGTCCTCACTGGCCTCTGAGAGCTCTCTGGGCCTCAGTTTCTGGCTGGGAGTGGAGTAGAGCAGCTAGGAAGGTTTGCGGCCTGCCAGTCTCTAAAAGCCTCCATTGCCCCCTGCTGTGCTGTGGGGGGAGGGGCAGCCGGGAGCAGGTGGGGTGGGGGGGCAGCTTCTCCTGTCCTCACTGGCCTTTGAGAGCTCTCTGGCCCCCTGTGCCCTTGGCCTTGGCTGCTCCCCAGGAGCCTCCTCGCCCCCCACCCCCAGAAGGGTCCTGCTGGCCCTAATCTGCTTTTGCCCCCCGCTGGGCCCTGCACTTACCTTTGGCCACCTCCTGGCCTGCAGCGATCTCAGAACCAGAGTCACAGCTGGTGGACTGCTCGGCGGAAGCACCTTCTGCAGACTGGCCCGAGCCCGAGCCGGAGCCAGAGCCTGCCTGAGCGGCCCCCTGGAAAGAGACTTTCTTGGGGGTGGCAGGGGCCGGCTGGCCTGCCTCCCGGCTCTCCCTGGGGGCCCGGCTCAGGCTGGGCCAGTTCCACTCGTCATTGTCCACCTTGATGTCGCCGCTGCCGCCCTCAGGGTCGCCGCTCATGGTCTCAATAGCGGTTATTCGAAGTGCCTCACCCATGGACCCGGAGTCTAGGAGTGAGACGGGCGGCTCCCTGCCTGCACTTATGTACTAGGCAAGTGGCTACAAAAGTAGCGACTGGCTGAGCACAGGGGCCACGTCCCATTGGCTGCTGCAAGGCTCACCTCCCAACCCCCCAGCTGCCTGCCCACTCCCCCAGCCCCCAGCAACTTGCCATGCGGCCTTCGAGCAGGCTGCCCTCCCCCCTGAGGGCACCCCCGGGGCCCCGAGCCTCCCTTTGCGCTGCTGAGCACCCCTGCTATCTCCAAAAAATCTGGGGCGCCCCTGCACCCAGCCCCGGCCCTGTCACGAGGCTCCCACCTTGGGGCTCCCCAGCAGGCTTCCTCCCCTCCCCCAGCAGCGCTTGGGAAGGGGCGTCTGGGAGAGAGCAGAGAAGCATTTGATTCAATGTTAAAACTTGCAGGCCAGGCCCAGCCCCCCAGCAGCAGCTACTCCCTGGGGGTGGGGGAGAGCAGGCTGCAAGGGAAGCAAAGAGCTCAGAGGACACACAGGGACCCCCGTGGGGACAGTCCCAGGAATGGAGCCCCTGTAGGCCCTGGGTGCCAGGGGCCCACCTGCCCCAGGCTCAGAGGGAAGGGCTCCCCAGGGGGTGCTTCTGCCCTACCCCCATCCGGGACAAGCCCTCACCCAGACCCAGGGGGCCTCCTGCTGAAGGAGGGTACCCAGTGCTCCCCGGGAGGACTCAGACTCTAGGGAAGGAGGCCTCTGCCTCCATGCAGCCTAGGAGGACCCCATGGCTCTCATTTAGGTTCCACATTTAGGCCTCCTCTGTGGGGGGCCTCCTCTGTGACAGGGCACGATGGCCCTTGACACCCCTAAAGGGAGCCCCAAGTCTCTCAGGCACCCCCAGCCTCCTCTTATCCTGAGTCTAGAGCCCCAGGGCCTCAAAGCATGTCCAGCGTTCTCCCCAAGAGGGAGGCCCTGCTCTGAGCGCTCTGCAGGCCCTCCTTTGTCTTTCCCAAACTGGGACCCTGAGAGGTGAAGGCTCCACTCCAGGTGTCCTGGCTGCCCCCAGTGAGCCCCATGAGGCTCTCAGCCCCCTCCTGTCAGGCCCTGGGGCTGCCTCACCTTGTGCCCCCTGACGCGGCCTGGAGAGAGGGGTGCGCCTCGTTTGGGCCACACTGGATGCTCAGGGAGAGCCTGCAGCCCACTGGCATCTCCTGGGGGACTGCTGGCCAAGCTGGGCTCTCCCCCAAACCCAGACTGTCTTCTCCGCCCTAAGGCTAAAGAGCTGACCCCTGGGGGCTGGATCCAGTGGTCTGACCCAAGCCATTGCATGCTCTGGGGTGGTGCCCCATCCTCTAGCCTAACCCTGCCTTGGCCACCCCTTTCCCTTTGGGCTCCCCTGTTCACAGGTGAGGAGATGGGGTCCTTGGACTTTGGGGACACGGTGAACCACCCGGGCCCAGTGTAGGCCCTTGGGCCCTGCCCCCGGCTGCCGGGGACCTCCTCCCAGCTGCCCTGGCCCCCCTGAGACACCCGACACCCGTCTGGGCCCAGCCCTGGCACCCGCTCTGGGCTCTGCTCATGCTTTTCTCCCCTGGGCTCCAAGGCCGCCCGGTGAGGCCCATGGCTTTGGGCAAGGGGCCCGGCCCGCAGGAGCCTCTCTTTCCCCCTCTGCCCAGTGCCCGGTGGGCCTGAGGGCCTCCACCGTCCCTTCCCACAGGAAATGTAAGGAGATGCTGGGAGCCGGGCCCTCCCTCACCCCGGGGGCGCCCTGCTGCCCCCCACTGCCTCAGTTCTTGGCCCCCCGGCCACCCCTCGTGCCTCCAGGACAGGCCTGGCTGCAGCCTCAGTGGGCCTTTGGCTCATGCTTTGTCCCCTGGGGCTCTCTTCCTGGCCCCCCCGCCCCCCGCCGCTGGCCCAGCTCCATCCAGCCCGAAGGTCAGCTCGCTTGGTGTTGCAAACACGGGCACACAGAGCACGGGGCCCGGGACCGCCGGGTCCCTCTGGAGGCTCCCAGCATCCGTGGCCTTCCTCCCCCTCCGCCCAGGCCCAGGGTGGCCTTCCTCCCCCTCCGCCCAGGCCCAGGCTCCGTGTTGCTCTTTGGGGCAAACAATGCTCAGATAAGGCAGTGGCAACACAGGAGGTCCAGGCTGTCCCCGGGGGCCTGTGAAGCGCGCAGGGAGTGCAGTCTCACGCGCCGCGCAGGAGGTGGGAGGCCCAGGAGGCCGCTCTTTGTAGCAAAAGAAGCGAGGCCAGCACGTCTTGTCTGTCTCCCTGCCTGCCTGCCCGCCCGCCCGCCCGCCCGGGACTCCCTCTGCCAGCCTCCCTCCCCCGTGGCCAGAGCATGCTCCAGGCCTGCCCATGTCAGCACGGCTCCAGGGCCCGGGGGCTAATCTCGGCCAGCTCCCCTCCTGCCGGGACTCGGGCCTGGCCCTCGTGCCTCCCTCCCCCGGGGTCTTTCTGTTCTGGACGGGCACCCCCAGGTGCCCAGAGCGGGGCTCTTATCACGCCCGCCTCGCTCCCTCCTCCCCGCTGTGGCGCGGCCGGCCGCAGCCCAAGCAGGCTGCCCGGGAGCTCGCCCTTGGCAGCACACAGGCCCTTTGTTCCCGGGAAGGAGAGGAGCAGATGCGGGTCCAGGGCTTGGAGGCCAGAAGGAGACAAGAGGTTTTGTTGCAGTTTCCCTGCGGCCTTGTGCTCCCTGGCAGCCAGAGGCCCAAGCCTTGGGGACCAGCTCAGCAGGGGGCCCTCAAGTGGGAGGGGGGCCACTACGGCCTGCATGAGACTCAGGGAGGGGGGCCACCAAGCCCTCCATCGGCTCGGGAAGGGGGGCCACCAAGCCCTCCATAAGGCCCGAGGCAGAGGGGCCACTGACCCCTCCATAGGCTCAGGGAGGGGGGCCACTGACCCCTCCATAGGCTCAGGGAGGGGGGCCACTGATCCCTCCATAGGCTCGGGGAGGGGGGCCACTGACCCCTCCATAGGCTCGGGGAGGGGGGCCACTGACCCCTCCATAGGCTCGGGGAGGGGGGCCACTGACCCCTTAATAAGGCTCGGGGAGGGGGGCCACTGACCCCTTCATAGGCTCGGGGAGGGGGGCCACTGACCCCTCCATAGGCTCGGGGAGGGGGGCCACAGATCCCTCCATAGGCTTGGGGAGGGGGGCCACAGATCCCTCCATAGGCTTGGGGAGGGGGGCCACTGATTCTTCCATAGGCTCCAGGTGGGGGCATTTTCACTTGGAAAGAAAACCTCATGGGGTCCTCGCCTCCTTTCCTCACGTTTTCATTTCTTCTGTTGGGTCTCTCCCAAAGGGGCCCCTATCTAGTTCTGGGCGCGGCGGGGAGTCTCGTGGGGCTGGACCGCCTGGTGCTCGTCAGCCCTCCTCTACAGCAGTGTCTCTGCTTTGACAGAGGGGGAAACAGAGGCACATGGCTGGTCCCTGGCTCCCGGGATCAGAGAATGCTCCCCCTGGAGCTGAGCCAGAGCAGCTCCTCGGTCCCTAGAGAGGACGGCCTCAGCTAAGGCCACGCCGGCGCTTGGCTCCTAGAACGTGGGGCCGGCAGAGACCCGGCCTCCTTTCTTTCAGCCCTGTGATGGGGCAGAAGGACGAATGGGGCCCAAAGAGGCCGGGGGGCGGCCCCAGGTCCCACGGCTTTCTGACCCGCCAGCTGTGCCCTTCCACCGGCCTAGAGGCTTAGGCCCTGGCCGGAGCTCCTCACTCCCCGGCCCCGGGATTCCCTCCCTCCTCCTGATCCCCAGCCCTGCCACGGGCCTGGGCCCGAGGGCCTCGTGGGGCCGCTGCCTGCCCCGAAGGAGCTCAGAGCGAGCGTGCTGGGCCGGGCTCCTGGGGCGCCGTCTCGGGGCAAGGGCTGGCTGCCCTGGGCTACTGCTCGAGCCAGTGCTTGGAGCTGCCCGGGCCCCGGGAGCCCGCTCCCTAGCCCACAGCGCCTTGCCAAGAGCTTCACCTCTCCCCTTGGGCCTGGGCCTAGGGAAGGTGTCTGCTTGGAGGCAGCTCTCCTGGGCATCCTCCTCCAGCTCCTTCCCTTTGGGGGTCCTGGCTGCGCAGGGTTCCTGCCCCTTCCCTGGCCGGGGACCAGCATTACTGCAGGCCCCCGGACAGAGCAGGGCTGTGCTGGGTTCAAGCTCTCTGAGGCCCAGCCAGCCAGGCCCCGAGGAAGCCTCCTGGCCCTGGGAGTGTAGGTGTGGAGCGTGTTCCCTCCTCTGCTCTCATTACTGACTCCCCCCCCCCCTGTCTTTCTTGAAGTGCCTCCTTGGGAGTCAGGAGCATTCCCCATGCCCTCTTCCTTCCAGTGCCTCCCCACTGGCCAACAGTCCCAGTCTTGCCTAGTTCATATGGATTGCTTGGCATGTTATCTCCGCCAAGACTTGAAGTCCTTGGCAGCAGGAACCATCTTTTGCCTCTTCTTGTACCCCCCAAACTTAGCACATTGTGGGTGCCTGCTGTGTATTGACTGGGTTCTTGGAGCTCTGTATGGGAGGGCTGGCCAGGAAGAGGCCAGCTTTGGGGATATCCTCCTGCTGCTGCCTTGCCTGACCTGGGCTTCCAGGGTCTTTGCCACTTTCCGATGCTGGGTCCGAGGGACGGAGACTTCCCGCCTACCTGGCTTTTGTTTCCCCACTCGCCCCTCCACACACCCCTTTAAAAGAAGACCAAACCAAAGAAAGAACAATTTTTTTTTATTTTTTTTATGCTTTCCAACTTAACAAGGCAAAATTCAGGGGTCAAAATTGAATTTTTTGGTATGAATAGACCCTTTGCAAACAGCTGAAGTGGGGAACCTGGAGACACAAAGGTGGAGGACACTAGTGAGCATGTGCTCGAAGATCTCAAGGGAGAGGGCCTGGTGAGAATGGCTCTAGGACATGGGCTCCGGATGTCACCTTCTGCTCCATCGTCCTGAGCCATCTCAGTTGGTCCTGTCAGCCTTGGTCTTCAGTGGTCCTCTCTTCCAGGTGACCCCCTTCTAAACAGACTCAATTGCTATCTTTGCGGCCACCACTGTCGCCGCTGCCACTACCACTGCCCTCAGCTGCCCCGGCGTAGATTCTGCGCTTCTGTATGGTTTTGCGGGCCCGCTGCTTCTTCACCCTCTCTTTCTTCTCCTCCACCTGAGGCAGTGGGATCGCTTTCTCCGTAACCATCTCTTCTTCCCACTTCTGCCTGATGACTTTCACTTGGGAGGTTTCTGGCCCAGAATCGTCATCCTGGTTGTTCTCATGAAGGATGATGCTCTCCTTTTGTACCTCATAGAACTCGTCTGTCAAAAAAACAAGCGAACAAATTGGCGCAAAGTTAGTATCGATGGCCAACACAAGTGGCTCCCAGAGCATCTTCTATCTGGCATCTCCTTTGGTCCTCCCACCAGCCCTGGGAGGCTGCCAGGTATGCTGGGCATGGGATTGCCTTTTGGTCAACCTGAGCCTGCATACAGAGTATCAAAGGGTTGAACGTGGAAGACATTTTCGAAACCACTGAGTCAAGTCTCTTGCCCATTTCTAGAGTGAACTGAGGGCCAAAAACTTACCGAAGCTCTGATGATTCCTGATGAAGAACAAACCTGTCTGAGATAGACATGTCAGTAGGTGTCAAAAGGCTATCTAGGAAACTATGTCAGTCCCTTGGGCCCTTCCAAGGGAAATGAGTGAAGATTCAACTAGTTAGGAGGAAGAAAGGGCTCGGGAAGCCAGATGAGGGATGTCTGAGCTACGTCTCGGGGGATGACCCCCTAACAGTAAAGGACAGAGATGAGGCTGGGAGCTTGGAGAGCTTCTGTGGCAACCCGCCTCCACCCTGAGCCCACCCCCTACCTTCTTCATAAACTGTGGTCCCAGAAACGGCCTTTTTCTTCAGAACTTGCATCTTGGTGAGCTTTCTTTTCTTGGCCTGGCGTTTCTGCTTGATCTCAATTTTTTCAACCGAGGACAGCAGAGAATCCACTTTATATTTAATCTTGCTCAACTCTTTCTTGACGTTGTACAGGTCATTTCCCTTCAGTCTGGCTAACTTGGCTGGGGAACCCTGGTGCTCAGACATGAAAGTAGGGACCCTTGTGGTTTTACAGATCCTCTTGGCTGTTAAGAAAAATGATCATCAGAATTACAATGATGACACTTGTGCGTTTCAGTGGAATCAGACAAAAAGGCAAAAAGGCAGAGGCCTGGTCTTAGGGACAGTGGGCCTGGGTTCAAATCATGCCGTGTGCCCCATGACTCCTCCTAGAAGAAGCAGACAAGAGTAATGCGGAGCACGGTTGGCAAGGTGAGAAGGAATTGATCCATGGATGGCTCTAAAGCTAACAGGTTGGATCTTCACTTCAGGAAAATCACTTTGGTGACTGAATGGAGTCAAATGGAGCCTGGATCAAAGAGAGACTACAGGCAGGCAGATGCCCTCCCTCCCCAGCAGTTATTGCAATAATTCTGACATGGTGTGATGAGGGCCTGCACCGGGGATGGCGTGGGCTCAGAGGAGAAGAGGGGATAGATAGAGATAGATATGAGACATGTGAACAAAATGATTTGGTCACAGTTGGGGGTAAGGGAGGACGGCCCTAGGCTAGGCAGTTGCAGTGGGTAAAACAGCCTGAGTTAGGAAGGCCTAAGTTCAATACTTGCTCCAGATACTTCTCAGCTTTGTGACCTTGGGCAAGTCACTTAACTTCTGCCTGTCTCAGTTTCCTCATCTATACAACGGGGGTGGCAATCAGAATATTTATCTCTGAGGATCAAATGAGATAGGAATTGTGCCTTGTAAACACAAGGTAAATACTAGCCATAGATAGTATTAGCCTGGGACATTGGGAGGTTGGTGGTGTTTTCTCTTGGGCCTACCTATGGTTAAGAAAGTATAAGATAGGGCAAAAGCAAACAAACCAAAATGGCGTGTCTACTACACCTGAGCGTTTGCAGAACACTTGAAGAATTCTTTATTCCTTGTTGTGTTGTGGGCCCCTTGGGCAGGCCAGGAAAGTCCTGAGACTCCTCTCACTTATGCGTTTAAGAGCATGAATGGAGTACAGATGACTACAAGGTGGGCTTTTCTTAAGATTCCCAGATTAAGAATCTCCAATTGAGGGCAACTAGGTGATTTGGTGAATAGAGTGCCAGGCCACGAGTTGGGAGGACCTGGGTTTGAATCTGCAATTAGATACTTCCTAGATGTGTGACCCTGGGCAAGTCACTTAAGCCCAGTTGCCTAACCCTGGCCATTCTTCTATCTTAAGGTTGGGTTGATATTGAGCTTCTTTCACATTTTGGATATGGAAATCTGTGTTGTATGATGATGCACATGTAGTCTGTGGCACATTAGCTGCTATTTTGTGGAGGGTGGGGGAGGCGGGAGATAGAGAGAAAGAACATAGATCACATAACTTTAGGAAATAATTATTAAAAACTGTATTGGGGGCAGCTGGGTGGCTCAGTGGATTGAGAGCCAGGCCTAGAGATGGGAGATCCTAGGTTCCAATCTGGCCTCAGACACTTCCCAGCTGGGTGACCCTGGGCAAGTCACTTGACCCCCATTGCCTAGCCCTGACCACTCTTCTGCCTTGGAGCCAATACACAGTATTGACTCCAAGACGGAAGGTAAGGGTTTAAAAAAAAAACTGTATTGATGTTAAAAAACACTTGAAGCAAATTTACATTTTAAAATGTTTCTGTTTTTAAAACTTTCAAGTCAAATTCAAGTTAAATTTTAAAATCTAACATTTTATTCTATTTATTTTGGGGGGTTATAATAGTCATCTTTATTATATGAAAGGATAATTCCAATGAACAGAGCCAACTTCCTGAGTTTTTTCTCCGCCCCCCCCAGTGTGGAATCACACTGTATTTTAATGAGGCCAAATTTTCTTTGTTCCGTTCTTTTCCTTCTTTTTAGTTTTCTCTTTAAAATTTTAATAACAAATTTAATAACCAAAAAATTTAATAACAAATCCCCAAGTTGTCCAAGTTTATGCGATTCATGTTGTCTCCTTCCCTCCTCCCAGAGTTGACAAGCAATTCAATCTGGGCTGTACCCATATTATCGCTCAAAACAAATTTCCACATTATTCATTTTTGTAAATGTAAATCTTACAAAGCAAAACTGCAAACCATCTATCGAAATAAACAAGTGGTAAATCATATATTTGCATTTGCATTTCTACTCCAGCAGTTCCTTCTCTGGAGGCAGAAAGTCCCTAAGAATTGTCCTCCATCATTGTGCTGCTATTACTTGCAGTCTGCCACATTTGAGAATTTCACAGTATTTCAGTTACTCCCAGTAATGATCTCCTGGTTCTGCTTATTTCACTCTGCATTAGTTTCCATAGCTCTTCCCAGCTCTTTCTGAAACCCTCCTGTTCATCCTTCCTTATAGCATAATAGTACTCCATCACCGTCCTAAACCACGCCTTGTCCAGCCATTCCCCAGGCCAGGGACACCCCCTCATTTTTCTTTTTTTTTTTTGCTACCACAAAAAGTGCAGCTTTAAGTGGTTTTGTATAAATTGGTCCTTTCCCAGTTTTTTACTCTGTTTGGGTTACAGACCTAGTGGCGGATTGGATTGCTAGATCAAAACATATGCATCATTTTATAACCCTTTGGGCATAATTCCACATCACCCTCCAGAATGGTCAAATCAATTCACAGCTCTACCACTAATGCATTAGTGTCCTGATTTTGACAACATTTATCATTTTCCTTTACCGTCATATCAGCCAATCTGATAGGTGTGAGGTGGTACCTCAGAGTTGCTTTAATGTGCATTTCTCTGATCAGGAGGGATTTAGAACATAAAAGCTAACATTTTAATTAAAAAACTTAATTTTGAAAATAACTTTTACAATTAGAATTTCCCCCCATTTTTTAGAAATTAAAATCTTTAAATTTTAAGTTTTAAGGCTTTGTGTTGCATTTTTAAAAACTAATACTTAAAACTTTTATTTTTAACAAGTTTCAAGTTTTATTTTAAGTATGTAAGTATCAAAACTAAAAATATGAGAAAATTGTAGTTCTTAACATTTTTAAATTGTGATTTAAAATGCCAAACAATCTTAATTTAAAACTTATTTTATATAAAACATAGCTCTAAACATTTTAAATCAAAACTTTAAAATTTACAATTTTTTAAAATTATTTTTTTTAAACCCTTACCTTCCGTCTTGGAGTCAATACTGTGTATTGGCTCCAAGGCAGAAGAGTGGTAAGGGCTAGGCAATGGGGGTCAAGTGACTTGCCCAGGGTCACACAGCTAGGAAGTGGCTGAGGTCAGATTTGAACCTAGGACCTCCCGTCTCTAGGCCTGGTTCTCAATCCACTGAGCTACCCAGCTGCCCCCTAATTTTTTTAAATTATTAAAAAATATAATGAAAAATTCTTTTAATTAAAACAACTTAACATTCTCATAATTAAAGTTTTAATTTTTAAAAACTTAAATTGATTTTTTAAATTACTTTAAAACATTTTAACATTTAATTAAAATTTTAATATTAAAATATGGATTAAATACTAAATGAAAAATAAATTAATTTAATTTTTAATTAATTCTTTAAATTTAAAAGTAATATTTCAAACATCATTTTCAATTAAGCATGTTTTAAAATTCTTTTTGTAAAGTCTAATTCTAAATATTTGATTACAATTTATTTTATTTCATTATTATTATTTTTTAAACCCTTACCTTCTCTTCTATCTAGGAATCAATACTATGTATTGGTTCTAAGGCAGAAGAGTGTTGAGGGCTAGGCAGGGGGGGGGGTCAAGTGATCTGCCCAGGGGCACCCCGCTGTGAAGGGTCTGAGGCCAGATTGGAACCCAGGAGCCCCCTGTCTCTAGGCCTGGCTCTCAATCCCCTGATTACAATTTTAAAAAATTTCAAAAGAATTTTTCAGCCATGAGACCCTTCAGGGCCTCCAGCTCAGTATAGGCGGAAGCCATTTTGTTTCTGGCAGGGCCTGGGTTGTTTCTCCCTCTCCAAAATGGCCGCTAACCACAAAGTCACATGGCCTGTGAAAGTAGTTAGCACAACATTTTACAGCAAAGAAAGTTTTCAGAAAAGTCTCTCCTGAAAGACAGCTCTGTCTACCTTAAATAAACCCTGTTTGAAAGAATAATGTAGAAAGCCCAGGGGAGTGAGAGGCAGGCCCAGAGAGGGGAGGTCCAGGGGTCCAGTCTGGCCTCAGGCCCTTCCCGGCTCGGTGCCCCCTTGCCCAGCCCCAGTGGCACTCCTCTGCCTTAGAAGCAGTGCCCAGTATTGCCTGTAAGGTGGGGGGGGGGGAAGGCTTCATAAAGAAGCAGTAAAGAATGAGGCTGAATCAGATGGACCCCCTGGGGTTCTCGGCTCTCCCCAGAGCTGCAGTTTCAGCCTCCCCCCAAAGCCTGCTTACCTTGAATCTGGGGAGAGTTCTCCAGAATTTCCGATTCCGAGGACGAGGTCACCGTAATGAGCTCCACCGAGGTTGGGGTGCTGGCAGCAGCCTCCATGGCTGGGTTCTCGCTGGCCTCCCCGCAGCCCGATGGGGAGGGTGAGCCGGGCTCACAAATGCAGGGCCAGGCCCAGGTCCCCTCACACAGAGGCTGCTCCTCTTCAGAGCTCGCCTGGCCTGTGAGGCGAATTTCTTCAGCCATCAGAGCCCAACCGAAGCAAGCGGAGCCCACAAAGGAGCTCAGACACAAACCTGCTCACAGCACAGCTCCGCAGCCCCAGCAAGAATGTGTGGAAGGAAAGAAGTCGCCTTTTATTGGATGTTCGAAGCCCACTCTTGCCTCGCCCTGTTCAGATCCTCCCTACCTCTTCCATTTTTCCTGCGGGGGGAGGTGGGGGGCAGGGAGTCAGGAGGGGGGGCCCTGGGGGACCCTGCTTCCCCCAAAGTGTCCCCTTGGGCCTTTACCCTTTTCTTTCCAAGCTCCACACTCAAAGGGCTTTTGCCACCTTACATGTTGCTCTCACTTTTACTGTCATTTGCTGGCACTTTGCAATGCAGTTTCTCCCCCTCCCCAAGCCAGCGGGCAATATGATATAGCCCGCACACAGTAGGATACAATATAGATGTTTCTCCCTTCATCAGGTGGTCAAAGAAGATACATATTGCCTGCAGAACAGAAAAAACTCAAGAAGAAAAAAGTACAGAAAAGGCTGCTTTCACTGCACTCAGACTAAAGGAGTAACAGGGCCCAGGCCCTCGGGGCTCCCCGTTTGGCTGCTCACAGTGTGGCCTTCACAGCTACCCATCATGCAGTGCTTCCATTGCTCTCCGACATCCCCTGCTTCCCTGAGCATCATTTCCTCCTAGCCCTTCTGCGGCTTTGGGGGATCAGCTTGTTTGCTGTTGGCAATGGCGCAGGAGTTTTTCCCTTCCGATCATACAGCATAGCTCGTTCAGCCACTCTCCCTCCAGTGAATGGGCACCCCTCAGAGCTGCTGCTGCTGCTGTGCATCCTTTTGTACAAGCAGCTCCTTTCCTCTGGGTCTGGGGCCTTAGCGGAGCAGGCCCAGCCAGCCATGCGGTTGCCAAGTCAAAGGGGCTGCACAGCTTTGGGGCCCTTTCTTTGGCCAGGGTCCCAAACTGCTCTCCAGAATGTCCGGTTCACTTCACAGATCCACCAACAGTGTATTAGTGGCCCAATTTTCAACATCCCCTCTCAGCCCCGTCGATCGCTTGCTTTCCTTTTTGGCTATATCGGCCAGTCTGATAGGTGGGGGAGTGATCTTTATTTCCTGCATTTTTCTAATCAATAATAATTTACAGGGGGCAGCTGAGAAGCTCAGTGGGTAAGAGTTAGGCCCAGAGATGGGGGGTCCTGGGTTCCAATCTGGCCTCAGACACTTCCCAGCTGTGTGACCCTGGGCAAGTCACTTCATCCCCATTGCCTAGCCCTTACTGCTCTTCTGCCTTGGAACCAATACACAGTATTGACTCCAAAACGGAAGGGAAGGATTTTAAAAATAATTTACAGCATTTTTATATGACTAAAAGTAGATCCTTTTTCTTCAGCTGAGAACTGCCCGTTTGTGTCCTTGGATCGTGTGTCAGTTGGGAGGAGATGCTTTGTGCCCTTGTACATTTAACTCACTTGGGAGCAGCTAGATGACTTAGTGGACTGAAAACCAAGCCTGGAGCTGGGAGGTCCTGGATTCAAGTGTGGCCTCAGACATGTGCCAGCTGTGTGACCCTGGGCAAGTCACTTCATCCCCATTGCCTAGCCCTTAGTGCTCTGCTGCCTTGGAACCAATACAGTGTTGACTCTAAGACAGAAGGGAAGGGTTTAAAAAATAAATAAAATACATTTAACTCACTTCTTGTCTATGTATAGGAAACTGAGAAAATGCAGTGTTTCCTTAACAGCAGTAGCCACCCAGCCTCCCTCCAGTAAGAGGGAATCCCTTTTCCGCTTCCTCAGCCAACACAAGCCCCTTGAGAAGAGCCTCCATTGTCTGTCTGTCAGGAGCTTTCCCTCTCCCGCCAGCTTCTGCCCAACCTTAATGATCCTCACTGTCCTCGCTGGAGGCCCAGCCGAGAAAGGCTGATCTAACGGGATGGGCTGAGCTATTCGTGGCTGTCCAGAGATCCAGGATATCCTGAGGGACTGAGGACAAGGAGTGCTCTGGAGGAAGAACGGTGGGAGCAGGAATGCAGGTGAGAGCAAGCCATTTACCCTTGGAGTCCAAGTTTGAGGGTTTGGCTTCCAGAAGATCAGCCACTTAAAAGATGAACAATGTGGAAACACGATAATGCATGTAAAACCCACGTGGAATGGCCTGCAAGCTCCATGGGGGAGGGGGAAGGAAGGGGGAGACCATTTGGATCATAGAACTTCGGAAAACTCAGGTGGAAATTTATTACACACACTTTGTAATAGAGAAATTTGTTTACAAATAAGGAAAAAGGAACGAGGCTGCTCCCTCTCTCCTGTGACAGCCCTTCTGCTATCTATAAACATTGTCCCCCATCCCCACTCCCTGTCCCAAATCTCCCCCTTTTTTAACCCCCCACTGGAAATCTTAGTACCAATTCTGCATATTGGTTCTAAGGCAGAAGAGCGGTAAGGGCTAGGCAATGGGGATCAAGTGACTTGCCCAGGGCCACACAGCTGGAACGTGTCTGAAGCCAGGTGCGAACCCAGGACCTCCCCTCTCTAGGCCTGGCTCCCAATCCACTGAGGCACCTTGCTGTCCTGTCCCCCATAACAGTTTATTAAAGAGCACAGGGCCAAGCATAGATCCCTGGGCTATTCCACGGGGAACTGATTTCTTCCACGCTGCCACTGAACCTGCCCACCCACCCTTCTAAAAGCTCTGACCCCACATCAGTGGACAGTCATTTCTGGCAGCCCTGTTGTTCCCTCAATCAATTGGGACAAAAGTTGATGACAAATTTCCTTGATAAAAGTCTCATTTCTCAAACATACAAAGAACAAAGTCGAATGTGTAAGCATACAGGCCATCGCCCAAATGACAGATGGTCAGAGGACATGAACAAGCAGTTTTCAGATGAAGAAATCAAAGCCGTCAATAATCACATGAAAAGGTGTTCTAAATCCCTGTTGATTAGAGCTAATTAAAACAACGCTGGGTGCTACCTCTCGCCCATCCCAGTGGTCAATAGGACAGCAAAGGAGAGTGATAAATGCTGGCAAGAACGTGGCAAAATTGGGGCCCTGCTGCCCTGTCAGGGGAGCTGGGAACTGATCCCACCATTCTGGAGGGCAATTTGGAACTTGGCCCAAAGGGTGCTAAAACAGTGCATAACCCTACTGCTGGGGCTGTAGCCCAAAGAGAAAAAAGGACCGGAAAGAGCCTTCTTGTACAAAAATATTTACAGCTGCTCTTTTTGTGGCGGCAAAGAAGTGGGAACTGAAGGGCTGAACAAACTGGTGTGTAAGGGATGGCGAACAGCGGCATTTGGGAAAGAGCTGGAAAGGCCTCTGGGAACTCATGTGTGACCTTAGAGTTCCTCTGGACATTCAGATTACAAGGGACTTATCCAGTGTCAAATGTATATATACCACGTGTCACTGGAAGGACTTGAAGTAAACTCTTCCTAATTCTTGACACCTCTTTACCCACTTTCCAGTCTCACTTTTTTGGTACCACTGATTTTTATCACTTGTACACATAACACACCAGAATATGTAACGGGACCAAATTGTGCACACGTTTAAAACACACTGGCTACATTTTACTAAAGATGGTTAGCCGAGGTATTCACAATATCCCAGAGGCCACATCTCATTCTTTTTGCCTCCTTCCCACCTCATCCCCCTCCAAGAGGGCAGCAAGTAGGGCACGTTGCACATATATTATCATAGAGGACATAGTTCCCTTTTTGCCACATTGGGAAACATGGCACCCGTTGCTTATACTAGAGGAACATTCCTGGTAGAAATAAACTGAAGAATTGCTAGTAAGTTTCAAAAGAAAAGAAGAAAATGCATCCATCCTGCACAGGACAACCTTGCCGGGCCTGCAGGCCTGCCTCCCACTTCCCACTCCCTGAGCAGCCCATCAGGCCTCCCCATCAGCCCCTCCCCACAGTGGCCCTCAGCTCCAGCCCTGGCAGATCACCCACAAAGCTTTCCAGGACAGAAGTAGCCCAGATGCTCCCCACAAAGGACCCATATTCATGGGCGTCTCTACTTTCTCCACTCAATGTCCTCAGAACTTGAAGCTTTCCTCTGCCAGGGCAGTGAAAGTTTCTAACACACACACACACACACACACACACACACACACACACACACACACACACACACACACACACACACACTCACACATCCCCCCCATTTGTGTTTCCATTTTGCTCACCCAGGAGCATGCAGAGCTGCTGTAGTCCCAGACAGAGGGTGGGGAGATGCCCCCATGGCTGCTCTCCAGCAGAAAGAAGCCCCCAGAAGTCCCCTTCCGGCCTCGGCTTGCCCCACACCCCTAACCACAGCAGCCAAGGGCACGAGGAGCTCCCCGGAGCCCCCGCTCAGGTTCATGGGGCCAAAGGCTGGGCCTCCCTGCTCCCACCAACGCCCCCATAGCCCTCCCGCCGCCCCCGTGGTTGCCGCCAGATGGTCATTGTGGGGGGTCCCCAGAGCCCAGGGCCCAGAGGAGATGCGGCGGTGGCGAGGCTGGAGGGGACCTTGCCGAGGCTTCCCCTACAGCAGCGAGCTGGGCTGGGAGAGGATGTGGGCCCGGATCTTCGAGCTGAAAGGGAGGAGGCCGCCCGATGGTACCACTGGCTGGGACTTGCTGCCCCCCGCCCCCGCCCACAGGCTGGCTCCCTGAGGCCCAAACCCCAGGCCCCTGCCCTGCTGAGGGCTTTAGCCAAGAGGCTCTGGGGCTGGGGCTGGCCAGGGTGACTGGGTGGCAGGGGGGAGTCTGTCCAAGACACTGGGGTCTCCGCCCAGGCCACATGGTCCCCCCCTGGCCCCAGGGGGGCCCTTGCTGCTCTGCTGGGTCCTCAAGGACAGAAACTCCCAGGAACTCGGGGCTTTGCCCTCCCCTCCCTCCCCAGCCCAGCAGCCCCCCTGAAAGAACCAAACCAAAGCACCAAGGGAGCAATTTGCTTTTTTTTAATGCTCAACTGAAAAAAGGTGTCAAAAAGTGAGAAAAGCCCAACTAGGGAGGTTTGACTATGTCTCCTGGGAGACCGCAGGAAGTGGGAAAGCATGAAGGAGAGGGAGCAAAGGAGCCTGGAGAGGCCAAGCAGGAGGCCACGGGAGCAGATGCTCCGAGATCCCGAGGGGGAGGACCTGGTGGGGCTGGCTCGAGGATGGGGCCCCAGGAGGGGTCAGGCACTGGTGGGTGCCGCCGGCCCTGGCTGCTGTTTCTGCTGCCCTTGGGCTCCTTCAGGGCTGCTGTTCCATCATCCTCAAGCTAGGCCAGCTGGTCCTTGCTGCCTGGATCTTCAGGGCCTCTTCCTTCTCCAGGCTGATGCCGCTTACGCGCGGTTTCCCCCTGCTGGCCCACCAGCTGGCGCAGCCTCGCCACTCTCGCTGATCTTGGCTTTCTTCACAACTCTGGGGCTCAGGTCGTCCTCTGCCACCTTCTCTCTCTTCATCTCGTGGAACCTCTCAGGTTCTTTCATGAACTCTTCCAGATGATCCAGCAGGATATCCATTCTCTGCTTAATGTGGACAAACTTCTGCCTCCCGTCCTGGGGGTTCTCCCTCTGGAACTCCCTGGCCTCTCCGCTCCTGAAAGAGCCTCCAGCCTCGGCCCTGTTGGAGGTGTTGCCTGAATCGAGAACAACAATGATTATTACCCAGACCCTCTCCCCCACGATAACATAGTGAACAGACACATGGTTATGGCTGCAGCTCATCACCAGGCCCCAAGCTGTGGCTGCTGCCAAGGGGACAGATCTGCCTTTTTCTGTAATCTGTTATCATTGTGACAGTTCAGTCATTTCAGTTGAGTCTGACTCTTCATGATCCCTTTTGGGGTTTTCTTGGCAAAGATACTGGAATGCTTTGCCATTTCCTTCTCTGGGTCATTTTACAAAGGAGGAAACTGAGGCCAGCAGGGACATGTCCAAATTTTTGTAATATATCATATCAAATACTGTTCTCCAAATCTCTAAGCTACATAGAATGAGATGCTTTCAAAGTATAAAGGCATCAGAGAAGATATTAAAACTATCTTAGGGAGGGTGGGCAACTAGGTGGCTCAGTGGATAGAGAGCCAGGCCTGGAGACAGGAGTTCCTGGGTTCAAATATGGCCTTAGATACTTCCCAGATGTGTGGCCTTGGACATGTCACTTAATTCCCACTGCCTAACCCTTACCACTCTTCTGCCTTGGAACCAATACTTAGAATCGATTTTAAGACAGAAGGTAAGGGTTAAAAAACCCATTGGTGTGTGTATGTGTGTGATCAAAATGGATACCCAGCCTCAACATAAAGGGAGATGATATCATAAGCGAATCAGAAGAACTGGGAATATATTACCTACCAGATTTATGGACAGGAGAAGAATTTACAGATAAACATGATAGAGAACACTGTGAGACACAAAATGGATCATTTTGATTCACTAAAATTAAAAAGGTTTTGTACAAAGAAAAAGAATGTGGTCCAGATTAGGAGGAAAGCAGAAAATTGGGGGAATTTTTAGAGACTTTCTTGGATTGGTCCCATATTTCACATAGATAGAGAGCTGTCAAATTTATGAGAATACGAGCCATCTCCCAGCTGAGAAATGGTCAAAAGGCACGAACAGACAGCTTTTGGATGAAGAAATCAGTCATGCATATGTAGTCATGTGAAAAGATGCTCTGAATCACTGCGGATTAGAGAGGTGCAGATCAAAGCAATCCACAGATAGCTTCTCACACCTCTCAGACTGGCTAAAGTGAGAAAAGGGCAAAATGGGGAATTTTGGAGAGGACGTGGAAAGACGCTGATACACTGTTGGTGGAACTGCGAGCTCCATTCTGGAGAGCAATCTGGAATTACACCCAGAGTTATACAACTGCCAATGTATGCCCTTAGACCCAACAAGACTCCTCTTGGATTCATTTGCCCAGGAGATCAGGGGCAAAGGAAAAGGACCCATCCTGGGCCTTCCACAATATTGATCGCAGCCTTCTTTCTGGAGGCAGAGAACTGGCAATTGAGGGGTTGCCCATCCATTGGGGAATGGCTGAATAAGCTGTGGCCGGGGATTGTGATGAAGTTACTATCCTGTAGGGTGTGATGAGCAGGGGAAGAAAGACCTAGATGAAAAGATGAGCTGAGCATATTATACACAGCTCCGGAATTCCTATTTGAAGACTAACTGGTGCATGGCCACTTCTGGAGAAGGAAGTGTGAAACTGACACATGAAAGGCATAACATGCACATACAAATACACGGCTGTACAATTCTGTGTATGGATGACAGGAGGAGACACCTGGGAACTGGAATGTAACCAACAAAGACATGAATGCCAGAATCAAGAATGTGTGGGGACTGGGCAAGGCGCACGCCACCCTCGTTCTATTTCCTCCTGAAAGAGAGACCAGGATGCTCTGGGCAGGTGTAGAGAGGATGAAGCTCTCATTCAGTGATATAAGCCAGTCCTTTTGGCCACCTGCACAAAAACAGCCCCAGAGCAGTGAACTTCCAGCAGGAGCCTTAGAACAACTTGTCCACAAAGATGAGGCGAAGGGAGGGACGGTGATGATAACCAACATATGGCTGGGATGGTGGTCATGATGATAACGAGAGGAGGAATACAGTGTTCCTGTTATCTCTCATCTTGAGAACAGCCACAATGGCTTTTCCATCCCAGCTGTCACCTGGCCCCTACGGCCCCCAGTGCGGGAGCACGATCCTCCCCCACCCCTGACATCCAGGTCTACATCCGTCTGTCTCTCCCCTGTTTCTCTGGATTCACTCAAACTTGTCAGGCAGGGAAGTGGGCTGGCTTTCTGTCCCTCCTCTCCTCCCCCCTTTGGGGCTCCCCTCATTGCCTCTTGGGTGCTGCCCCCACCCCAAGCCTTTCCCCCTTCAGCCCTCCAGACGCCTGAATCACCTGCTTTGCCCCCCAAATCCTTCCTGGACTGGAGATGCAGGCAATGGTTCCCTGCCACCCACCCAAACCCCAGAGCAAATGGCGCATCCTGTGGCTGGCTGTCAGGGCTCTCCAGAATCTGGCATTTCTTTGAGGCCAGCTTACACGGTCCAGAGAATGCTGGCTTTGGAGGCTCTTAGTGACCGATCGGCTCCTTTTTGAAGAGGTCGAGGCACTGAGGAGGAAGGAGGGAGAGGGCTGCTGCCCTAAGTCTGCTCTTCACCAGCAGGAAAGGGCCTGACATGCAGGAGAACCTCAAGCTGACGTGGCAACTAAAAGAGGAATGGGGCTTTTTGCATCCTGTATTGGAACAGTTGCTGTTCGGGGTCTGTGGCAGCTAGGAGGCTGGAGGCAGGAGGACCGGAGTTCAATTCTGGCCTCAGACACTTCCTAGCTGTGTGACCCTGGATAAGTGGCCTACCCTCTGCCTGCCTCAGCTTCCTCCTCTGTAAAATGAGGATAATAACAGCACTACTCTGCAGGGTTGCTGGGAAGATCAAATGAGCACTCAGCATTTGCCTGGCACATGGCAAGTGTTACATGAACGTCAGCTATCACTATCAGATACAGGACAATGGTTTTGGTTTTTGTAAAATTTAGGACAGTGATTAAAGGGAACGTGGAGAGATAACGGTGCCTTGGCGGCAGGAAGCCTCCAACTCTTTGGCCTAGAGGGGCCAGAATGACTGTTCTGAAACCATCTTATCCCCAGGCCTTCTGCTACTGGGCCATCCTTTCCTCTGCCATCCATTAAGGGCCCTGAATTTGAGTCCTCAGAGCTGGACTCCATCTCTGACTTTTGGTGGTTCTATGTTCAGGATACTCTTGGGGTCTCAGTTTCTTCAGCTGGAACATAAGGTGGCTGAACTGATTGCGGTTTCAAGGATGGTTCTAGCTCAGAGTTTCTAAGTGACTTCCTATCTCTGGGCCTCGGTTTCTCTTTGCTAAAATGGGAGGAGAGTGGCCTTACTGTTCTAAGGACACTCTGTCATGCTGAATCCCCTTCCCCTTCCTGGGTCTCTGATTGTTCCCGATACTTGGAGAATGACTAAATGGTGCTCTGCCTCCTGCTGGGTGTGATCCTCAATGTCCCCTTTTCCTCTGGACCTCAATTTCTCCCTCTTAAAAGGAGGGTGACAATAAGACCAGAAGGCCTTGATATCAACCTTGAATTCGGATCCTACATGCTGCCCACTCGATGGGCCCCACTTATTCCTCAAGGAAAGTGACTCAGGGAGGCAGTACATAGTAGGCAGGTTGACAGACAAACTTGATCATCTCAAGAGCCTCCATCCCTCTTGTTTTGATATCCTACTTATCAAAGATCCCTTGGCCCTCTGGGAATTTGTTTCATCATCTATCAAGTGGATGGTCTCCAAGGACCATTTCTGACAGCGCTCCCTTTCTGTCTGACCAAGGCCCATCTTTCTGAGCCTCAGTTTCCCCTTTGTAAAATTAAGAAGCCAGATTTGATGGGCTTTAAGTTTCTTGTTGCTAACACAGACCCTCTGGGATCCTAAGTCCCTTTGTCTCTGGGTCTCAGTTACCTCCTCTTGGTTCAGTTGTTCAACACTCCACAATCCTATTTGGGGGGTTTCCTGGCAGAGATACTGGAGTAGCTTGTCATTTCCTTCTCCAGCTCATTTTTCAGAGGAGGAAACTGAGGCAAACAGAGGTGAAGTGATTTGCCCCAGATCACACAGCTAGTAAGTATCTGAGGACAAATTTAAACTCAGATCTTTCTGACTCCAGACCCAATACTCAGGAAAATGAGGGACTTTCTAAGAAGTCTGATCCAATTCCCATTCCTGAGTTCTAGCTCTCTGGAGGATGTTTCAGACCCTAGAAACCAAGAGGTGGGAAGGAAATTGTCTCTGAAAGCCCTGATTCTAGCTCGGAAGGTGAGTGAGCAAGAGAGAGTCACCCCTTCAAACTTCAATTTTTAGACTACAAAAAATGAGCTGGCTTGGACCAGTCTCCCAGTTTCTGCACTCATGCCCTGGGGCACTCGGGGTCTCTCCTGTCCTCTGAACGAAAGTCCTCAGGATCCACCGCCCCCGCCCCAACATGTGGGACTCAGTCTCCCCCTAAAAATGAGAGATCCTAAGGTCCCTGCTGCCCTGTGGGGTTCATTCTTCCCTAGCCCTGTCTGGGTCTCCCCCTTCCCCTTTCCCAACCCAGGCCCACTTTACCTTGGTCCATTTTCTGGTCTGGCGAAGGTTCAGTTCAAAGGTCTGGGCTAGCAGAGCGATCAGGAAGGGGTCTGTCTGTCTGGAGCAACAGCAGGAGTAACACAAGTGCCTCCTACTGGATCCTTAAAAGCTTGGCTGCCCCACCCCTCCCTCCTGGCCTGCTTCCAGCTGCCCTCCCCTCTCCTCCTCTCCTCCTCCTCCCTTCTAAGACTTAATCTCTCTTTTTCTCTTTCTCCCTCCCCCCCTCCCCTCTCCGTCTCTCTGTCTCTCCCTCTCTTTCCCCCTCTATCTCTGTCTCTGTCTCTTTCTCTCTTTCTGTCTTTGTCTCCCCCCCCCTCTATCTCTCCCCTTCTCTCTCTCTCTGTGTCTCTGTCTCTCCCCTCCCTCTCCTCTCTGTCTCTCTCCCTGCTTCTCTCTCTCCCTCTTTCTCCATTTCTGTCTCCCTCTCTGTCTCTTTCTCTCTCTGTCTCTGTCTCTGTCTCTCTCTCTCTGTATCTCTCCCCTCCCTCTCCTCTCTGTCTCTCTCCCTGCTTCTCTCTCTCCCTCTTTCTCCATTTCTGTCTCCCTCTCTGTCTCTTTCTCTCTCTGTCTCTGTCTCTGTCTCTCTCTCTCTGTGTCTCTCCCCTCCCTCTCCTCTCTGTCTCTCTCCCTGCTTCTCTCTCTCCCTCTTTCTCCATTTCTGTCTCCCTCTCTGTCTCTTTCTCTCTCTGTCTCTGTCTCTGTCTCTCTCTCTCTGTGTCTCTCCCCTCCCTCTCCTCTCTGTCTCTCTCCCTGCTTCTCTCTCTCCCTCTTTCTCCATTTCTGTCTCCCTCTCTGTCTCTTTCTCTCTCTGTCTCTGTCTCTGTCTCTCTCTCTCTGTGTCTCTCCCCTCCCTCTCCTCTCTGTCTCTCTCCCTGCTTCTCTCTCTCCCTCTTTCTCCATTTCTGTCTCCCTCTCTGTCTCTTTCTCTCTCTGTGTCTCTCTCTGTGTCTCTCCCCCCCTCTCCTCTCTCCTCTCTCTCTGTCTCTCTCTGTCTCTCTCTGTGTCTTTGTCTCTGTCTCTGTCTCAGTCCCTCTCTCTGTCTCTCTGTCCTCCTCCCCTGTCTCTCTCTGCCTCAGTCTCCCTCTCTCTTTGTGTCTCTGTCTGTCTTTCTCTCTTTGTGTCTCTGTCCCCTGGCTAATCTGCACAGGGTATCACAGGTAGTGTATGGACAGACAGAGCAGTGGCTGGGCTGCGTCTCCCCACCACAGCTAGTTCTGCCAAAGAGCTTCCTTGCAGCTTTTCTCTTGGGCACCTTTTGGGCCTCATTGCTGCTGTTGGGCTGCTCCTCCCATCAAAAAAGGAGCCCCAGCCAAGAAGAGCCCAGCAGCTGTACCCCGGGCTGCTGCCTGGGTCTGCAATGTCTCTGTTGCCTTTCTGCTTGGGAGGGGCACATCGTGCTATTGTGCAGCGCCCAAGCGGTAACTCTAGTGCTGTCCCTCAGTGGGACCATTGTGTAAATGAGTGGTTGCACTCTAATTGCATAAAAGAAGCCCCATTGTAATGCCCAGATGAGGTTGCTAGGGGGCGTAGTGGGTAGAGTTGGGCCTTCCTGGGTTCAAATTTGACCTCAGAGCCTGACTAGCTGTGTGGCCCTGGGCAGCTCACTGTTGACCTCAGTTTCCTTATTTGCCAAAGGAGCTGGAGAAGGAAATGCAAACACTCCAAGTGTCTTTGGCGACCGCCCCCAATGGGCCCAAAGCCAGTGAGCCCCAGCTATTCCCAACAGTACAGGATGGTTTTCAGTGGAATGATTGTCCCCATTGCCGGCCACTGTGCTGCCTTCCACCTTCTCCTGGAATCTGGCCCTGTCATAGCTCCTTCTGCAATGCTGCAGTACATGTGTATGTGGCTGAAGCAGAGCTGGTGTGTGTGTGTGCATGTGTGTGTTCCTGTCACATGTAATATCAGCATCAGTGTTTCTGCACACGCTTAGTTTCTGACTGCCGGCTACCAGAAAAAGTGCTGTTGCTCTTTGGTAGGCCTCGCCTTGGCACTGCTGGCTGAGTCTAAGCATGTTGGGGCCCTTTGGGTAGTGTTCTAGACTGCTCTGGAAAGTGGTCCGATCCTTCGGAGCAGCCACTCTCCTCCCAGACCCCCTTTTGCGCAGCTTTGCCGGTGGGTTGGGCCCCAGATGAAAGCTCTGGCTTGTTTGTGCAATGACATGGGCTTCCCTCCCAAGAGGTGGTGGGAGCTCCTCTGCCTCGTTTCACCCTGAGTTATGCATACCTGGCAGAGCTGCATTTGACAGCTGCCTGCTGACGTCCTGAAAGTATTCATCCCCCTGAGTCCCTATGACATTCCCGTCCCCCCAGCCATTTCACAACCAGGCCTCAGAAACGTGGGGAGCCCATTATGGTGGGCCATGTTGGGCCACCCGGCTCGCCTCCAGAGTGGGTGTCCTTGGATTTAGCAAAGCCGAAGCGGGTATCTTCCATGTGTCTCGATCTCGTGTACCCAATCTGTTCCCTGAAACACTGTCTCCATGTTTTAATCTGCTGCAGAGATTGGGGCTGATACTGCTTCATGCTCTCGCCCCGTATCTGGAACTGTGAGTCCCGTTGCTGCCCACTCTGTCATCCTTTCCCTTGAAATTCTTGCCATTTTGTTCCCCCGAGTGAGTATCTTTTGTTATTGCTTTCTCGGGTTTTACAAAGTAAACTCTTGGTGGGCTGATATGGCACTAAGTATCCAAGTTAGTTTCTGAAGTCCTTGGATTTTGTTGCACAGACTTGGCCCACACCCCATCCAGGAGGGAGCTCATGGGACCTGAGGGGGGGAAGATCCCAGTGAAGTCCATCAAGGGTAGCCCATCTGCTTGAGGAACCCCAGGTGGTCCCCTGGGCTCTGTTGGCTGGCCTCCGAGCAGAGGGAGCCTGAAGTCTCTTGAAGAAGCCCATTCCTTGGGGCCACCCCTCATTTTGAGGAAACTTCTCTTGGCATTAAGAGTCAATGGGCCTCTGTCTCCTTTGCCCCATTGATGCTCCCGGTACTGTCCTTTGGGCCTGAATGGAACCAGTTTAATCCTTCCTCTATGTGGAATGACTGTGCTGTCCCCTCCCCGCCATCCTCAGTCTTCCCTTCTCCAGGGTAAAAATGCCACATGGTCACATAGCTGGGAAGGTTCTGAGGCTAGATTTGAACCTAGGACCTCCCATCTCTGGGCCTGGCTCTCCATCCACTGAGCCACCCAGCTGCCCCCAATATCACTCTTAAAGAGAAACCCAAACCCAAACCAACCCTTTTGTTGGCAATCTATATCTCTCCAATGATTTGTTTTCCTTTATTTCCCAAAAGGATAGTGGGTAGTTATATTACTCTAACAACTCCTGTATAAGTGTTTCCTCGACCTTTTGTACATTCTGTACTTCTTTTACATTTCTTTTTTTTTTTATGAACTGTCCAAGGTCAGATTGGAACCCAGAACCTGTCTTCTCTAGGCCTGGCTCTCCATCCACTAGAGTTGTTTTCCATGGAATGTCTTTTCCTATTTCTTCTTTCTTGGGTTTATTGATGCTGTAGCGAAAGGATGATTTGATTGGAGGGAGGGGCCGCGTTTTCTTTCCTTCTCCCTCACTGAAGTTACTCTTTCAATGAACTGGCACTTGACTGGGATTCTCTAAGCAAACCATTGGTCATTAGGTCTTTTTTTCATTGCAACACCAAGCGTTTCCAGAACGATGTCAGATAATAACAAAGAGGCAGGCATTCGCTCAAATCTAACATCAGCCGCCCCATCAGTGTCAATAAATAGCTTCGCACCATCCTTGTCCTCTGAAAAGAGCCTTTTGGGGGCATGTAAGGAAGAGAGCGAGCTTTTATTAGCAGTGTGTGCCAAGTGCTTTACCATTACAGCTGGCCTTCATCTCCATTTGGCAGATGAGGAAACCGAGGTTAGGTGAATGGCCAGGATCATTCAGGCCGTAAGCATTTGAGGCTTTGTCAGAACTCAGCGATTCTTGCCTCCAGGTCCTAGCTGCCCCGCACAGATCTACTCTTGGCCCAATCTATTCTTTTGGATGTGTCACATGGCCTCTTGGCAACAACCAACATTTTTCCTTGATCTTTTGTAGATCCAAAGACTGGTTCGCTCTTCCTCTGCTGGCGTCATCTCCCTCAGTTATCCTTACCTCACTGGATCGGAAGGCCCACTTCCCCTGTTTTTGAAAACAGGTTCTGCATTATTGAAATCAGTTGTTCATTTAATGCTTCCTAGAGTTCACTTGTAAATCCACCTAATCCTGGGCTGTTGGTTGTTGGGAGAGGGAGGGAGAGAAGAGAGCTTCCTTATGGCTTGTCTAATTTCTTTTTTATTATTTAAATTCTTTTGTCTTATTCTGTGGATCTATTTTACATTGTTATAAATATTCCTGCACTTCATTGACATGATTGATGATCATATTGCTATAGTATTCAATCAAGACCATGTATTGCTTGGCTTATAATTGGGCAATACAGTTTCTAACAATTTCCTTTATTTCCCCTTCTTTGGTTGGGATGCTTTTTCGTTTTTTTCTGCTGGCAATTGCACTTTCCTTCGGTTTTTAAGGCCAGATTAGCTAACAGTCTCTCGATTTGATTCATCTTAAAGACCACTTCATGGTTGTGTTTCTCAGTTCCACCATTTGTTTGACTTTCCATTGTATCATCTCTTTTTGACTTTCACAATCCCTCTTTTGGGGCTTCATTGAGGATTAGACATTTGTCCATTTTCCCTGAAGTCTCCCTTCCTGACTGCTTGGCCTGCAACTCAAAAGTTTGACTAGTTACCCCATTGTTGGATTCCCTTTCATGACCCTTTCTGATGTTATTGTGGCTCTTCAAATGCCCATTATTGTCCCTTCCTATTGCATTGTGGTCAATAAAAGGGATGTTTAACATTTCTGTTTTTCTGTATGTGTTTATGAATTCCCCCCCCCCCAGTAGGTAGGTAATGCTGGACTTGGATAACCCAAGTTCAAATTCAAGCTGACACTTATTACCTGACTAACTTTGGGCAAGGCACTTTATCTGCCTCAGTTTCCTCCTCTGTAAAAGAGGAAGAATAATTGCCACCATTTCCCAGAGTTGTTACGAGGATCAAATGAGATGATGTTTGTAAAGTGCTTGTTGAGCCCAGTGCCTGGCACAAGGCATGTGCTATGGAAACGTCAACTCTATTTGTAATTATTTTTACTATTATTTGTGGCACTCAAATGAGGCAAGATTTGTAAAGCCTGTAAAAACATGGGTTCCTTTCCTCTAGCACAGGAAGCCAACACACTCGGAAAAAGGACCTTTTGGTTTCTAGCTGTCAATATTCATGGTATTAGAAATGAAAACTGAAAAATCCATAAAATCTTTATTAGTTCATATAAAAATAACACTAGGCAGCCACACTCCAGGCTGAAATAAAAACCAAAACACAGACGTGTCCGTGAGAAGAGTCCCATTGCTTCAATACATCTGCAAATCTTTTCAATATTGGGTTGAATAGAAAACTGGTTCTTCCTATTGGCTTCTGCACTCAGTCACGTTGTTTAGCTTGAAGCGCACAAACTAAATCCTGCCTCACACAGAAATGTAGTTGGAAGAGGGAGGAGAATTTTACTAAGCAAATAACACCTTCATATGATTAGGGAAGTAATTGAGATCGCTTGAAAGAGGCTCAAGGTCTCCTAGGGTTGTGTGTATACGTGTGCACACGTGTGTCTGTGTGTGTGTGTCCTTATAATCCGGGACATCCCAAAAGGCTCAGTGCAGTCCGAAGTGTTTTGAGACACCCTGTCCACATGTGTACGTGCCCTGGTCTATACAACGAGGAGAGGGGGACCATGACCCCAGCACCCCTGCACGCCTCCTGGGGAGGGGGGAGGTCAAGTGAGACGCCCAATGGTAAAATGCCTCTTGCTAGCACTCCGGCCCTTTCTCCAAATTATTAGCAGGCTATAGCTCCCGCTGGGGGAAGAGCGGCTTCTACTTCAAGTCTGGGCAGCGGTACCCTTCCTTCAAATCCATTGAATTAAAAGATGATGATCCCCAGGCCATTAAGCAGGAGTTTGCCAAGATTCGTCAGAAAGTGGATGCCCTCCTGAACAGCCTGGAGAAAGAGCCAGACCCCCAGGTTGAGATCCAAGAGAAGCCAGAGGGGGCTTCAGGCAGCAGCACCAGCACCAACACCAGCACCAGCACCAGTGACAGCACCAGCGCCAGCACCAGCACCAGCACCAGCACCGGCACTGGCCCTGGCACTGGCACCAGCACCAGTACCAGCACCAGCAGCATCAGCAGCATCAGCAGCATCAGCAGCATCAGCAGCATTGCCAGCAGTGTCAGCACCAGCACCAGCAGCACCAGCACCAGCAGCACCGGTGCCAGCCCCATTGTCAGAGCCAGAACCAGTGCCAGTGCCAGCGCCAGTGCCAGCACCAGCAGCACCAGTACCACCAGCAGCGGCAGCACCTCTGATGATCCCCCGGCCAACAGGAAGACTGAAGGCGGCAGCAATGGTAGCAGCCCTGGAAACTAGATGAGGAGGAGAGCTCCTGGAGGAGGTCAAGGCTGGGAGGACCAGCTGGGGTGGCTCAGAGACAATGGAGAAGGGTGAGCAGCAGTGGATGGCATTCCCCAGTACCTAGTGGGAGTTGGGGTGTGCTGAGGGGCTTGGAGCTCTCTCTTGGCCTCACTGTAGTATCAGGGCTCTTGTCCCACAGCCACCACCCTAGGTCCTCTCACTTGGTACCTTCAAGCTCCCTAGATCCTCTCTGTTCTGCAGGTTATGTTTTCCACCAGTGAAGACTTAGATGGGAAGAATGGGATAAAGCTGGTTAAGTTTATCCTTAGTAGCGTAGAAGCTAGTTCGGAGTTAAGTATGTTTTTCCTACTTCTGCTATTCATTTGCAATTTCTTTTCTAAAGAGGACTCCCAAGAGGGACAGCCACGTGGCTCAGTGGCCAGGCCTAGAAGTAGGAGGTCCTGGGTTCCAATCTGACTTCAGACACTTCCTCGCTTTGTGACCCTGGCCAACTCACTTAACCAATGTTGCCTAGCCCTTACTGACCATCTGCCTTGGAACCAATACACAGGATTGATTCTGAGATGGAAGAGATGGATTTAAAAAGGGGTGGGATCTCCGAGGAGGGATGAGAATGCCATGGAAACACAGGCTCCTTCCTTTAGGACCCAGAATAGGAAACGGTCAAAGAAGCCTTTGTGCAAAGTAACACAAATGAGCAGTGAGATGACCTGGAAGCTGGCCTCTTCTTACTGAGTCCTCCCCACCGGGCTCCTAGAAATGGGGATCCCAAATACTCTCCATCTTCCAAGCCTGGAATCCCATTTGTCCTCAGGGCCACTTGGGTCAACACTCCCCAAAAGCCCATGGCCAGGAGGCTTCCTCGGGGCCTGGCTGGCTGGGCCTCGGAGAGCTTGAACCCAGCACAGCCCTGCTCTGTCCGGGGGCCTGCAGTAATGCTGGTCCCCGGCCAGGGAAGGGGCAGGAACCCTGCGCAGCCAGGACCCCCAAAGGGAAGGAGCTGGAGGAGGATGCCCAGGAGAGCTGCCTCCAAGCAGACACCTTCCCTAGGCCCAGGCCCAAGGGGAGAGGTGAAGCTCTTGGCAAGGCGCTGTGGGCTAGGGAGCGGGCTCCCGGGGCCCGGGCAGCTCCAAGCACTGGCTCGAGCAGTAGCCCAGGGCAGCCAGCCCTTGCCCCGAGACGGCGCCCCAGGAGCCCGGCCCAGCACGCTCGCTCTGAGCTCCTTCGGGGCAGGCAGCGGCCCCACGAGGCCCTCGGGCCCAGGCCCGTGGCAGGGCTGGGGATCAGGAGGAGGGAGGGAATCCCGGGGCCGGGGAGTGAGGAGCTCCGGCCAGGGCCTAAGCCTCTAGGCCGGTGGAAGGGCACAGCTGGCGGGTCAGAAAGCCGTGGGACCTGGGGCCGCCCCCCGGCCTCTTTGGGCCCCATTCGTCCTTCTGCCCCATCACAGGGCTGAAAGAAAGGAGGCCGGGTCTCTGCCGGCCCCACGTTCTAGGAGCCAAGCGCCGGCGTGGCCTTAGCTGAGGCCGTCCTCTCTAGGGACCGAGGAGCTGCTCTGGCTCAGCTCCAGGGGGAGCATTCTCTGATCCCGGGAGCCAGGGACCAGCCACGTGCCTCTGTTTCCCCCTCTGTCAAAGCAGAGACACTGCTGTAGAGGAGGGCTGACAAGCACCAGGCGGTCCAGCCCCACGAGACTCCCCGCTGCGCCCAGAACTAGATAGGGGCCCCTTTGGGAGAGACCCAACAGAAGAAATGAAAACGTGAGGAAAGGAGGCGAGGACCCCATGAGGTTTTCTTTCCAAGTGAAAATGCCCCCACCTGGAGCCTATGGAAGAATCAGTGGCCCCCCTCCCCGAGCCAATGGAGGGATCTGTGGCCCCCCTCCCCGAGCCTTATTAAGGGGTCAGTGGCCCCCCTCCCCGAGCCTATGGAGGGATCTGTGGCCCCCCTCCCCGAGCCTATGGAGGGGTCAGTGGCCCCCCTCCCCGAGCCTATGGAGGGGTCAGTGGCACCCCTCCCCAGCCTATGGAGGGGTCAGTGGCCCCCCTCCCTGAGCCTATGGAGGGGTCAGTGGCCCCCCTCCCCGAGCCTATGGAGGGGTCAGTGGCACCCCTCCCCAGCCTATGGAGGGGTCAGTGGCCCCCCTCCCTGAGCCTATGGAGGGGTCAGTGGCCCCCCTCTTTGAGTCTCATGGAGGGATCAGTGGCCCCCCTCCCCGAGCCTATGGAGGAGTCAGTGGCCCCCCTCCCCGAGCCTATGGAGGGATCTGTGGCCCCCCTCCCCGAGCCTATGGAGGGATCAGTGCCCCCCCCAGCCTTATTAAGGGGTCAGTGGCCCCTCTGCCTCGGGCCTTATGGAGGGCTTGGTGGCCCCCCTTCCCGAGCCGATGGAGGGCTTGGTGGCCCCTCTGCCTCGGGCCTTATGGAGGGCTTGGTGGCCCCCCTCCCCGAGCCTATGGAGGGGTCAGTGGCCCCCCTCCCCGAGCCTTATTAAGTGGTCAGTGGCCCCCCTCCCTGAGCCTATGGAGGGATCAGTGGCCCCCCTCCCCGAGCCTTATTAAGGGGTCAGTGGCCCCCCTCCCTGAGCCTATGGAGGGATCAGTGGCCCCCCTCCCCGAGCCTTATTAAGGGGTCAGTGGCCCCTCTGCCTCGGGCCTTATGGAGGGCTTGGTGGCCCCCCTTCCCGAGCCGATGGAGGGCTTGGTGGCCCCCCTCCCTGAGTCTCATGCAGGCCGTGGTGGCCCCCCTCCCACTTGAGGGCCCCCTGCTGAGCTGGTCCCCAAGGCTTGGGCCTCTGGCTGCCAGGGAGCACAAGGCCGCAGGGAAACTGCAACAAAACCTCTTGTCTCCTTCTGGCCTCCAAGCCCTGGACCCGCATCTGCTCCTCTCCTTCCCGGGAACAAAGGGCCTGTGTGCTGCCAAGGGCGAGCTCCCGGGCAGCCTGCTTGGGCTGCGGCCGGCCGCGCCACAGCGGGGAGGAGGGAGCGAGGCGGGCGTGATAAGAGCCCCGCTCTGGGCACCTGGGGGTGCCCGTCCAGAACAGAAAGACCCCGGGGGAGGGAGGCACGAGGGCCAGGCCCGAGTCCCGGCAGGAGGGGAGCTGGCCGAGATTAGCCCCCGGGCCCTGGAGCCGTGCTGACATGGGCAGGCCTGGAGCATGCTCTGGCCACGGGGGAGGGAGGCTGGCAGAGGGAGTCCCGGGCGGGCGGGCGGGCGGGCAGGCAGGCAGGGAGACAGACAAGACGTGCTGGCCTCGCTTCTTTTGCTACAAAGAGCGGCCTCCTGGGCCTCCCACCTCCTGCGCGGCGCGTGAGACTGCACTCCCTGCGCGCTTCACAGGCCCCCGGGGACAGCCTGGACCTCCTGTGTTGCCACTGCCTTATCTGAGCATTGTTTGCCCCAAAGAGCAACACGGAGCCTGGGCCTGGGCGGAGGGGGAGGAAGGCCACCCTGGGCCTGGGCGGAGGGGGAGGAAGGCCACGGATGCTGGGAGCCTCCAGAGGGACCCGGCGGTCCCGGGCCCCGTGCTCTGTGTGCCCGTGTTTGCAACACCAAGCGAGCTGACCTTCGGGCTGGATGGAGCTGGGCCAGCGGCGGGGGGCGGGGGGCCAGGAAGAGAGCCCCAGGGGACAAAGCATGAGCCAAAGGCCCACTGAGGCTGCAGCCAGGCCTGTCCTGGAGGCACGAGGGGTGGCCGGGGGGCCAAGAACTGAGGCAGTGGGGGGCAGCAGGGCGCCCCCGGGGTGAGGGAGGGCCCGGCTCCCAGCATCTCCTTACATTTCCTGTGGGAAGGGACGGTGGAGGCCCTCAGGCCCACCGGGCACTGGGCAGAGGGGGAAAGAGAGGCTCCCGCGGGCCGGGCCCCTTGCCCAAAGCCATGGGCCTCACCGGGCGGCCTTGGAGCCCAGGGGAGAAAAGCATGAGCAGAGCCCAGAGCGGGTGCCAGGGCTGGGCCCAGACGGGTGTCGGGTGTCTCAGGGGGGCCAGGGCAGCTGGGAGGAGGTCCCCGGCAGCCGGGGGCAGGGCCCAAGGGCCTACACTGGGCCCGGGTGGTTCACTGTGTCCCCAAAGCCCAGAGGGACTTTGACTGGAAGGGGCCATGGCATCCCCCCAGGCTGCATGGAGGCAGAGGCCTTCTTCCCTAGAGTCAGAGCCCTCCCGGGGAACACCGGGCACCCTCCTTCAGCAGGAAGGCTGGGCCTGGGCAAGAGCTTGTCCCAGTTGGGGGTAGGGCAGAAGCACCCTTTTCTGCAGGCATGCTGGGGCCCAGGGGGCTGCCAGAGCCCTTTTGCAGGCTGGCTTTCTGGGCTCCTCCAGAAAGGAGGGTCTTTGCCAGCTTGGTGGGAAGGCCTTGAGCAGGCCCTTTCCATGTGCCAACCAAGCATGCCCCTGGGGGAGAGGAAAGGGCCGCCCTTTGTGGCACTGGGCTGCCCCCAGGCTCTGGGGAGCTCTTCCCTCTGGGCCTTGGGGCAGGTGGGGGCCGGGCTGGATGTGGGCCCCTGGCACCCAGGGCCCACGGGGGCTCGATTCCTGGGGGTGTCCCCACGGGGGTCCCTGTGTGTGCTCTGAGCTCTTTGCTTGCCTTGCAGCCTGCTCCCCCCCACCCCCAGGGAGTAGCTGCTGCTGGGGGGCTGGGCCTGGCCTGCACGTTTTACTGTCCTGGGTCTGGATCCCAGAAATGTTCCGGGGACCCCTTTGCCCAGTGGCGGGCCTTCAGGGGCCTCTTGGTGGGCATCTGAGTCAATTAGGCTGTGGGGGGCAAACTGCCAAGTTTTCTTTTGGGTTTTTCACAGACTTCTTTTTGCTCATCGTCCCTGAATCAGTTTAATTTCATTTAAAAACCTTCTTTGCAAGAGTTAATGTCAAATCAGGTATTTCCATGTTGTCCCCCACCACCGGGCCCCCTCGGCCCCCACTAGAGCCAGTGATGGGGGAGGGGAGGAGGGCTGCAGGGGAGCCCCAGGGTGGGGGACCTGAGAGGGCAGGGGCAGGGGGCTCCCAGATTGGTTGGAGGAGGTCAGGGTGGTCAGCAGGGTGAAGAGAAGGTTTGGGGGGGCCTGGGGCGATCCTTCACCCACTGGGAGGGCTGACTTGTAGAAAGGCAGGGATGGAAAATTCCTCGGGGCTGGGGGAGTGGGCAGGGAGGGAGGCAAAGTGGGATGGGTGAGCGGGAAGAGAGGGTGGGAGGGTTAGGGCCGCCCCAGGGCTGATCCTATAAATAACTGACAGCCAGTGCCCAGGACTCCCATCCCTGCCTGCAAAGCTGCGTGTCTTGAGGTTGTCAGGTAGTCTGTCTGGAGTCGCTGCCACTCGGTGCCGAGCTGATCTTCTAGCTGATGGGTGAGGCAATCAAGTCCATAACCTTCGGAAGCATGAGTGAGGACCTCCTGGAAGGCACCGAGGAGCTGAACTGGGCCTCCCACACCTCCTTGACCATTCCCAAGATCTCCAAAAGCAAGAAGCTGGAGAGGAGCTCCGACAAGGTGTCTGCTGCCAAGGTGGCCCAATCTCCGGATCCTGACCCTCATGCTGAGCCCGGTCAGGAGATGGAGCCCAAAGGTAATGAGGTGCTCCTGTGGAGGTGGCCCAAAGAAGGAGGAATCCTGGCCATGGCCAGTAGCCTTTCTCCCTCCCAACTCCACTGTGCACCCAGAGTAGGCCGAAGAGGCTCATATCTCAAGGCCTTCTTAGCTTTTCATTGAAGGGAAATGGGTCTTAAAGAGGAGGCCCAGAGAGAAGGTGGTGAGGTGCAGGGGGCTGGGAAAGTGGGCTCAGGGATGGGGGGCTCAGGGACCTGGGGGGTGCAGGGGGCTGGGAAAGTGGGCTCAGGGATGGGGGGCTCAGGGATGGGGGGCTCAGGGCCCTGGGGGGGCACAGGGTTCCTCAGCTCCTCTTCTTGCATAGGTAAAAGAAGGGACCCCCAGAAAGGTGTCCTCAAGCAGATGAGGCAGGAGCAGAGCCTAGAGGGAAGAGAAGACCACCGAGGCAGGGGGGATGGGCTGCCACTGCAAGCAGTGCAGAATCAGGCTGGTCCCTGGATGGATGTGGGTGGGAAGGCAGCAGGAGGATTGGATGGGGCAGGGCTAGACTTTGGGTGGGTGATTCAGGTGCCTGGACAGAGAGGGCTGAAGGGGGCAAGGCTCAGGGTGGGGGGACAGCACCTAAGAGGCCTAGGGCCACAAAGGGGGGATGATAAGAGGAGAAGGAGAGGAAGGACAGACAGACACAGAGAGACATACTGAGAGATACAAGGTGGACACACACAGCAGAAACCAGAGATTGCTACAAAGCCAGGACAACCTGGGTTCGAGTCCAAGGCTCTACTACTTCCTTACTGTTAGCTATGTTGGGTGAGCCATTGGGCCTGTAGAAAAGTGCCTAGGTTTGACTGAGTGAGAGACCATCTTTGTCCCTTTTTGATTATCAGGCAGCTCCAAGGGCAAGGGCAAAGCTGGCTCTGGCGCCAAGGCTGTAGAGCTAGGCCCCAACCCCAAGTCCTCCAAAGGGAAGGGCGAGGATCAGCAGGGAATCCGCAAAGATCTGGCCAAGATCGAGCAGAAAGTGGATATCCTGCTCGAGAGGATGAATGAATTTACCAAGGAGATAGGTCTGTTGGCCAAGGGGAACAAGGAGAAGCTGGATAAGCCAGAGAATCTGGAGAAGCTGGAGAAGCCGGAGATGCCTGAGAAGGCCAACAATCCTGAGAAGCCAGAGATGCCTGAGAAGCTGGAGAAGCCTGGCAAGATGGAGAAGGTGGAGAAGGTGGAGAAGGCCGAGAAGCTGCCCGCTCCCCAGCCAGCAGCTCAGCAGCAGCAGCAGCCTCAGCACCAGGGTGGCAAGGGCCAGAAGAAGTTCAAGGGGGGTGCCAAGGCTGCTCCTGCTGAGGTTGGCAGCGGTGGCAGTGCTGCTGGCAAGTCTGCTTAGAGGGATCGAGCCTGGACCAGAGTGACAGCGCTGGAGCTGCAGCAGCAGAGCCCTCCAGCATCTACAAGGGCCCTTGTCCTAGAGCCACGCTCACCTGGTCCCCTCTCCCAGCATCCCCAGCTCATGCTCCCAGTTGTCCCCAGTTCAGCTCTCTTGCAGGTGACCTCCTCTTTAGGGAGAACCCCCTGCAGGGGCTGCCCCCCTTCCCTATAGCCCCCCTAGGAGGCTCCCACACCCCACCCCTCAGCAAAGCCTCCAAGTTGGGCTCCCTTAGCTCGCCTTGCTTTTCTCTGCATATTTAGCAATAAAAAAGTTCTCTTGCTCCTTTGGTGACTTTTGTGAGCGGTCGTCGGGGTGGGTTGGGGTGGGGGTGAGGGAGGGCAGCCAGGAGTTAGTGGGGGGCCCCATCCTTCAGGACCAGCATAGCAAAGCAGCATTGCGAAGCGATCCTAGTTGCTCTCTTTCCTCCAGACTCCACCCATTCCCTCCCTCCAGCCCTGGCACAGATTTGCCTGGGGGGCTTCCTGAGGTGGGTCTGGGCACCAAGGAGGCCACTGCATGGCTGCTGATGGGGGCACCTTGGCTTACGGTGCTCAGCAGTTTGTGGGCATTGGCTGCCTGGGCCCTGGGCCCTCAGGGACCTCTGCCACCTGTCCTCCCGGGGCACTAACAGGCAACATCCCAAAGGTAGTCCGGCTATCCACAGAGGCTTTGCTCACTGTCCTGAGCCTCAGCCAGCACACCCCGAACCTGCAGGGTCTCTAGGCCTCCCTGGTTTGGGCCTTAGGAGGGGCCCTCATGCCAGTCTCGAAAGTTAGAAGCCTCAGTAGGGCCTGGTGTCTGGTACCAGCTTTGCCACTTCCTTGCTGAAAGACCTTGGCTGAGTCCATTTCCCATTTTCTGGGCCTTGGTTTCGCCCTTCATGCAGTGACAGGGCTAAAGTAGGTGGCTTTTTTTCCATTAAAAAATTTTTTTAAGATGTTTTCATGATACATTCTTTCCCTCCCCCCTCCCAGAGCCAACAACCGATTCCATTGAGTTGTACAAATGTTGTCACTTGATACCTCTTTCCATATTATTCATTTTTGCTATAGAGTGATTTTTAAAGCTAAAACCCCAAGTCACATCCCCATATATACACGTGATAAGTGATATACTTTGCCTTTGCATTTCTGCTCCCACAATTCTTTCTCTCATTCTTTCCCATAAGTCTCTTGGGAACATCCTGGATTATTGCATTATTACTAGTCCATTACATTGAATCATTCCACCATGTTTCACTTTCAGTGTACTACGTTCTCCTGGTTCTGCTCATTTTGCTCCGCATCAGTTCATGGATGTCTTTCCATTCACACAGAAATTCTCCATTAGTGTTCCATCCCCATCACATACCCCAATGTGTTCAGCCATTTCCCAATCGAAGGGCAGCCCCTCATTTTCCAATTTTTTGCCACCCCAAAGAGTGCAGCTAGGAATATTCTTGACAAACATTTTTCATTATTCCAGAGTAGGTGGCTTTTATGGGCTTTCCCAGCATTGTCCCTCTCTGCTCAGAATCCAAATGTCACGGTGGGAGGGACCCCTCCGTTGCCATCTAGTGTCACCCACACCCACAGAGTCCCGTCTGGATTCTGCTTCACAAATGGCCAGCCAGGCCCTGCTCAAAGGCTTCCAGAGCCAGGGGGCCCAGGGCCTTCTCCAGAAGCAGTTTGGATAGCCCTAACTTTCTTTCGTCTTCCCCTGGAGTTTGTTATCTTTAAGAAGTTCTCCCCTCTCCTTCCGTCTCCTCTCCCTGTTCACCCAGATTTCTCTGATGATTTTACGGTATTTCTATGCCCCCTTCTTTGCCTGTTTGTCTGTAGGTAAATGTGGGATTATAGATTAAGATGGACTCCTTCAGGGGTAAACCAAAGGAACTACCCAAGGTCCGTTTCATAGCAAACCCAAAAGGAATCCATAGGAACAAAAGGTAAACAGTGTCAAAGCCCACAAAAGGTGTCCCAGTGGGCTTGATTCTTGACCTCTCTGCCAACTTGATGGAGCACATTGGGAACTCGACATACAGAAACAAATGAGCTTAGTTGTCTAGTGTTTAAAAAACCCAAGGACTCATCAAGGAACAAAAGCTACTGGAAATCCGGAAAGCCTTCCCTCTGGCTAGATGTTGGCATAGGCCAGCGTTCCGTCCTCTTCCCTCTTATCTGAGCTCCAGCTCTGTACCTAACTTAGACATGACCAAATTAGGATCGAGGAAGAAATGATCTTTCAGATCATGAATAGCAGAAGATTTCACGACCAAACGGGATGGAAGAATCACAGCATGTAAAACAGACAATTTCTGCCATATACATTTGAAAATGTTTTCTGCAAAGAAAACCGAGGGAGTGCAAATTGGAAGGGAAACAGTTGCGTGGGACAAGATCTTTGCAATCTTTGCAGGAAGTTGCTCTGATGGAGGTCTCACATCTGAGGGGTAGGAGCAAATGATTCCAATTTATAATAAAAAGAACTGTTCTCTAATTGAAGAATGGTCAGAGGAGAGTTACAGGAAGTCGGAAAAGCCATATTACAAATGCCCCCAATTCAAGAAGTGCCACTTAAAGCCACTCTGAGGTTCTGCCTCTCACTCATCAGAAAAGGAAAATGACAGATTCTGGAGGGACTGGAAGAAAATGGGCACATTAATGCACCCTTCGTAGAACCATGAATGGATCTAGCCATTCTGGAGAACAACTTGGAATTCTGCCCCAAATGTAACTCAACTTTGACCCAGAAATGCCTCTACTAGGCTTATACCCATGCAAAAGAGATCAAACAAAGAAGAAAAGGGAGGCAGCCTGATGATTGACAGTCAGACCTAGAGAGACGAGGTCCTGTGTTCCAGTCTGGCCTCATACTTTTTAGCTGTGTGACCCTGGACAAGTCACAAAATCCCCATAGCCTAGCCCTTAGCACTCTTGTGCCTTGGAACCCATATACATTATTGACTCTAAGATGGAAAACAAGGGTTTAAAAAAAGAAAAAGAAAGAGGAAAAGATCCTCCATAAAATTGAGGCATGGTTGGAGGGAGTGATCGGCAAATGTAACACAGGGAACAAATTGCTGAGGCAAGAGTTTGAATGAAACAATTAAAGATCAATGCAAAACAGTCTTCCTCTAGGGTAGTCATCTCCAAACTTTTATACTGTGCATCCCCATATGTGTATTATTGATGAAGTCATCATTTTCATTTATCATTTATTTTTAGTTAAAAAAGTAAAAGATCTTCCACATACACAAATTTTTCCAAGAGCTCTTTTCATGGTATCAAAGAACTCAGAACTGAAGGAGCCCCCCTCAACTGGAAAATGGTGGAAAGATTTATGCTTTGTGAATGTCATAGAATCCTATTTTGATCATAAGAAATCTTTTCTGAGAAACCTGTAAAAATATGTATGAGATCAGTCTGAGTAAAAAGAGTAGAACTAGAATTCTT
This sequence comes from Monodelphis domestica, assembly GCF_027887165.1. NCBI lineage: Eukaryota > Metazoa > Chordata > Mammalia > Didelphimorphia > Didelphidae > Monodelphis > Monodelphis domestica. Next base: position 4,958,291 of record NC_077235.1, read on the forward strand.
CCTTTTTTCTAATAAGAACAATATAGAGGTTTGAATTCGGGGCAGCTGGGTGGCTAAGTGGATGGAGAGGCAGACCTACAGATGGGAAGTTCTAGGCTCTAATCTGGCCTCAGACACTTCTTAGCTGTGTGACCCTGGGCAAGTCCCTTCACCCCCATTGCCTAGCCCTTACCATTTTTCTGCCTTGGGACCTATGCACAGTATTGATTCTAAGATGAAAGGTAAGAGAAGGAAAGAGAAAGAAAGAAAGAAAGAAAGAAAGAAAGAAAGAAAGAAAGAAAGAAAGAAAGAGAGAGAGAGAGAGAGAGAGAGAGAGAGAGAGAGAGAGAGAGAGGGAGAGGGAGAGGGAGAGAGGGAGAGAGAGAGAGGGAGAGAGAGAGGAAGGGAGGAAGGGAGGAAGGGAGGAAGGGAGGAAGGGAGGTTTGAATTGAGTCAAGTCAGCAAGCATTTCTTCAGCACCTACTATGGGTCAGCCACTGTGCCAAGCACTGGGTTAGTCCTGATGTTTCTAATTCTGGTCAGCTAGGGTGAGGCTTCAGAGTGGTGATGAATGCAGTTCCGGAGGACTGCTGCTGAGGCTACTCACCTCCCCACAAAATGATGATAGACTGAAGATAGAGTGAGACACGCATTTTGGGACGTGGCCAATGTGGGCATTTGCCTTGGTGGTCTCTGCATGTTTGCTGCTAGGGCTTCGTTTTCCCTTTTCCTTCCAAATTGGGTCAGAGGGAGAGAGAAAGGAATGACCCATCACAGAAGAGTAAAATCAAGTGAAAACCCTTTTTGACCAATTAAAGCCTCAGTCGTTTAACCCTAATGAATTGTTGCCTCAAAGACAAATCATAGGAGCGCGGGACAATTTCATTAAGGAAGATGACAGCAGCGAGGCGATGTGAGACGGTACAAATGGAACTTTTGGGATGCGGCCAAGGAAGTACTCAGGAAAATGTGTATCATAAAACACCTTCATCAACAAAAGAGCCAAATGGGAGGAAGCCAGCATGGCGGAGTAGGGGGAAGCAGTGCAGCCCAGTCCCCCAAGCACCACACCTCAGTAGGACTCATCTTCTGGGCCCAGGCCCTGTGCCTGTAAGTGGGGCATCCCGGAGACCCCCCACAGGGAGGTCATCATTCTGCTTCAAATCCCAGGAAGAAAAATCTGCTGCCCACCCCCAAGGGGAGGATCTGAGCTTCCATGAGGTTCTTCTTAGTTTGAAGAATGACTAAATGAAAGAAAAAGATCAAAAGCTGTTAGGATGCCAGGGATTCCCAAGGCACAAAGAAACGGCAGAATAACCCTCAGTCATCACCTAAAAGAAAAGGCTCAAAGGAAAACAAAGTTTGCCCACAAGATAATGACCATTTCTGGAAGAAATGACTTCTGGGCTGAAAAAGGGGGGGGGGGGTAAAAATGATATGAATGGAATGAGGATGATGGAGGAAAGAAATGGAAAAGAGAGGAGAATTGTGGGGGAGAGATTCAGAAAGAGGTGGAAGGGAAGAAAGAAAGAATGAGCAAACTTCTTATCCCCGTAATTGGGAAAGAGATCAGGGGGACAGGAGTTACTTGAATCTCATTTTCATCTGAACTGGTCAAAGAATGGCAGAAAACACAGGCCACCCACCCACATAGACACACACACACACACACACACACACACACACACACAAAGAGAAGTACATTCAACTTAAAGATAAACAGGAGAGAACACTGAGAGGGCATAAGGGGAGAATCAAAAGGCAAAACGTTTTAAGGAGTAAATAATCATAAACAAAAACTCTAAACATGGGCGAGGGATTGTGAAAGGGGGTTAACAGGAAAGAAATAAAGACAGATAAGAACTTGAGATAAAGAGAAGTGGTTGAGGGAGGAAAAACATAAGAACAAAATGGAGAAAAAGACATACTTAATGATCAAAACTGTCAATGTGAATGGGATAAGCTCGCTCATAAAATGGAGGAGGATTACAAAATAGATTAGAAAGCTGAATCTAATGAAAAGACCAGAGCTGAATAGAAAATTTTAGTTTCTTTTTTAAATTGTATTAAAAAAAATTCAGTTAGATGATATAGAAATAATTTTTAATCATTGTTTTCTGACATTTTAGAATTCAGATTTTCTCCCTCCCTCTGTGCTGTGCCCCTCTCCCTGAGGCAGCAAATTATCTGATAGAGGTTATATCAGTGTTTTTGTGCAATACATAACCTCTATATTGCTCATGTCATGATAGAAGTCACATTTCACATATAGTAGAAATCTCATGAATGAAATGTAGTGGAGGATGGCATGCTTCTGCACTCAGACCCCAACAGTTCCTTCATTGGCTGTGGACAGCATTTTTCATCCTGGGTCCCTTAGGGTGGTCTTGATTTCTTGCATTGCTGATAAGAGTTTGAGCATTGTACAATATTTCTGTTACTGTATATAGTGTTTTGGTTCTGCTCATCTCCCCTTATGTCATTTATCATAGAAATCTTTCCAGGTTTTTCTGAAATTATTTGCTATTCCTTATGGCACAATAGTACGCTATTATGACCGCAGGCCACAACTTGTTCATCCATTCCCCAACTGCTGGGCACTCCATCCATTTTCAATTCTTTGTCACTACAAAAAGAGCTGCTAGAAATATTTTTGTACATATCTGTTGTTTTTCCTTTTCCTTTTAGCTCTTTGGGATACAGACCCAGCAGCAGTATTGTGGGGTCAAAGGGCATGTACAGTTTCATAGTCCTTTGGGCAGGGTTTCAGATTACTCTCCAGAATGGTTGTATCAGTCCACAGCTCCACTAAAAATGTATGAGTGTCCCAATTTTCCCGCCTCCTCTCCAGCATTCATCATTTTCCTTTTTTATTATATTAGCCAATCTTATAGATGCAAGTCGTTTTCATGTGCATTTCTCTAATCAATAGTGATTTGGAGAATTTTCTCATATGACTCTAGATCATTTTAACTATTTCTTCTGAAAATGCCTCCTCATATCCTTTGACCATTTATCAATTTAGAAATTACTTACATCCTTAGATTTGACTCCGTTTTCTGTGTATTGGAGAAATGAGGCCTTCGTCAGAGAGAGACACATGCCATAAAAATGTCCTATGATGTGTTTGGTGTCTTGCTTAGTCACAAATTCTTCCCTTGTCCATAGGTCTGACAGAAGAACAATTCCATGTTCCCCTAATCTGTTTATGGTGATACCCTTTATTTATAGAACACATATCCATTTTGACTTTCTCTTGCCAGATGGTGTGACATGTTGGTCTAGGCCTAGCTTCTGCCATACTGATTTCCAGTTTCCCCAGTAGTTCTGTCAGATAATCAGCTCTTTCCCCAAAGCCTACAACTTTGAGTTTATCCAACACTTGGCTATTATGGTCATGCACTACTGTGTGCGGATTCCCGAATCTATTCCACTGATCTATTACTGTATTTCTTAACCAGTGCCAGTTTGTTTGGGTGAATGCTACTCTATAATAGATTGCAATATGGTAAGGCCCAGCCACCTTCTTTCATTTTTCATCAGTTCCCTTGATATTCTTGACCTTTCTTTCTTCCAGATGGACTTTGTTATTTGCTCCTAGCTATGTAATTTTTTGGCAGTTTGGTTGGTATGGCACTGAATAGGTACATTAATTCAGGCAGAATTATCACAAGAGCACTTGAGAGTTTGTCGGTTGTTTAGATCTGACTTTCTTTGTGTGAAAACTCTTCTGAAATTGTGCTCATCTAGTTCCTGGCTTTGTTTTGGTAGGTAGAATTTTCTCCTGTAATCTCATTGCTAGTGTTTTCTTAAAAAGTTCTGCATCAAAGTTCATTGGGGATATTGATCTTAGCCTTCTTTCTCAGTTTGAGTTTTGCCTCCTTTAGGGATCAGTGCCATATTTAAGGAATTTGGAAGAATTCCTTCTAATAGTTTACATAGTATTGGAATCCATCATTCTTTGAATGTTTGGAAGAATTCACTTGTGAATCCATCTGGCCCTTTTTCTTAGGGAATTCTTTGATGATTTGTTCAATTTATTTTTTGTGATGGGGTTGTTTAAGTGTCCTATTTGGGCAGTTTATATTTTTGTAAATATTCATCTATGTCAGACTGTCAGATTTATTGGCATATAATTGGGCAAAATGACTCCCAGTAATTGCTTTAATGTCTTCTTCTTTGGCTGTATTTTTTATATTGGTAGTTTGTTTTTCTTCTTTCTTTTAAAAAATCAAATTGGGGGCAACTAGGTAGCTCAGTGGATTGAAAGCCAGGCCTAGAGATGGGAGGGCCGGGGTTCAAATCTGGTTTTGGACACTTCTCAGCTGTGTGACCCTGGGCAAGTCACTTCACCCCATTGCCTAGCCCTTACCACTCTTCTGCCTTGGAGCCAATACACAGTATTGACTCCAAGAGGGAAAGTAAGGATTTAAAAAAATCAAATGAACCAATGATTTATCTATTTTTATTGGGGGGGGAGTGTCTTATAAAACCAGGTCCTTGTCTTCTTTGTTAGTTTGATGGTTTTCTTACTTTGAATTTTGTTAATTTCTCCTTTGATTTTCAGGATTTCCAATTTGTTGTTTAATTGGGGACTTTTAATTTGGTCTTTTTCTATCTTTTGTAGTTGCAGGCCCAGTTCGTTGATCTATTTTTTCTCTATTTTATTGATATTCATATTTAGAGATATAAATTTCTCCCTAAGTATTGCTTTGGTTGCATCCCATAAATTTGTATATGTCTCCTCATCATTCTCTTTAAAGAAATGATTGGTTGTTTCTCTGATTTGTTCTTTGACCCACCCATTATTTAGGGCAAGATTATTTGGTTTCCAGTTAATTTTTAGTCTTTATACTGCCCTTTGTTGAACATGATTTTTATTGCATTATGGACTGTAAAGGAAGCATTTAACAATATTTCTGCTTTTCTACATGTGTTTGGGAGGGTTTTATGTCCTTTCACCTGGTCACTTTTTGTGAAGGTGCCATGTATTGCTGAGAAAAAAGTATATTACTTTCTTTTTCCATTCAGTTTTTTTCTAGAGGTCTATCATATCACACTTTTCTAAAATCCTATTTACCTCCTTAACGTCTTTCTTGTTTATTTTTGGTTGGATTTATCTATTTCTGAGAGGGGAAGGTTAAATTCCACTTTCCCCTGTAATGCATGTAACTTCTCTTTTGGGAATCTGGATGCTATGTCATTTGGTGCATGTATGTTAATATTGATATTGATTCACTGTCTGGTACCTTTTCTCAAGACGTAATTTCTCTCCTCTCTTTTGATTAGATCAATTTTTACTTTTGCTTTGTTTGAGATCATGCTTTTTTTTTTTTTACTTCAGCTGAGGCACACTAGATTCTGCTCCAGCTCCTTACTTTTTTTTTAAACCTTTACTTTTTGTCTTAACAACTCTAAGACATAAGGGTAAGGACTAAGCAAATGGGGTTAAGTGACATGCTCAAGATCACACAGCTAGAAAGTGTCCAAGGCCAGATTTAAACCCAGATCCTCCAGACTCCAGGCCTGGTATTTTATCCACTGTGCGCACACCCTTGTCCTTCAGTCCCTTACTTTTGTTTTGTGTGTATCTCTCTGATTTAAATTTGTTTCTTGTAGACGTTAGAACATTGTGAGATTCTGGTTTTTAATCTACTCGGCTATCCTTTAACTTTTTATGGGTGTTCATCCCACTCACATTCACAGATATGATTGCTAACTATGTATTTGCTTTTAGATTATTTGTCCTCTATGTATCGTTCTCTCTCTCTCTCCCTCCGTGTTCACAAATATTTTGCTTCTGACCGCCACCTCCTCCAGTCCACCCTCCCTTTTGTCCATCCCCCTCCTTGGTATTCCCTCTCCCCTCCTATTTCCCTAGAGGGTTGGGTAAGTCTCTATAGCTGACTCAACATGATATTATTCCTGCTTTGAGCTAATTCCAATGAAAGTCAGGTTCAGGCATTGCCCACCACCCCAAACTTCTCCACTCTATGGACTCCTACACATTTCTGTACTTCTTCATGAGAGATCATTTCTTTCTCTGTTTCCCTTCTCCCAGTGTGTTCCTCTTTCTCATCCTAAACTTCCTCCTTTCCTTCTGTGTCTACTCCTTGTTTCCCTAATAGCTCGACAATGTTCTTAAGTACCTTGAGGACTTTAAGGACCATAAGTATCATCATTACCTTAAGTAGCTCAATGATCACCTTCCCATGTAGCAATGTTTAACCTTAATGAATCCCTTAAGTATTTGATGAATACTTAAGCTGAACCATAACTAGTTTTCATCCTAGACAGCATGATAAAGAAACACCATAATAAAAGACTTAAGAAATGTCATTGATAGAAGGGTTAACAACTCCAATCAGGTCCCAACTCACGGAGAAATGGTGGACTCGTGATACAGAATGAGACTTGTGTAGCCAAGTCTTGAGGCTCATCGCAGTGAGGGAGATCAATGGCCTGCCCCGGCATGGCTAGTAGAGTCGAGTTAAAGAGCATAGACCAGGCTCTTCAAGTGTCTTGGGGTCTCTTCAGCCTCTTGAGGCTCCAGTTGCCTCTGGCTTCCAAAAGAGAAGATTGAAAATGCCAAGCCCCCTTCAAATTGCTGAAGAGAAAGGGTCTGGCAAACAGCTGATATGAGAGGAGCTGGCAATGTCCATCACATCCCTATCCCCAGCTAGTTCCACTAGAGGCTTGGGGGAACTTACCACTGGATGAAATCTAGGCCTCTTTTGGTTGAGCTGAGTTACCCAACTCAGTGGGAGAACTTATTCTGTATTGTATGGCATATATTCTCCTGTGCCTGCTTTCCAACTTCTCTTTGGCTGTTAGATAAATGTGTTTTTACTAATTGCTATGTGTGTTTGTTGTGGAACTGGCTTTTGGTGGGAAGGGAGTCAAAGCTTGGATGTAAAGTCCGGGTCCTGTTTCTCTCAACAATGAGACAACAATCAGAAATTTGTTTGACCACATTCCCATAATCCATGTTGGCAAACCTATGGCATGTGTGCCCGAGCATACTGGAGGGGGCTGCTTCCTTCCCTCTCTCCACTTGTGCCTGAGGATGTTTCTCACATGACTCACCCCTCTGCCCAGCAGCCCAATGGGAGGGCTTCCTCCCTCCCCTGTCTGGAGTAAGGGGGAAGCTCACATGTGGAGTGAGGGTTACAGTTTGGGCATTTAGTCTCTAAAAGGTTCACCATCACTGCCCTAGATGAACAATATTTCAGTGAATAGATAGAAATAATTCTAGCCCTGTACTTCCTCTCTCTGAGGAGCACAAAGTGGCACCAACTGCCTTCCTTTCCTCCTGAGAAGACATAAAGTCTCCCTTGGAGAAGAGTTGGGCGAGGTGGGGAGAAGAGGTTAGAGATAGCTCTGCTCCCTCTCCCTTCCATGCTACCTGTGAGGGGATAACATGCATTTTAATATATGGCCAATGTGGGCATTTGTTCTTCTTGACCAAGTATATTTTACAAGGGTTTCTTTTTTCCAATTTGGAGGGAGGAGCTGGGGCTGGTGGTGGAGGGAAGTTACAAATAGTGTTGTCAAAAAGAAAAAGAAGAGCAGGAAGAGAGGGCCACTGAAGTGTAATGGACAATGGCCCATGAGCAATTGACCCATGGGAGTATGGGCAACATTCTCTCATGGGAAAGCTGTTACCCTCCTTATGGTAGTGCCTTGCTCTGGACTTCCAAGCATGCCCAGGGGTTCTGCTATTGTGTGCAGTGTACTTATTGCATGCTTAAGAGGGGCCTTTTGGTTGGCTGCTGAGAGCCAGGGGCAAGCATTCATCCCAAAGGCATTATCCAAAGGGGTTATCCAAAGAGCATAAACCTCCTAGCCATGGGGTGTTAGGCAAACTCTCCAAGCTCCAGAGGGCTGGTGGTGGTGGTGTTTGTCTTGGCGGAGCACATGGGCAGCGTGCCTTTTCCTGGCACCAGACTGGTTGGTGAGCCTGTGGCCTCTCAAGCAAGCCTGTGTCTGGGAAGAGCTAACCTCCTGGCTTGTGTCTTCTTTCCTTTGGTTTAGGGCCTTGTGAGTTAGTGAAAAGCCCAGGAACTTCTGGCAGCCAAGAGTGGGGTACTGGAGCAGCCCGAAGAGCTAGCTGCTTGGCCCAACCCAGCCATGGATCATGGACCAGAGGCTGGTACAGCAGGGGCAATTCCAGACTCATTTGGAAGCTCTGCTTCATTCTGGATGTCACTGGCCAGCTGAGTGCTTTGCAGTAGTCATTTAAAGGTTGAGCCCATTCTTCCCAGGGACGGAGGCGTGCAGAGGAAGGCCCCTCCAGAGTGGGATATATTTGCACTTCTGTTCCCAGGAAATATTCCTTTGGAAAAGCTAACCAAAGAGAACTGATCTCGTTAAATGAATGGTGGTGCACTAATCTTTGGGTCGAGGGGCCACTAAGTGACACAGTAGATAGATAGAGTGCCAGGCAGTCAGTCAGGACCCCCAGACACTTACTAGCCCGGAGACTTTGGCCAAGTCATTTAACATTGTTTGCCTCTTGTTTGGCCTCTGTCAAATGAGCTGGAGAAGGAAGTGGCAAACCACTCTGGTACCTTAGCCAAGAAAATCCCAAATGAAATCATGCAGGGCGGAATCCTGACTGAAATGACTGAACCACGACAACCAAATCTGTGGGTCACTCAACTCTGGAGGGGGAATAGCAACTACTGATTGCTGAAAATGCTAAAAAGACTACGAGGCCAGAGACTGGAAAATGGCCGAGCAAGGCCATTTGAAAAGGTCTGCCAAAATTAAAGACATTAAAATAGGCAAGGAGGAGACCAAGTTATCGCTCTTTGCAGATGACGTGATAGTCTACTTAAAGAATTCTAGAGATTCAACCAAAAAGCTAGTGGAAATAATCAAGAATTTTAGCAAAGTTACAGGATACAAAATAAATCTGCATAAATCAGCATTTCTATATATTTCCAACACAGCTCAGTGGCAAGAATTAGAAAGAGAAATCCCATTCAAAGTCACCTTAGACAAAATGAAATACTTAGGAGTCTATCTCCCAAGACAAACACAGGAACTATATGAACTCAACTACAAAACACTCTCCACACAACTAAAACTAGACTTGAGCAATTGGAAAAACATTAACTGCTCATGGGTAGGACGAGCCAATATAGTAAAAATGACCATCCTACCCAAGCTTATTTATCTATTTAGTGCCATACCCATGGAACTTCCAAAAAATTTCTTTACTGATTTAGAAAAAACCATAACAAAGTTCATTTGGAAGAACAAAGGATCAAGGATATCCAGGGAAATCATGAAAAAAATGCGGAGGAAGGTGGCCTTGCAGTCCCAGATCTCAGACTATATTATAAAGCAGCAGTCATCAAAACAATTTGGTACTGGCTAAGAGACAGAAAGGAGGATCAGTGGAATAGACTGGGGGTAAGTGACCTCAGTAAGACAGTTGATGATAAGCCCAAAGATCCCAGCTTTGGGGACCAAAATCCACTATTTCATAAAAACTGCTGGGAAAATTGGAAGACAGTGTGGGAGAGATTAGGTTTGGATCAACACCTCACACCCCACACCAAGATAAATTCAGAATGGGTGAATGACTTGAACATAAAGAAGAAAACTGTAAGAAAATTAGGCGAACACAGAATAGTATACATGTCAGACCTTTGGGAAGGGAAAGACTTTAAAACCAAGCAAGACTTAGAAAGAGCCACAAAATGTAAAATAAATAATTTCGACTACATCAAATTAAAAAGCTTTTGTACAAACAAAACCAATGTAACTAAAATCAGAAGGAAAGCAACAAATTGGGAAGCAATTTTCATAACACAAACCTCTGACAAAGGTTTAATTACTCAAATTTACAAAGAGCTAAACCAGTTGTGCAAAAAACCAAGCCATTCTCCAATTGATAAATGGGCAAGGGACATGAATAGGCAATTTTCAGCCAAAGAAATCAATACTATTAATAAGCACATGAAGAAGTGCTCCACATCTCTTATAATCAGAGAGATGCAAATCAAAACAACTCTGAGGTATCACCTCACACCTAGCAGATTGGCTAACATGACAGTAAAGGAAAGTAGTGAATGCTGGAGGGGATGTGGCAAAGTAGGGACATTAATTCATTGCTGGTGGAGCTGTGAACTGATCCAACCATTCTGGAGGGCAATTTGGAACTATGCCCAAAGGGCAACAAAAGAATGTCTGCCCTTTGATCCAGCCATAGCACTGCTGGGTCTGTACCCCAAAGAGGTAATGGACAAAAAGACTTGTACAAAAATATTCATAGCTGCGCTCTTTGTGGTAGGAAAGAATTAGAAACTGAGGGGATGCCCTTCAATTGGGGAATGGCGGAACAAATTGTGGTATATGTTGGTGATGGAATACTATTGTGCAAAAAGGAATAATAAAGTGGAGGAGTTCCATGGAGACTGGAACAACCTCCAGGAAGTGATGCAGAGCGAGAGGAGCAGAACCAGGAAAACATTGTACACAGAGACTGATACACTGTGGTACAATTGAAGGTGATGGACTTCTCCATTAGGGTCAATGCAATGTCCCTGAACAATCTGCAGGGATCTAAAAAACACTATCCACAAGCAGAGGACAAACGGTGGGAGTAAAAACACTGAGGAAAAGCAACTGCTTGACTACAGGGGTTGAGGGGATATGACTGAGGAGAGACTCTAAACGAACACTCTAATGCAAATATTAACAACATGGCAATGGGTTCGAATTAAGAACACATGTGATACCCGGTGGAATCAAGCGTTGGCTATGGGGGGTGGGGGGGAGGAGAAGAAAATGATCTTTGTCTCCAATGAATAATGTTTTGAAATGACCAAATAAAATATTGTTTAAAAAAAAAAAGAAAAGGTCTGCCAGCTGAACATGCCCAAGGACACAGGCTGTTCTGCACCTTTGCCCTTTGCATACATTTACAGAAGACTCAACTGTAGTCCCTGGTGGCTTCTTCCAGGCCTGTCCAACTCCTCTGGACCCCACGTGAGGTTTCCTTGGCAGAGATGCAGCAGCGATTTGACATTTCCATCTCTAGCTTACTTTCTAGATGAGGAAACTGAGACAAATGGGCTGAAGGAACTTGCCTGGAGTCACACAGCTGGCACGCTATATCTGGGGCCAGATTTGAAGTCAGGAGACCCATTTTTCTGATTGTAATCCCGGCACTGTATCCACTGCATCACCTCGCCATCCCAGGAAGACTCAACCAGAATTGGGGAATATAAATAAGATGGTCCTGTTAAGTAGGAGCAGGGTTCTTCACTGAAGCACTAGATCTCAAATTCCTGGAGAATTGCCCAGCAGGGACAGGCGAGGCTTCTCCATCTCTGTCCCTGGGAGCTGACAAACCTCAGTTACCCAGAGAACTCAGGACAACAATCACCCTGCTTCGGAGACCCAACCTTCCAGTACCAGCGCCAGGGAGATGAGTGGGGCCAGAGTGGGCGTTACACATTCAACTGGCTACACAAAGAGCCAGACTCAAATCTGGACCCCGATTTCCTGTTTGCCACAGCACTCCCTCCTACCAGATTTCATCCTTAGGTGCCTTGGCTGTGACTCCCAGCAGCCCTGTTCCATTTTTTCCGTGGCCACTACATCCAGCCCTGGATTCCTTCCTATAATCCTTGATCATCTCTGAACAAAGGAAAAGCATCTGGAAGGACCATCTTGACCACAGTAAATGCTTAATGCTTTGTCCACTAAGTGACTGACAATGGCCATCATCTCCTGGCATCACAGCCATTATTACAGAATCCCAGCCAAGAATGCATAGGGAGGTACCAGGTACATTGCATTTAGAGACAAAAGACCCGAGTTCAAACTGTGACCCTTCCACTTCTTAGCTATCTGAGCATGGGCAGCACCCTACCACTCTGGGCCTCAGTTTCCTCCTCTGGCCAGGGAGGCTTGAACTAGCTGATCTCTAGGGACTCATCCACATGACTTTGGACAAGAAAATGAGCCTGCCTTTGCCTTGGAAGTCTTGTTTTTCCACTGAATAGAAGTACTCGATAGGCCGTATACTTGGGGGCTGGGGTAACTGAAAAAGACAGAAGGCAGAAGGAGGAAAATAAAGAACTGAGGAGGAGACAGGCTCCGGCTATATGACTGCCCACCATTTGCTGAGCTTTCCATGTGGCGGATGCTCTGGGACCTGGAGAACAAGTGAAGAAGAAAAACCAAAAGCCAATGGGAAATGACTTAATTACAGTCTCAAGTAATTTGGGCCATCAGACTTGGCTTGGATAATTGGAATTGCTCCGCATGGGCCAGTGTCTGCTGGGGACAGGAGGGGCTTGTCTACCAGGATGCCTAAAGTCTTTCCTAATACCCTGATGTGGGTGACCTGACCCCTGGCTTCTCTAAGCCTCTGTTTCTCCCTCTGTAAAAGAAAAGGGATTGGAATAAATGGTCTCCAAGGCTTGGGCCTCTGGCTGCCAGGGAGCACAAGGCCGCAGGGAAACTGCAACAAAACCTCTTGTCTCCTTCTGGCCTCCAAGCCCTGGACCCGCATCTGCTCCTCTCCTTCCCGGGAACAAAGGGCCTGTGTGCTGCCAAGGGCGAGCTCCCGGGCGGCCTGCTTGGGCTGCGGCCGGCCGCGCCACAGCGGGGAGGAGGGAGCGAGGCGGGTGTGATAAGAGCCCCGCTCTGGGCACCTGGGGGTGCCCGTCCAGAACAGAAAGACCCCGGGGGAGGGAGGCACGAGGGCCAGGCCCGAGTCCCGGCAGGAGGGGAGCTGGCCGAGATTAGCCCCCGGGCCCTGGAGCCGTGCTGACATGGGCAGGCCTGGAGCATGCTCTGGCCACGGGGGAGGGAGGCTGGCAGAGGGAGTCCCGGGCGGGCGGGCGGGCGGGCAGGCAGGCAGGGAGACGAGACGTGCTGGCCTCGCTTCTTTTGCTACAAAGAGCGGCCTCCTGGGCCTCCCACCTCCTGCGCGGCGCGTGAGACTGCACTCCCTGCGCGCTTCACAGGCCCCCGGGGACAGCCTGGACCTCCTGTGTTGCCACTGCCTTATCTGAGCATTGTTTGCCCCAAAGAGCAACACGGAGCCTGGGCCTGGGCGGAGGGGGAGGAAGGCCACCCTGGGCCTGGGCGGAGGGGGAGGAAGGCCACGGATGCTGGGAGCCTCCAGAGGGACCCGGCGGTCCCGGGCCCCGTGCTCTGTGTGCCCGTGTTTGCAACACCAAGCGAGCTGACCTTCGGGCTGGATGGAGCTGGGCCAGCGGCGGGGGGCGGGGGGGCCAGGAAGAGAGCCCCAGGGGACAAAGCATGAGCCAAAGGCCCACTGAGGCTGCAGCCAGGCCTGTCCTGGAGGCACGAGGGGTGGCCGGGGGGCCAAGAACTGAGGCAGTGGGGGGCAGCAGGGCGCCCCCGGGGTGAGGGAGGGCCCGGCTCCCAGCATCTCCTTACATTTCCTGTGGGAAGGGACGGTGGAGGCCCTCAGGCCCACCGGGCACTGGGCAGAGGGGGAAAGAGAGGCTCCTGCGGGCCGGGCCCCTTGCCCAAAGCCATGGGCCTCACCGGGCGGCCTTGGAGCCCAGGGGAGAAAAGCATGAGCAGAGCCCAGAGCGGGTGCCAGGGCTGGCCCAGACGGGTGTCGGGTGTCTCGGGGGGCCAGGGCAGCTGGGAGGAGGTACCCGGCAGCCGGGGGCAGGGCCCAAGGGCCTACACTGGGCCCGGGTGGTTCACCGTGTCCCCAAAGCCCAGAGGGACTTTGACTGGAAGGGGCCATGGCATCCCCCCAGGCTGCATGGAGGCAGAGGCCTTCTTCCCTAGAGTCAGAGCCCTCCCGGGGAACACCGGGCACCCTCCTTCAGCAGGAAGGCTGGGCCTGGGCAAGAGCTTGTCCCAGTTGGGGGTAGGGCAGAAGCACCCTTTTCTGCAGGCATGCTGGGGCCCAGGGGGCTGCCAGAGCCCTTTTGCAGGCTGGCTTTCTGGGCTCCTCCAGAAAGGAGGGTCTTTGCCAGCTTGGTGGGAAGGCCTTGAGCAGGCCCTTTCCATGTGCCAACCAAGCATGCCCCTGGGGGAGAGGAAAGGGCCGCCCTTTGTGGCACTGGGCTGCCCCCAGGCTCTGGGGAGCTCTTCCCTCTGGGCCTTGGGGCAGGTGGGGGCCGGGCTGGATGTGGGCCCCTGGCACCCAGGGCCCACGGGGGCTCGATTCCTGGGGGTGTCCCCACGGGGGTCCCTGTGTGTGCTCTGAGCTCTTTGCTTGCCTTGCAGCCTGCTCCCCCCCACCCCCAGGGAGTAGCTGCTGCTGGGGGGCTGGGCCTGGCCTGCACGTTTTACTGTCCTGGGTCTGGATCCCAGAAATGTTCCGGGGACCCCTTTGCCCAGTGGCGGGCCCTCAGGGGCCTCTTGGTGGGCATCTGAGTCAATTAGGCTGTGGGGGGCAAACTGCCAAGTTTTCTTTTGGGTTTTTCACAGACTTCTTTTTGCTCATCGTCCCTGAATCAGTTTAATTTCATTTAAAAACCTTCTTTGCAAGAGTTAATGTCAAATCAGGTATTTCCATGTTGTCCCCCACCACCGGGCCCCCTCGGCCCCCACTAGAACCAGTGATGGGGGAGGGGAGGAGGGCTGCAGGGGAGCCCCAGGGTGGGGGACCTGAGAGGGCACGGGCAGGGGGCTCCCAGATTGGTTGGAGGAGGTCAGGGTGGTCAGCAGGGTGAAGAGAAGGTTTGGGGGGGCCTGGGGCGATCCTTCACCCACTGGGAGGGCTGACTTGTAGAAAGGCAGGGATGGAAAATTCCTCGGGGCTGGGGGAGTGGGCAGGGAGGGAGGCAGGGCAGGAGGGTGGAGTGGGAGGGGCTAGGGGCTATTGGTAGCTGGCTCTCTATAAATTCAGCAGGACGGAGGAGATATTTCCACTTTCTTTGCCTTAGAACTTTGGACAGTTGGACAGCGTATTAGTAGCTATTCCCTTTAGAGGTCTTAACTCTGACATCATGAGTGGAAACACTCCAGCCGATAAAGGGGACAGCAGTGATGAGTATTGTGGTTCTTCCTCAGGTAGTTCCTGCTCATTCCAGGAATGCTGGGAGTCCAATGTGCCCGAGCTGATCTGCAAGGAGGAGTCCTTGGATGATGACCTTCCTGATTCTGAGCTTGCCATGGAGCCTTCACCCTCCCAAGACATGGAAATCAAAGGTACGTAGGCCCTGGGGTAAAGGCACAGTTGGCATTTGGGCCCAAGTTCTCCCAAGAGTGACTCAAGCTCCCAGGAGAGGGGTTCCTTGAAGACCTCAGGGCTTCACATCTGGAGTTAGACCCCTAGAAGGAATTCATCTTGACCCTCACACGACCAATGTGCATACAGGTGAGAATTCAGGTGCCCCGAGAGCATCCAATCCAGTCCAATCTCTACCTCATGTTATGATTCCCAGAGGGAGCAGTTAGAACCAAAGGGATCTGAGCAGGAAACAGACCCCTGGGAGGGAGAACATCCAAAATGAAGGATGTACTTTGTATTTTACTGAGGAAGGCATTTAGCACGACAAGGGGCCAACTCAGCAATTAAGGCCCATAAATAGAGAAAGATGGAGACACTAATACACTGTTGGTGGGTTGATCTAACCATTCTGAGCCAATTTGAATTATACCCAGAGTTATAAAACTGTACATTAACACCCCTGACAACTCACTCGCTCAGGGAAAAAGGAAAAGAACCTAGATGTTCTCAAATACTGAGAGCAGCTTTCTCTGGGATGGCAAAGAACTGGAAACTGAGGGGATGTCCATCCTTGGGGCAGTGGCATGTGATTGTGATGGGAAACTACTCTGCCTTCAACACTCATGAGCAGGTTAATTACAAAAACCATGCAAAGACCTACCTGAAATTAGGAAAAGAAAAATGAATAGAGCTGAGAGAACATTTGACATAGCAATAGAACAAGTACCTGAAGAGTAACTTGTAAAAATGGCCGCCTCCAGGGAAAGAATTGAGAAATAGGAATCCAAAGACATAGTTTATATATGCAGTTAGGGGGGCTCAGATGATGCCTCCTCTAGGAGGGTGGGAAGGGGAAGGAGGGAGGGAGGGAGAGAGATATCGGAGAATTTTGATGTGGTCTACAAACAAACAAATGAATAAAATTCTCAAAAAAAAGAATCAGGTCCCATCAAAAAGAGAATCCAGCAATGGCTCCTTTCTTCCCCACATGGCACACCAAGGAGGGCACTGGACCCTTTAGAGACTGCTCAACCTACCCGCCCCCCTTAGTTTCTGAGGAATGTATTTAGTCTTCCTCAACTTTTCAGTTCAAGAACTACTTCTTGAGCAGTAACTCTCCCTGAGGCATCGTGCTAGATTCTCAGGATACATAGAAGTACAAAAGGGTTCAGCAGTTGAGTCTTGTAATGACACAAATAATCATGGCAGTGTGTAGGGCTAGTCCCAAGGCCAGAGAGATTCGGGCTGGGAGGAATTACTTCTGAGAGGGCAATAAGAGGTCCTGGGAGAAGAGCAGGTCCCTTGGGCTTCCAAGGCCTGGAGGATCCTCCATTGCCTTCAACTATCCCCCTAGTCTCCAGTGATTAGAGTCATGAGCTGTGTATAAAGTGCAAAGGTTTTCTACCCAGCAGTGTAGACCCTTGTCTATCACAGGGGACAGTGGTAATGCCTGGCCTTGTTGCAAGGGCCCAGTGAACTGCTGCTACCTGTTGGGAAGCCGGGACAGCCGGGTCATGCTCCTTGTTATCACTTTCAGGAATCATGTCCCGCAAAGGCAAAGGCGGTAGCTATGCCAGGGGCAGACAGAGGGCTTCTATCATCAAAGCTGGAAGAGGAAAAGGAGATCCTCAGCAGGCCACTAGAAAGGATCTGAGAAAGACCGAAGAAAAGGGGGATACTCTGCTGGCAATCCAGGAAGAAAAGGAGAAGGAGAAGGCAGGGGAGGCCATGTCTGAGGATGTCGAGAACAACAATGACCAGCCACAATCTGAGGCCACCATGGAGAAAGAGGGCGAAGGTGGTGGTGACTCCTTCGGAAACCGCGCGTAAGCGGCATCAGCCTGGAGAAGGAAGAGGCCCTGAAGATCCAGGCAGCAAGGACCAGCTGGCCTAGCTTGAGGATGATGGAACAGCAGCCCTGAAGGAGCCCAAGGGCAGCAGAAACAGCAGCCAGGGCCGGCGGCACCCACCAGTGCCTGACCCCTCCTGGGGCCCCATCCTCGAGCCAGCCCCACCAGGTCCTCCCCCTCGGGATCTCGGAGCATCTGCTCCCGTGGCCTCCTGCTTGGCCTCTCCAGGCTCCTTTGCTCCCTCTCCTTCATGCTTTCCCACTTCCTGCGGTCTCCCAGGAGACATAGTCAAACCTCCCTAGTTGGGCTTTTCTCACTTTTTGACACCTTTTTTCAGTTGAGCATTAAAAAAAAGCAAATTGCTCCCTTGGTGCTTTGGTTTGGTTCTTTCAGGGGGGCTGCTGGGCTGGGGAGGGAGGGGAGGGCAAAGCCCCGAGTTCCTGGGAGTTTCTGTCCTTGAGGACCCAGCAGAGCAGCAAGGGCCCCCCTGGGGCCAGGGGGGGACCATGTGGCCTGGGCGGAGACCCCAGTGTCTTGGACAGACTCCCCCCTGCCACCCAGTCACCCTGGCCAGCCCCAGCCCCAGAGCCTCTTGGCTAAAGCCCTCAGCAGGGCAGGGGCCTGGGGTTTGGGCCTCAGGGAGCCAGCCTGTGGGCGGGGGCGGGGGGCAGCAAGTCCCAGCCAGTGGTACCATCGGGCGGCCTCCTCCCTTTCAGCTCGAAGATCCGGGCCCACATCCTCTCCCAGCCCAGCTCGCTGCTGTAGGGGAAGCCTCGGCAAGGTCCCCTCCAGCCTCGCCACCGCCGCATCTCCTCTGGGCCCTGGGCTCTGGGGACCCCCCACAATGACCATCTGGCGGCAACCACGGGGGCGGCGGGAGGGCTATGGGGGCGTTGGTGGGAGCAGGGAGGCCCAGCCTTTGGCCCCATGAACCTGAGCGGGGGCTCCGGGGAGCTCCTCGTGCCCTTGGCTGCTGTGGTTAGGGGTGTGGGGCAAGCCGAGGCCGGAAGGGGACTTCTGGGGGCTTCTTTCTGCTGGAGAGCAGCCATGGGGGCATCTCCCCACCCTCTGTCTGGGACTACAGCAGCTCTGCATGCTCCTGGGTGAGCAAAATGGAAACACAAATGGGGGGGATGTGTGAGTGTGTGTGTGTGTGTGTGTGTGTGTGTGTGTGTGTGTGTGTGTGTGTGTGTGTGTGTGTGTGTGTGTTAGAAACTTTCACTGCCCTGGCAGAGGAAAGCTTCAAGTTCTGAGGACATCAACTGATTTTCAGCAGTTCAAGACTGTCCTCAGACACTTATTTGTTGTGTGACCCTGGGTAAGTCACTTGACCCTCTGATTTCAGTTTTCCTATCTGTCAAATGTGCTGGTGAAGGACATGGCAAACCGACCCAGGATCTTTGCCAAGAAAAGCCCCAATAGGCATTCTATAAATGTCACCCTCCTTGCCGTTAGCCCACTCGCCCTGTTCAGGCCCTCCAACAGATTGTCTTCCAATATCCTTCTCCATGTCCTCCCAGTTCCTTGTTCTTGTTCCCCTCCCCAGTTCTCTCGCAATCCCCCATCAGCCCAGTTCCAATGGAACACCAGGGGAGGGGCACAAAAACACTTTAGTCAATGCTCTAGCCTGATTCTTTGGAGGAGGTCCATTAGCAGAATGTGAGTGAAGTGGGGAGGACAAATGATGTTGTCATGGAAACTGGGGACAAACCCGGTATTGTCATGGTAACTGATGGTGGAGGGGTTATGTGTGGAGAGAGAATCATTGAAGCCCAGGGTGGTGCCAAGGGCCCACTTCTATCACATTACTTATTACACATACTTAGTACTCCCGGGCCCTGCCTCCTCCCCATCTACCAATTTTCAGAGAACTCCTGCGTCTAAGGCCAAAACTGTGCGCTCTCTCCCCTCCCAAAGTGACCCTGCACTTGGCCAGTGGCTGCAGTTTGGGATGACTCGGAGCTCTGGGAAGTTTTCTCTTATGCTGAGAAGTCTAATTGACTTGTCTCCAAATCCTTCCCTTCCATCTTAGGATCAATCCTGTATATTGGCTCTAAGGCAGGGGAGCAGTAAGGGTCAGGCAAGCGGAGTTAAGTGACTTCCCCAGAATCATCCAGCTAGGAAGTGTCTGAGGGCAGATTGGGACCCAGGACTGCCTCACTCCAGGCTGGTGCTCTATCCACTGAGCTACCTAGCTGGCCCAGTCTAATCCATTAAAATAAACCCCAAACCCTTACCTTCCATCTTAGAATTGATAGTATGTATTGGCTCCAAGGCAGAAGAGAGGTAAGGGCTAGGTAATGGGGGTTAAATGACTTGCCCAGGGTCACACAGCTGGGAAGTGTCTGAGGCCAGATTTGAACCCAGGCCTCCCATCTCTAAGCCTGGCTCTCAATCCACTGAGCCACCCAACTACTCCCCCAATCCATTTTCCACATGGAATATAGCTCCCCTGTTCCCACCTGACCAAGTTTTCTCCCCTACCTTGACACCCAGCTCCCTTCAAACTCGAATGGAGAACACAGCCTACAAGCCTGAGCCCAAGAGCCCCAGGAATAGTAGTCCCCTCTTCAAGATCACTAGTTCAGCCCCTCCAACTGTCATGTAGCCCATCAGATCAGCCTTTGTGGAGTCGGGCCCTGTCAGTGGTCTTCCCAGCTGCTGCAGCCCCTCAAGAACTAGGTTATCAAAGATCCCCTCAGAGGAGCAGCCAGGAAGCTGCCAGGGTCCCTGCATGGAAGAGTGGGCACTTAGGAGTAAGGTCAAAGGAGGCTGGAGAGGTAAAAGGGGGGATGGCCAAGAGGGGTGTCAGATGCCCAACAGAGCAGCTGTATTTGTCCCTGGAGCTGATCAAAAGCCCCTGGAGACAGGCAGCTGGGGAAACAACCAAGGCAGGCCTTGCAGAGGGCCCCAGCGAAGGGATGTGGTGTTGGACTTGGGGATGTTCCAAAGTCATCTCGAGGCTGGCTCTGATGATGACAAGAGAGTGAGGAGTGGGCCTGGGAGGATGCTGGTTGGCCTGGGGCGGATGGCAAGTTCTATCTAAAATGTCTATTGGACATCCAGTTCGCTATGTCCAAGAGGTAGTGGGAGGGTCTAGACTGGAGGTCAGGGGAGAGACTGGCCCGCCAGAAAGATGGATCTGAGAATGATTGATTAGAGACGTCAACATCTATAATCTCTTTAGAATCGCCCTTCCAATGGAGGAGCCAAGCAGTTTCTGGGAGTGGACACTAGGAGGCAGCAGCAGCAGCAGCAGCAGCAGAGCTGGACCCTCAGGCACCTGGCCGTGAACCTGGGCCTTTGCCAAGCCCCAAAGTGACCTTCAAAGGTAAATGGGGGCAGGGGGGGCTCAGGGAGGGGATGAAGACCCCTGGGATCCCCTGGGCACCGAGGGAAAACTGAGGCCTGCGGGAGGAGGGGTTTGGTGGGAGAGACTGAGGCACATGGAGGAAGGCGATGGAGGCATCATCAGAAAGGAGGCAGCCCTCAATTAACCAGAGAGGAAGGGCTCTCAGGCATGGCTCAGGGCCAGAAAAAGGGGGGCCTTGGGCGTAGGAGAAGGCCTGGGCCCTCAGAGCAGATGGAATCCAAACACGCAAGGCCTATTAGCAAGGAAGCCCAGCCTGAAGGAAAGAAGCCCTGACTGAGCCCATCTGTCAGGGTAGGCGTCAGGGCTCGTAGGGGCTCGCCGAGTCCATTCCCCCCATTTTGCAGAGTGAGCAATGGAGGCTCCAAAGAAAGAAAGCAAAAGGAGGCAGAAAAGAGAGTGAGAAAAGGACGAGGAGGGGCCAGCATTGCAGACGTGAGGGCGGCCAGTGAAAATGCCCAGAGTTGGCGTGTCTCGAGGCAGGAAGCGTGGGGAGGCCACTGGCACTAGAAGGAGTCAACGGCTGGAGAGGAGGAAGCGACCACGTTATGGGGATGCTCTGGTGCTGTGGGTGGGAATCAGGGGCCAGTGGGCTTTTCCATGCCCTGGCCTTTGGGAACATCCCTCTGGCAGCTGACGGGAGCTGGGCCGGAGTGGGGAGAGGCTGGAGGCAGGGAGACCTCCCTCCCGCCCAGCAGAATCCGCCTGCAGCAAGGGGTGGCAGAGGAGAGAAGGGAGCAGAGACCAGAGATGCAGGAAGGGAAGAGAGGGTTAGGGTTAGGGTTAGGGAAGGGAAGGGAAGGGAGGGCCAGCCGAGGGAGCCGGGGAAAGAGTGGGAGCAAGTGGGGGCCGAGGGGGCGAGCCCGAGGGCCTAGGAGGACGTCTGCACAGGGCATGCTGGGAAGAGGAGAGCGCCCAGCGCATGGTCATCGATGGCAGGTCCACTTCAAGATGTCTGAGAGGCAGATGGAGATGAGAGACTGCAAGGGAGAAGAGAGGTTTGGGGTGGCCAGATAGAGCTAAGTGGGAATCCTCTGCAGAGGGCCGGTCCTCAAAGGGGCTACGGCTTGTGGCCTCTGAGCAGCCGGTGGCCACTGTGGACTGTGCGGGTCCGGGCCTCTGCAGCAGCAGATCAGGCCATCCTGCCCTGGCTTTTTGGCCACCTGCCTGCTTGGGAGGCAGCTCCCCCTCCCCCAGGCTCCGCAGGAGCTAGAAATTAATT
The DNA here is from genome assembly GCF_027887165.1 of Monodelphis domestica. Lineage (NCBI taxonomy): Eukaryota > Metazoa > Chordata > Mammalia > Didelphimorphia > Didelphidae > Monodelphis > Monodelphis domestica. The sequence goes on from NC_077235.1 coordinate 4,979,902, forward strand.
TCCTCAGCCTTTGTGAGAGAGTCTTTGGTAACAGGCCGCCGCTCCACCAGTGCCCAGAGAAGCCTGTCTACTGGCTATTGCCATGGAAACGGGAATCTAGCTAAGCATCTCGGCAGCCTTTGGCGAGACTGCCTGCAGGGAGGCTAAATTGGCTGGAGCAGTCACGTCCTGAGTGCTCTAACGAGGGGGCCCTCCTAGCCCCGACCCCCCACCGCTGCCCCTCCACCTTTGGACAAGGGGAGTCAGCTGGATTGAAAGCCAGTTATCCAATTTTTTCAAAGCTAAGTCCCTTGACCTCTGGTTAAGGAGCCCTGTTGGTGATCTTGCTTCGTTGGCCACCCTGGTCAGTACTGATTCCCCATTTTCATATCATACCTCCTACTCACTAGTGGTGAGGGGGTAGTCAGAATCCCCCCACCATTGTCCTGCAGCCTCTCCTCCTTTGATGCTCGTGCTATTCAAACTGATCACCTCATCCAGATCCTGTTGGCAGTTAGCTCCCACTCACCCCCTCTCCTTAGGACAGTCCCTTTCTTCCTCAGAGACCCCAGTACTTGGCTCATAGCCTTTCTCTCCATCTCAACCCCTGTTCTTATATTTGGAGACTTCAACAGACAATATGGATACTCCCTTAAACAGAAACTCCTCATTCCTCCATTTCCTAGATTCTCGCGCCCTTCTCATCCACTCCATCTTAGCTGTAAGCGGAGACGCCCATGGCCTTGGTCTTTCCATCATCCACAAGTGCTCTACTTCCATGAGTTCCAAAACGATCTGATTCTAACCTTTCATCACTCCAGCCTTCTTTAACTCTATTTTTCAGCCTCCCCTCACTCTGAAGCCCTCCTCTCCGCTGTTCTTTTCTCAAGTTATCACTCCTACATTGGCTAGACTTCCTTTGCTTCCCTAGCATGAACCAAATTGATTCCCTACTGGCCTCTGCACTGGAGGCTCCCTATCCTGTCATTGATCATACCTTGCCGAATCCAAACCTTGCCAAATCCAAATCTTGGCTCTTGGAATTCATGGGTGGTATCTTCTCTAGAAGACTGCCTCCTGTCACCCCCAATGTCTCTCTAACCTTCAGTCTCTGCCTGGCAACAGGCTGCCTCTTCACTGCCCACAAATATGCCCATCTCCTCATCCTTCAAAAAATCCTCACTTCTTCGGATCATTCCTGCTAGCTACACATAGTAGGGGTCATACAGGTACTAGCCGTTATTATTAGATATCTTGTCGTCCTCATCTCTTTGATCTCCAGTCCCACATCACCCACCTGATTTTGGACATATTGCATCAAATGTCTCATAGGCATCTCAAGCTCAACATGTTCAGAAAAGGACTGATCTCTCCCTTCTTCCCAACTCCCCTGTTATTTTCAGAGTCATCTTGGACTTCCCATTCTCTCTCTCCATAGCCAATCTCTTACCCCATCTTGTCATTTGATCTCTCCTCTATGTCCTCTTCTCTCCATTGGCCAAGCCAGCGTCCTGGCACATCATCACCTGAACCGTTGAGATGACCCTCTCATTGGCTTTCCTGTTTCTAGCCTCTCTGCATTCAGATCCATCCTCCACTGAGCCCCCAAGGTGATCTTGCTAAAAGCCCAGGCCTGCCCACATCACTGTCTCCTTGATAAATCCCACTGGCTTCGCTTCCTGTTCAGAAAACAAATATCCCGGTAACACTCACTGCTCTGGCCCCCACTGCTTCAAGAGCAGGCGGGTTATATCTTCACTCCTGCTCAGTTAAGGGATTTCCAGGAGCTGAGGGTATCATTGTTTCGAGCCCCCACTGATGGGATAGTCACAATTGGAGCAAGTGTGTTCTTGCACTCCACTTACAGCCAGATTCTTTTTTAAAAAGGAATGCTTATTTCAAAACGATAATAACAAATATGCAAACACATCCCAATGCCTGGGGTAGGATCCCCTTGTGCACGGCCACCTCATGCTCTGGAAAGGGAATTTGGTTCACAGGTTAGCTCAGTTACTTTATAGAAACATCCCAAATTCCAGGGCCAAAGCCCTCCTTGGGCTCGAGTCCCAGGTGCCTTAACTTGGCAGGGCATCTCTGCTGGGATGGCAAGCTGTAGCATCCCTCCTGGAATCCTGGCTCTGAGGTTGCCACGGCTGGAACTCCCAGTCCCAGGAGGATCATTGCTGTTACCTAGAACTGAGGACAAACATAACAGAACAGAAACAAACACCGGGCTGGCTCATGGGGCCTAAAAAGGTGGGGCAAGAGAAGCAAGCTATTCTGGCCTCCCAGGTTCAATTCATAGACCCCACATTCACTCTTTCTGGACTCCGGAAAGAACTAGCAGGAAAGAGAGCAAGACGGTTCCAACCTGGTAGTTATAAAGATGCAGTCTGATCTGGCTACAGTAATGGAGAGGGGCTGTTAGCAGCCGCGTCATAAAGAAAAGGATGCCTTCTCTCAGAAGCAGAGTAGCTCCAAATTATGTGACTGAGGCACGCTCCAGTTCCACATGGATATGTATGTCATACATGTGTAGATGGGTGGGTGGATGTTGCTTAGTTGTCAATACTGTTGAATACAAAATTCTTATCTGAAATTTTTGATGGAAAGATTTTTTCCTATTTGACCATTTCTTGTCTTAAACTAGAATTCATTTTGCTTCTATAAAAACTTTTCCATTTCATGTAACCAAAATGACCTCTTCTATCTCTTGTGATTGCCTCTGTTCCTTATTTGATTAAAAATTCATCTCTTTAGGAGCATCTAGGTGGCTAGTGGATAGAGTGCCAGGCCTAGAAACAGGAGCTCCTGGGTTCCAAACTGGCCTCAGATACTTCCTGGCTGTGTGACCCTGGGCAAGTCACTTAACACCAAGTACCTAACCCGTATCACTCTCCTGTCTTGGAACCAATACTTGGTACTGATTCTAAGACAGAAGAAGAGTTCAAAAAAAAGAATCCATCTCCTTTGACCCAAAGATTCTCCTATTAGCCAGATACTTCAAGGAGGTCATTGATAATAAGAAAGGCCCCACATATACCAAAAATGTAGAGCTGCTTTGTTGTAGCAAAGGGTTGGCAATCGATTGGATGCCCATCAGTCAGGGAAAGGTTGAATTAATTGTGGTACCCAAATGCAACAGATTACCACTGGGTTAGAAACAACAACAAGTATGATAAATACAGAGATATATGGAGGAAAGATTTATATTATTTAGTGCAGTGATGGCGAACCTTTTAGAGCCTGAGGGCCCAAATTGCAACCCTCATACCACATGACAGCCCCCTGCCTTACCTCAGACAGGGGAGTGAGGAAGCACTCCCATTGGGCTGCTGGACAGAGCGCTGGGTCATGTGAGAAATATCCTCAGGTGTGTATACACAGGAGGAAGGGGGCAGCCCAATCCCACAAGGGAGCCGTGGATTAGACAACCTAGACCTACTGCATAATGAAGCAGAGCCAGGAAAATAAGGAACACCTAGACCTTTCATTTGCAATGTAAATGAAAAGAAGGGTCTTGGCAAAACAATGGAAAGCAGTTGTTGCAGACTGCAAAAAGCAAAACTGTTCTAGGAGAGAAGACACTTTCTTCCGCTCTTTTGCAGAAGGGGGAGGTCCACGAGTGTGGAATCTTACATAGATTTTTCCAAATATTGATTCATTTTGTGGAGTTAAAAAATTGTTTTCCTCTTTTTTTCTTAAAAAATTAGGCTTTCTCATTCAGGATGGCTTACTTGGGAGGGATACTGAGAGAAATGTAGCTGCTATAAAAACGGAAGACAGACCAATAAAAATGTATTCTTAAAAAGTGAAGTAATGAAGAGCAAACAGAACCAGGAGAATGAACTTACTGTACTGCCCACTCTCCTATAATGCCCCACCTCCCGCCATGAAGATACCTTCCTTCATCCTCCACCCCCACTGTCCCTCCACACTTCCAGACTCCTTTAACCTTTCTTTTCCCATTTGAATAGAAGCTCCTTGAGGACAGGAACTCTTTCTTTCTGCTTGCTATCACTTGCCATCACTTGGCACTCATGTCTGCCACATAGCTATTGGAGGTGGTGGTGTTAGCGATGCCCGAGAAACAACAATTAAAAATGCTACCCATCTTGTAACATGCATTTAATGGACTAAATATGCACAAAGAGATCCATTTTGGGACTGGCCATGGGAATTGTTTTCCTTGGCTAGGCATGTTTGTTATGAGTTTTGTTTTTCTTTTCCTTGGGTGGGAGATAAGAGGAAAACAATACCATACACATATGAAATAATAAAATAAATGCTTTTTCCTTAAAAAAGAATACATTTGCTACATACATCTGTGAAAAGCATTTGATTTGACTTGTTCCAAGTCATCCCAAATTCATTATGCAATATGATGCTGGTCGGAGCCTAATTTCTGCCAGGCGGCCTTCCAGTTTTCCTAGTTTTGTTGGTGGTAGTGAGTCGTTTCAGTTGTGTCCAGCTCTTCATGACCCCTTTTATGGTTTTCTTGGCAAAGATACTGAAATAGTTTGCCATTTCCTTCTTCAGCTCATTTGAAAGATGAGGAAACTGGGACAGGCAGGGCAAAGTAATTGGTCTTTGGTCACACAGCCATTTAAGGACTCCTTGACTCCAGGGTTGGTGCTCTATCCATTGCACCACCTAAATGCCCCTTCCCAGTAGTTCTTATCAAAGAGGCAGTAATTTCCTAAATAATTGATGCATTGGAGTTTACTAAACCTTAGGTTAATGCGTTCTATCTTTTCTGGTTTTTGTTTCATCGATGCACTTTTCTATTTTTTAACCAATACCAAATGGTTTTGATGACTGCTCCTTTGTGATATTGTTTGAGCTCAAGAAGGGCCACTCCCCCTGCATTCTTAGTTGTTTCCATTATTTGCCTTTACCTTCTAGTTCAGGGAATGACAAACTCTAGCTTGGGGTCCCCTGTTTTGGAATGGCTCACAAGCTAAGAATGAGTTCGACATTTTACAAGTTTTATTCTATTTAAAAAGGTACTAAGCAGTTCTTAGCTCCCTACAAAAACCAGTGCTGGCTGGATTTGGCCACTGGCCTGAGGTTTGCAGAAACTCATTCTCAGTATTTCATTCCCCTAAATGAATCGGGGCATTATTTTACTGAGTTCTGTAAAGTAGCCCTTTGACAGTCTGGCATATGTAGTGTAAAAACTATAAATGAATTGCAGTTTTGATGAAATTGGCATGGCCCAATTATAAATACTGAATATTCCTCCAGCTATTTAAGTTGTTCTTTGTTTAAGGAGTACTTTGGAATGGAATCTAGGCCTCAAATAATTTATGTATTAAAAAAAAACCTTACTTGTGTATTGGTTCCAAGGCAGAAGAGAGGTAAGTGTTAGGTAATGGGGGTCAAGTGACTTGCCCAGGGTCATCCAGCTAGGAAGTTTCTGAAGCCAGATGTGAACCCAGGCCCTCCTGTCTCTGGGCCTGGCTCTCTGTCTACTGAGCCACCCAGCTGTCCCCTATTTTATGTATTTTTGAGTTATTCTGAGGTGAGCTTTTTCCTCTTCTTGCCTCCTGGATTTTGTTATTCTTATACAGAACTGTTACTGATTTGGAGGGTCTATTTTGTACCACAACTTTGCTGAAGCTTTTGTCTTGGTGCTATTGCTGACACCCTAGGGTTTTCTAAGTGATCCATCATGTCACCAGCAGATGGGATTTGTTCAACCTTCTCTTTTCCTGTCTTCATGCCTCTAATTGTCTCTTGCCATTGCTATGGCTAGTGTTTCTAGAATTCCATGAAAGAATAGTGGGGAGAGTGCTTTACTCCTTTTCCAAGCAGCTCTTTGATTGCAGAGCAGGAAAGACTTTCCTTCTTGGGAATCCTCTCTACCAATACAATTTCTCCCCACACTGTGTACATAGAACTCAGTTTCCCCTCACGTGTGTTGGGGTTGTGTGTGCTACTACATATGTGGGCAGACATGACTCCTGCTCCGAGAAGACAATGTTGAGCCCAATGCTGTAGTTCTCCATACAAGACTGAATGAGCTGCTTTCAGAGACATTCTTAGGAGAGACACATAGGTGGGGGGACACTCCAGAGGAGTGGTGGTGAGCAAGAAAAGAAAAGCAAAGGAAATAAGCATTTCCATATAATATAGAACTGCACTAAAAGTGTGGGGTTTTTTTAAACCCTCACCTTCCACCTTAGAATCAATACTGTGTATTGGTTCCAAGGCAGAAGAGTGGTAAGGACTGGGCAATGGGGGTCAAGTGACTTGCCTAAGGTCACACAGCTGGGAAGTATCTGAGGTCAGATTTGAACCCAGGACTTCCCATTTCTAGGTCTGCCTCTCAACTCACTGAGCCACCCAGCTCCCTGGCCTCCCACAGCTGCCAGTGTTTTTTAAAATCATTTTGAGAAAGACTTTGGATAGAGTATATGCATGGGAATCTGACCCCATCATTCTCCTGAATTGCTTCAAATTCTCAAGCATATTGAGAAAGGGCCTTCTATGGGTGAGGCAGTTCTGTCTCCTAACTTGAATTGCGAGCTCATCTCGTTTCCTGCTCAAGAGCTCACTCAAACTCTTGTGTCTTTGGTATGTTCCTTCATTAAAAATCAGTTTATTGATTTGCTTGTTTCTTACGTCAAAATTCCAGGTATCTCCCTCCCTCCCTCCCTCCCCTCCTTGTACTAGGGACAGCATCATGTAACAAAAAGGTACAGGTATACATAAAACTGTTAGGCATATTTCTACTTCACAGCTCTTTCTCTGGAGTTGGACACACAGAAGTCATTCTTCAAACAGTATTTCTGTTACCGTAGGTAATGTTTTCCTGGTTCTGCGTGTTTTGCTTTTCATAATTCTCACAGGTCTTTCCATGTCTTTTAAAAAATTAACCCGGGGGGCAGCTGGGTGGCTCAGTGGATTGAGAGCCAGGCCTAGAAATGAAAGGTCCTGAATTCAAATCTTGCCTCAGATACTTCCCTGCTGTGTGACTGGCAAGTTATAATCCCCATTGCCTAGCCTGAACAGCTTCTTTATCTGGGAATCTATACTTAATATCAATTCTAAGACAGAAGGTAACAGTTAAAAAATCAACCTGTTCCTCATTTCTTATGACACAGTGATATTGCCTTGACTTATTCAGCCATTCCCCAATGCATGGGCATGTTCTAGTCAGTATAATGGCCACTGGTTTTGGTTGGCTCTCTTGTTTGGATGATGGGTTTATTTCCTATTCACTATTTGTGATGGTATTTTGTGTAACTAGCATTTGGTGGGAAGGTGATAAGCTGGTGGGTGTAACTTAAGAGCTATTCTCTCTCCCTCAAAAATGACCAGGGAAGTGGCCTTTGTTCTGAACCTATCATCTCTTAACCTACCAATATTTCAGGGATGTCAAATAGATACACTCCTCTCAGTAGGCTCTGAGGTGCTCCTGGAGCCTGAAGTTCCTTTCCCCCAACTAGTAAACTGGTGCTACAGGCACAGCTCTAGGTCAGCGATGGTGAACCTTTTAGAAAGGGAATGCCTGGCCCAGGCCCACCCCACCGCCAGCTGGATTCACTTGAGTGTTATCTCCTCCTGATCCTTTTCTATTTGCTCTGAGATGAAGCAAAGTCCCCACTTTTGCAAGATGACCACTATCTCCTGGCCTCTCTGGGAGGCAAGGCACCATTGTACAGAAAGCTCCATTTCTCCCTAAGCTGGAGTGAGACTCTAAGGGGTTAAAAGTTGAGGCTTGCACAAACTTGGCTTCTCTCCTCCTCCACCTCCCGCCTTACTGCTAAGGCTAAGGAGGCACAACAGAGCTAGGTTGCTCCCTCTCCAGTACTTATTAGCTCAGTTAAGAGTTGCCTCCTGAGAGACCAGAGATTTCACTCATTCCAACTCCTTCCTTCTCTTCCAATATTCTAGGCAGCAGCGAGCAGCCATCCATCTGCATCAGCGTGCTCTTTGGCTCTGGGTTGTACAGAGATGGCACCTCAGAGCCATTGAGGACAAAGGGCAACAGGAGGGGGCTGTTAGAAGATGCCCCTCTGAGGAGCATTAGCAAAAGAAGCTCAAGTGAAAGGGTAAGGAGAGAGTAGTTTGCATTAGCAAAGACCTTCTCAGTGGAGCAACTCTTTCGTCCTCACTTCTCCAGGTTCTAGGAGATGTTCCTGGACAGGCTGGCTGCCCATGCCAGTGACAGAAAGGAATCCTATTCATCCCACTGTCAGGCAAGGTAAGACATGGTGAAATGTGATCCCATCATCAGCCTCTGGAGCCCCCCCCCCCACCTGCCCAAGAGCCACAGCTGCTGCAAAGGAGGAGCCACTGTTCTTTCTCCTTCTGGCAGGTGTAGCCAAGGGGCACCATGAGCCCCTGAAGGACAGGAGAGCAGCCAGCCCCCATTAGAGGAAGCATGCTAATTAAGGAACAATTGGAGTAGGGCAGGCTACAGAAATAGCACGGTGTTTTTCCCCAAGCTGTTGCTGAAATCTACCCCACAGTGGCCCCTGGAACAGTGAGGCACCTGCTGGGTTCCCTTTTCTGCTGGATTCTGTCCCTTAGCTACTTGGGAGGTTTCAGCAGAAAGGATTCCCCTCCACTCCCCCCACACCCTCTTTCTTCTTTACTAGACTTGTAGCAGGTTAGGGAAAAGGAGAGGCTGCCCCCCACCCCCATCCAGCAAAGCTTATGCCACGAGCCCACTAAATTCTCCCTAACAGGGGCCACTGGGGATGGGGGAGCTGGAGGGCAAGGGAGATAGATCCATGGCTAGTCTACCCCCAGCTTCCATTCAGCAGGCCAATAGCACCCCACTTCAGCCAAGGAGCTGGTGAATACATTAGAACTACTCCCAACTTTCTCCCCAACTCTAAGTGGAAATCCACCAGGTCATTCCTATGTTGTATGCAATATGTGTGTGGCAACATGTGTGTGCTTCTGGAATCTCACTTTCCAACCTATACTGACTGTGAATGAGACTCCCCATCCCAGACAATGCTGGCTATTAAGGCACCGGGAGGTTTCAGCCATGCCAGGCTACTACACGCCAGCCAGTGCTGAAATCTGCTCAGTCCTTCAAGGCATTCTTAAGTTCCAGTCCTTCTGGTTTGCTAACGGATTGTTCCGATCACTTCTTCCTCCCCTCCATTCCCACACGCTTGCAGAGCTTTCTATCCACATCTCTTCACTGTCATAACTGATGTGAGGCATTGATTTCATTTCAAGCCTGATACAATGCCAGGTACCTAGTAGGTATTTAATAAAGGCATTTCATTAACGAGCTATAGATAGGCAAAATAACAGGTCTGGGTCTTTCCACAGAACCAAGATCCTGTGGAACAAAGAAGAAGGGCACATGTGACCTTGGGCAGGTCATTCAACTTCCCTGGGCCTCAGTTTCCTCTCTTGTCAAATGAGGGGCTTGGACTAGACGGCCTCTGAGCTCCCTTCCAGATCCAGCAAGCATCTTTTTCTATCCCAAGGGCCCAGATGTAGAATGTGAGAGAGGACCACTACCTTCTTTGAGGCTGGGTGGTCTTCCTGTTTAGCAAAGTCTTATTCTAGATGGTTTCTTCTCCTGTACAGGACCTGGCTGACTAGTGGGGCAGGCAGGCAGGTGGTCAATCTGACTGTTTCATCTGTAAAAAGTGAGTGGTGAGCCTAATGTCTGAAGCAAGATTTTGGGAAGTGACGCTGCCTTCAGACTAGAGAGATTTATTTGGGAGCTCTGCAGGGGTCAGTGCCTGTCACTGCAGCCAGTCTCTTCTATAATTAAGTGAGAGCCCGCCCCGTGCTTGGCAGGGGCCAAGACCCTCGCTTATAGGAGTAGAATGCGTGTTGGCTGAGGCTGAGCTGTCAGGGAAACCAGGATTCAGCATTTGGCCACTCAGAATCCAGAGGAAGTTTCGTGGATTCGTGGTGAAAAGCCTCTCGGAGTGCAAAGTAACAGTTTCCAATGCCCCAAACTCCACTGCGGATGGAAGCTCAACATCTCCCTTTAAGAGTATGAATCCCAGGGCCATGTCTCTGACAAAAAGGGGTTGTCTCCAAGCCTCATATTGGAATTCTTGCCATTTCAAGCTTTCGTGTCTGGGGATGAACCTGGAGAGGGCTTGGGGCAAGGGAGTCTCATGAGCAAGCCGGGCTATGAGCTAATCGAATTGGATCAATGGTAAGGGATTTCATTCGACAAACATCCATTAGACACCGATTAGATAACAAACTCTTGAGCTGAGGGGTAGGGAAAATACAAAGAAGTATAAGGTATGAACCTTGCCCTCAGGGAGATTACAGTCTCTTGGGCTAAGCGGCATACCCAATAGCAAACACACTCAGCTGAATAGGAAAGATGATGAAGGAGAGCTACAAAGTGCTGGAAGGTCGGGAGACCACATCTGACTGAGGAGATCAGGAAAGACTGAATGGAGGACATGGCGTGTGACCTGGACCTTGAAGACTGGGTAGGCACTTTAGGCAGAGGGTACAGATATAAACAAAGACCCAGGGGCAGGATAACTCTTACCTCCTGTCTTAGAATCAATACCGTGTATTGGTTTCAAGGCAGAAGAACAGTAAGGGCTTGGCTATGGGGATTAGTTAAATGACTTGCCCAGGGTCACACAGCTAGGAAGCATCTGAGGCCAGATCTGAACCCCAGGACCTCCTGTCTCCCAACTGCCCCCAAGGTAGTGATATTTAAAGAACACTGACTGGCCCAGTTTAACTACAGCATAAGATGTATGTGAAGGAGGGCAAAAAAATCTCTAAAGCTGAGATGCTGGGTAACTATAGATCATGGAAAGCTTTGAATTTCCATGTAGATCCAGATCTCAATATATTCATATAGCTATAGATGTGGAAATGGGGTTTTCTTGACTATACCTATTTGTAGCAAGGGTTTTGTTTTTGTTTTTCTCTTTCTTCATGGGTAGAGCAAAGGTGGTAGTAGAGAGAAGACAGATCTTTGTCCATTGAAAAAGATCATTAAAAAAGAAAGCCTGGAATGCCAGAATAAAGGGTTTATATATACTTTATCCTTGTGGCCAGTGGTTCCTACTTTGTAACCTGCAGATCCCTGGGAAAGATGAGGCTTAGAATTATTGGATGGATATAGGCTCCCGGCCCTGACTGGAGATAATTCTGTCCCTACAAATCTAGGCCTTTGATCCCGCTCAGTTTATTCCTCTCTTGTCCTGTGAGGAAGACAGTGTGGTTTTTTTTCCATTAGGGTATTGTCCTTTTGGCTCTCACTTTTAACTTGAGTCCATCCACTCTCTCTGCCTTCTGGGAAGGCAGAAAGTTACTCATGGGGCACTAGAGTGGAGAAGGTGTGTACTAGCTTGTTAGTGACAGGGTAGAGTGGGGAGGAGTATTTAAATATAGCTCAGCCCAGATGAGGGAAGTCAAGAGCAAAGGGCTGTCCATCCTTAGGCTCTCTGTAAGATTCAGAATCCTTGAAAGAGCTTTGTTCCAGATGGGGTCTATACCAGGCTCTCACTGATACTCAGTCCCAATAATGGGATCTTCCCAAATCACCAATTTGTAATCCTGGCCATTAGAGTCCTGACCCCCTTTGAAGGCTAGAGAGCACTGGTGATCAGTCAATCAATAGGAAGCCCTGAGTCTGGTGATAAGAAGACCTGAGTTCAAATCCCACCTCAGACATTTACTATCTAGGTGACCTTGGGTAAGTCTCTGGCCTCGTTTCATCAAATGTAAAATGTGAATAATAGTAACACACATCTCTGAGTGTCAGCATGAGGTTTGAATGTGTTTCCTTCAATTGATCAACAAACATTCCTTAAGCACCTACTGGGTCCCAGGCATTGTGCTGGGTACTGGAGAGAGTCCAAAAAGGGCACAGCTCCTAGCCTCAGGAAGCTTTCCTTCTCCTGGGGATGGAGAAGTGTGTGTGTGTGTGTGTGTGTGTGTATAAAATAGATGCAACCTAGACAATACAGATCCTCTCCATGTGCATACAGCAGGCTGGGCAGCCAGGAGGAAGAAAGACTTCAGCTACAACAGAAGTTGTTAACATTGGGCGGCTCCCTGGATCAGTCATGGGAAGTCCATGAATCTGTCTGGCTCCTTCGTGCACTGCTCCTGGGGGTCAGATTTTATACCCTTGACCACTCTGACCCTCCAAAGCTGGCCTCATTGGAAGGTGGCCTTTGAAGGTGGCCTTCCAGCTGAGCTTTGAAAGGAGCAAGAACTTCTGTGAGGGGGAGCTGAGGAGGAAGAACTTTCTAAGCCTGGAGAATGGCTGCCAGGGAATCCACGCAGGGAGTACAGCTGGAATAGTAACACTCTGGAGGAGATTTAGGGACATGGCTACTTTGGTGAGAGCAGAGGGTTTTGGGAGGAGAATAAGGCCGGAGGCACAGAGAAGTGGGCCCCTTCAGTTTGTTAATAAACTGGAAGTCCAAATGGGCCACAGACTCCCTTCCTTTTGTTCACAGTGCAGTTGAGGCAGATTAGACTGAGCAAGTTGGTGAAAGTGATGAAAGAGGCAGAACAACAGGCAGGAAGCATGCAGGCTGCTAGTAGACTAAGCCACAGAGTCCTCATGGGAACGTGAAGCTCGAGTGCCTCCATCTCAGCAGCAGGCCCCAGGGGAACCTGAAGAGTTAGCTGCCTGTATGAAACTCATGCAGGGATGGTCAGATTAGCCCTTTTTCTCTCTCTCTCTCCTCTCTGTTTCTGTCTCTCTCCTTCTCCCTCTGTCTCTGTCTTTCTCCTCTCTGTCTCTCCCTCTCTCCCTCCTTCCTTCCCTCTGTTTCTGTCTCTCCTTCTCTCTTTCTCCTCTCTCACTCCCCCAATCCTCCCTTTTCCCCTTTGTTCCCTGCTTTGACAGATGGACTTGCTGAGTCACTGTGATTAGCATCTCATTTGGGGGATGACAATCGATGATGTACCAAGGTGCCAAGGTCAAGTTCACTTCCTAGAACCAATACAGATCTTACTGGGATTTGTGTTGTGATGGGAATTGTAGTTGTTCCATGTGGACACACACACACACACACACACACACACACACACACACACACACACACACACACACACACACGCCAGGAAGGCCATGTGGCTAGCTTTGCCCCCCTTTGCCACCAAGAATGAGTCCCTTTAGTTGCTTGGGTACTTAAAAGGCTCTTGCTTCTGCTCGCCCGAAGGCCCCAAATCTGAAGTGGCCAGGCCCTGATGTTCTCAAGGGCTAAGCAGCACAGTCTCCAGAAACCCCCTCAGTCTGAAGAAAGGGACAAAACTGTTTCTTCTGGGGCCCAAGACATTGAAGGTGGAGGCTTTTCAGGATCGAGCTTTCCCAGACAACTCAAGGCAACTAGACAAGCGTTTGTCCCACCTACCTGCCCCCGTGTCATGTGCCAGACCCTACAGTCAGTGCTAGGGGCACATAGAGACAATGAAAAGTAATTTGTGCCTTCTAAGTTTCTCCTGTGGGAAAGCAATAGGCCCCTAGAGAAGGAAGTACACCCCGTATTTAAGGATACAGAAAGTTCGAACTATATAAAGGCTTCCATTCTGAGGTGGTGCCTAAGATGGGCCTTGAAGGAAGCTCAGAATTGTAAGAGGTGGAGATGAAGAGGGAGAACATTCTAGGTACAGGGCCCAGCCTGTGCCTTTCCTTTGGCTCTGTGGGAGATTAGCATTCAGACTGATTCCCACTGATTGGTGATTTTCCCCTCTGCACAATCGAATTTGCCATAGCAGCTAGAGAGCCTATGTCAGAGCCAGAATGATCTTTCTCTGATATGAGTTGTGTGGGGAGAGTCATGGAAGTTCCCAGGGTCTGAGGAAGCTCTCTCCAATTCCATGTTCCCTAGATCTAGGAACTCACAGCTCCAGTTCCTACTGCTAGCCTGCCCCCTCCTTCCCTCTGATCACAAACTGAAAGAGCACATGAACAGCGTGGGCAGCACATGCTATCCTAATGGGAGAAAAGGGAGCAAATAATGCAGGCTATGTTCTCTTGGGGAAATTTGTAGAACATCACATTTCCTGTCCTTCTTTGCCTCAGACCAGCCACGGCACTGAGCATGGCTGCCACATCCAGCCAGTCCCTCATCCCATCAGTAGGTAGACAGATATATGGAACCCTGCTGTGGAGGCTGGGAACAACGAGCCCTTATGTACTTGATTATCTTCATGAGAGGTCACAGCCTGTGCCAGAGTGAGGCCATGGCCCACCTCCTAGAGGAGAATCTGTGTTGGGATGTGTCATTTGGCCGTTTTTCTCCTAGAGGCAAGAACTGGTAACATAAAGCATTTCTAGCTCTATGGAGGATGGGCCCACTTTCTTCCCCCCCCCCCACTTTTTAAAAAACCCTTGCCTTCTGTTTTATAGCAATACTGAGTATTGATTCCCAGGCAGAAGAGTGGGAAGGGCTGGGCAATGTGGGTATGGGGGTAGGGGTCAGTTAAGTAACTTGCTCAGGATCACACAGCTAGGAAGTGGGCCCACTTTCAATGGCCTTTATAAGGCACAGACTTTTTCAGTAGTCAATGGCATGTTAAAGACACTTGCTAGGTTTAGTGGTCTGGTGTTACAGGCCTGGCAGAAGCATGGCTTTAAGGCCCTCACACATATCCTTCTCCCTGCCTCCCTGAAAGCCCCTAAATCTCCTAAAGCATCCCTTACATGGCAGTGAACTAGACCTCCCTGAAGCCTCATCTGCCTTGACCAAGGAGCCCCTCGGCAGTGATCTCCTCCACCTTTCGTAGGCCCCGGCCCTGCTGACTTCTTGATCTTCAACTGCTCTTCTCAGCCCTTTTAGCAGGGCCTTCTGTACATTCTGCCACAGGGCAAATTGAGTTCTTGGCTGCCGTTGGGGGATTTGGCTTGCTCACTAACTTAAAAGCGTGTGTCCCAGGAAATCCTAAAACCTTTAAGTATTTCTAAAATTGTCTCGACCCCAGCAAACTCCTTCCCCCACCTTGCTCCCTGCCAATCTCTTCTTTCAGGGAAATGTCTCCTCTGTACTTGTTTGAACAATTGCTTCTCTAATTGTGGGTTTGTTTGCAGGAAGGCTGAGCTTTAGATGCCCCCAAACTTCCTTGTTGGGAGCCTCCAGAGGACAGAACCCGAGACACCAGCTTCTTCCAGACCATTCACCCCTGTGAAGTCTTCAGCTTGGACATTCTCCTTGCACTTAAGGCCAGAGGTGAGAGGAGAGAAAGAACATGTGCCAAGAGTGTGGCCCAGACATCCTGATTCCCCATTGTGGCAGCTTGGCCAGGATGGGACAAGTCCCTTTCTAAGAGAGGGTTCAGAGAGAAAGCCAGATTGAAGGCCAGACCCCCCCCCCCACCAGAAGCCTGCCCAGATTTTCTTTTGCATGGAATCTTTTCTTGTAAACCAGACCACAGACTTGAAGGATCCTTGACTCTCAAAATTGGGGGGGCCTCCAGGTCCAATATTTGAACTCCCACCTGAAGCAGGGACAGAATCATCTAGACTTTGCTCTACTGTGGGCCAAAAACACATCCCTACTCCTACTTGCCAGCAGAAGAAAAGGCTGCTACACTGGAACATGATTGGTCTTACGGGGGTGTCAGGCCTATCCCTGCCCCACTCCTCCAGCATCAGTGTCCTAAAGGGCTTCTACTAGATTAAATTTGAGCAACAAAAGAAAGCTGGTGAAAACAAGGAGAGCCTATTGTCTTAGGGCTAAACCCCATGTTCTTGGGGGCTGCATTTGCTATTGCTGCAAGCCAGGTAGAGCTTAGCCATAGCTCCTGCCCAGCTCTCATCAGTTTCTGGGAAGGAGCACTATTGGAAGGGGAGCCCAGCATGGTGCAGATTCTGTTAAATTTCCCCATGAATGTGGAAACAAATCAAGGGAACTGCCAGCTATCTAGAGGAGACTAGCAATAGAGAATCGGCATTAACTCGATCCTTGAGTGATGACTGAGGTATATTTGCGTCACCATGGAAACCTCACTGGCAGGGCCCACTTTCCCACACTGGCAACAGAGGTTGATACCACAGCAGATAAATACTCCAACCTTTACATGTATGTGGGCTTGTTCCTAAGCTTGCTGGCAATCTTGCTTATCCTGCTCTTTACTATGCTTCTGCGTCTCAAACATGTCATCTCTCCCATCACCACTGAGAATACTAGCAGCAGCCCCCAGTTCACTGACGTGGAGATGCAGAGTAGGATTCCCACTCCTTGAAAATGGGGTGTGTTAGTGATCAAGGGCCCCGTGACCTGTGAGTGCTCCCAGGCGGGGACACTGCACAGACCCTCTCATGAAAGTGACCGGAAGCTCCAGTTTGCTTAGGGTTTCATTCATGTGGCCTGACCGAGTGCAAGACATTGCACAGGTCTCTCACTTGTGGAGATTCTCACTCGCCCAGAAACCTGGAAGAGGCAGCTGGCGGAAGGAAAGGCCAGGTTTCCATAGTGATGGGTACCCTTGAGCTCTACAAAAACCCACATTCTATTGTTGAAAAAGACATGGGATCCGTAGAAGGCTCCAGAATAAGACAAGGTGACTTGCCCACAAAATGGCTGATGATCTACAGAAGAAAAGGCCCTCTGGGTTTAAAGCACTCACTTGTCATACTTAAATACTAAAACAACACTTGTGTAGACCCGCTCAAAGGAGGCCTCAGCCCTCTCCAAAGGGAGCAGTAGTTGAATCATATTGGACCATCTAGCTGTCTCTGGGGGGGGGGGAAGCAGATACTCAGGGATGCTTCTCTGCTTAAGAGAGCAAGCTGACAGCAGGACATTTCTGGGAAATTAACTCAGCTGCTGAGAAATATGTGCCTCTTGTATCTGTTTTACTACCATTGCTGGACCTTGAAAAACCCAGATAAGGAAAGTTGCTTCATCACAAACTATTGGAAAGAAGAGATCCCAAACACACGAGGCAAAATAAAGCTAAAATGCTATCACCGGGGCAATGAAGATTACATTAGGCAGAGTGCTTCCCTTCCTTTCTCACCCTCCCCATCCTGGTCCAGGATGAAGCTCCTAGACAGAAATGGGCAAGGAGGTGTGGGCTAAGCATTTTAAAGTGGGAAGCCAAGATCCCTGAGATTCTGCCACTGAACCACTGGAGTTTGGGGCAAAACACTGAAATCTGGGCCTTAAGTTTTTCTTTCTGTAAAATGGACAAATAGATGGCAACATAATTGGCAGTAGGTTGTTCATTGTGGCAGATGGAGGGGGGATATGTGTGTGTGTGTGTGTGTGTGTGTGTGTGTGTGTGTGTGTGTGTGTGTGTGTGTGTAGAGTCGAGTAGAGCAAAAACATATATAAAATATGCATCTGTGATCCCTGGCATGTCCTGGCACTGGGAAAAAGAAACGGTCTCTATTCATGTTTTATGTGTAAGATACCTAATTAAAAGGGACCTCACTGAGACCAATGTCCTCCAATGTGCTATTCGTTTTTTTTTCCTGGATGTCTCCCTCTTCCAGACCAAAAGGTAACCGTCTCATTTCTTCCTAATGAGCATGAAGGCCACAGCTTTCCTGAGCCCCCTTGGTAGGCCCTATCAGCGCAGACAGAACTGGATAGAGATAAGAACATTCCTGAAAGAGCTGAGAAAGACAAGTGCTGTTTTGAAAGGAGTCTACATTGTAACTTGGATCGTGGCCTTGTTGCACACAAAGATACCAATCAATGTCTGGGATGGTGTTGCCTGTTAGAAAGCCGTGCCTTCTTGGCCTAAAATATGAATGATGGGCATCTAGTTTCCCAGGCTGCTCCCAGAGTTAAATCAGAACTGGATGGGCGATACTATAGACCCACTTCAGCCTGTGACACCATCTATGGGTTGTAAGGACTTTCAACCAGCCCCTTTACTCTGTTCTATATCTGGCTTTGTGGCAAAACTCCCAAAGGCTTTCCATTTTTACACACAGTCATTTGCCAATGCTACCCTCTCTAAGGGGCCTCAACATATTAAATCCCCACAACGCAGAACTGAAATTAGCAGCAGTCCTGACTGCGCACCTGTTCCAGACATTCAGGATGGATGGAACAGGTGGGCTGGGTCTTTGTTGGTGTGTGCAACTCCCCTCTGGTTCTAAATTTTCTGCAGAGCAACAAGCATCCCTTTCTCTCCTTTAAAAAAATATGCTCCATCTTGGTGGCTTGAGCTCAGACCTCTTGGATTCTTTGCAATGGGCACTTTTGCAGACACAATGGTCATATAGGGCTATTGAGGACGGCTATTATCAGTGAGAACCTTTTAAAACCTCCTACAAACCCCAAATGCCAACTCATTCAAGGCATACCCTTTCCTCCTAAGAATATGCTTCATTAGCAGAGAAAACCCCTCATGAGAGATTTCTCCTTACCACTGCAAATAAAGAACTAGTCAACCCAACCAACTCAACCATTAAAAGGTGGTCTGGGGAACTGGGAAAAGTTAGATGACTTGCCTAGGGTCAGCCAGTCAAGTATGTGCCAGAGGTTAGTACTGGAATCCAGGTCTCCCTGACTCCAAGGCCAACCTAGGAATGATTTCACTGTCTTCTTGTTTTTGACCTTTTACTGATGTAAGCCTTGGCCTTACAGGACTAGTTCAACTTAGCTTCTCAGTCACTAATGCTGACTAAGATTCCCAGTCTAGTTATTCACCTGGAAAACAACTACCTGCTTTCATGACAACACCCCCGGGGAGTCAGACTTCCACTGAGCAGCCGCCAAGATGCTGCACAAGCTACCGATTAAACAAATATAGTGGTGATAACACAAGAGGTGCATTGAAGCTGCACTCTCATTAAAGCAATTGAAGGGGTAATTAAGTAAAAATGAAAAAGAAACAGACTTTATAAGCTTAGTTACCCCACTGCAAATAGAAATTCTACCCTCCATTACATAATATTCCCTCCTATGCAAAACTTATTACATCAATATATGGTATTCCAAGATGGGCACCATTTGTAATGACCTCTCCTGCCTCCTTGCCACCCTATGACCTTCTAGTTCTGTGGTGGTGAACCTATGGCATGTGTACCATCACCCCAGCACAGAGATCCCCAGAGTTCCTTACTAGAAAGCCAGAGGGATGTGGCCCTGGCTGCTCCCCTGTCCTTTCCCCTCTACACTTGTGCCTGAGGACCTTTCTCCCATCACCCACATAGTCTCAAAAATAGAGAAAAACATCCCAGTTACCAATTTCCCCCAACAAGGCTTAACAAGACAAGCAAGAATCATTTATCATCTCTCTTTATTTGACAGCAAACCCAGCATACACACACTGACAGTGTTTATTTAGTTTAACAGGTTGATTTGCTGTATGTTGTATTGTCCCGCCGCCACCCCCCCCTCCAGGCTATCAGGTCAATTCAGACCTTCAGGAGATAGAGACAGAGACAGCTTCAAAAAGCTGAATCTAAGTACATAAGATAATAGGTAGTTTTTTTCACAGAAGTACTTTCTCTGAGTTGCAAGGGCTAGACCCCAGCAGGCCTGGATGCACGAAAAACACCTGAGCGATCTTCTATCAGGATTATGGGGGACGGATCTTATCAGGTCCAGATCCACTGAATTCCTAAGAGAAGATCTAATAAGGTTACCTTATATTTGTCTAGGTTGCAATTACATTTACAAATATTCAAGAACTCTGGAGATAAGACCTAATAAGATTACCTTAGTTTTCTGAGTTGTGATCCCATTGCTTCTAGATCTTCAGGAACTCCCAAGTCCTTCCTGGGTTGCGGGGGCCGGACCCCGTCAGGTCCGGATCTTCAGGGACTCCTAAGAGAAGAGCTAATTAGGTTACCTCATACTTTTCTGGGTTATAATTGCATTTCCAAATATTTAAGAGAATTAGAGATAAAATCTAATGATGTTACCTCCATTTTCTGGGTTGTGATCCCATTGGATCCATATCTTCGTGAACTTCCAAGTTGTCCTCTCTGGGTTGCGGGGGCCGGACCCCGTCAGGTCCGGATCTTCGTGAACTTCCAAGTTGTCCTCTCTGGGTTGCGGGGGCCGGACCCCGTCAGGTCCAGATCCCCAGGAACTCCTAAAAGAAGAGCTAATAAGGTTATGACAGTTGTTTGGGTCGTAATTACATTTCCAAATATTCAA
The DNA here is from genome assembly GCF_027887165.1 of Monodelphis domestica. Classification (NCBI taxonomy): domain Eukaryota; kingdom Metazoa; phylum Chordata; class Mammalia; order Didelphimorphia; family Didelphidae; genus Monodelphis; species Monodelphis domestica. The sequence goes on from NC_077235.1 coordinate 4,999,932, forward strand.
GAACTCTGGAGAAGAAATCTAATAAAGTTACCTCAGTTCTCTGAGTTGTGATGTCATCAGATCTAGATCCGCAGGAATTCCAGAGCCGTCATCTCTGGGTTGCAGAGTCTGGACCCCATCAGGTCCCGATCTTCAGGAACTCCTATAAGAAGAATAAGGTTACCTCAAAGTTGTCTGAGTTGGAATTGCAATTATTCAAAAATTTGGGAGATGAAATTTAAAGATGTTACCTTCATTTTCTGGGTTGTGATCCCATTGGATCCAGATCTTCGGAAACTTCCAAGTTGTCCTCTCTGGGTTGCGGGGGCCGGACCCCGTCAGGTCCGGATCTTCAGAAATTTCCAAGTCGTCCTTTCTCTGGGTTGCGGGGACCGGACCCCGTCAGGTCCGGATCTTCAGAAATTTCCAAGTCGTCCTTTCTCTGGGTTGCGGGGGCCGGACCCCGTCAGGTCCGGATCTTCAGAAACTCCGAAGTCATCCTCTCTGGGTTGCGGGGACCGGACCCCGTCAGGTCCAGTTCTTCAGAAACTTCCAAGTCATCCTCTCTCTGGGTTGCGGGGGCCGGACCCCGTCAGGTCCGGATCTTCAGGAATTCCCAAGTTGTCCTCTCTGGGTTGCGGGGGCCGGACCCCGTCAGGTCCGGATCCTCAAGAACTCTCAAGTCCTCATCTCTGGGTTGCGGGGACCGGACCCCGTCAGGTCCAGATCTTCAGGAATTCCCAAGTTGTCTTCTCTGGGTTGCGGGGACCAGACCCCGTCAGGTCCAGATCCTCCGGAACTCTTAAGAAAGTTAATAAGTTTACCATACAGTTGACTGGTATACAGTTACATTTCCAAATATTCAGTAATCAGAGAAATGAGATTTAATTCACTTACCTGCATTTTCTGGGTGGAGATCCTATTGGTTCCAAATAGGATGGTTCTCACTCCAGGTTGTGGCAAGAACTTTGAAGAAAACAGCTAGAGCCAGCTTTAAGGTCCATAGGAGTCTGTATGCTACACTTTTTAAGTGTAGGGTTTCTCCAAGGCAAATGATACTGGCAAGTGGCTAATGACCATAGGAAGTCAGCCAGTGGTCATTCTATCTCTCCCGCAAAAAAAAAAAGATGAAGGAGTCTGAGGAATGGACTAGGCCTTCCTAAGGTCCAGACAGAGCCTGTACCCATATCCCTCTTTTCTGCAAGGGAAGTAGTTGAGAGCAAAAGGCTTTCTGTTCATAGCCACAGATTTCTGGCTTTTAAACCCCTATCCAGGGTTAGCTGGCTCAAGCTTCAAAATTGTAAGGCTCCATTGTAGGAATTAGGTCGCTTACCGCACCCCTCTCCCCAAAAAAGTGAAAAATAGCATCTTAGGAATGCAACGTGCCTTCCTAATAATGTACCAGACAGAGCATGCCTCCATATCCCTCTTTTCTGCAAGGGAACTAGATGAGAGCAAAAGGCTTTCAGCTCATGACCACAGAGTTCTGGCTTTTAGACCTCTACCCAAGTCCAGCTTCAAAATTGTAAGGCGCCATGGTAGGGCGAAGGTCGCTTGCCTCACCCCTCTCCCCGAATCAGTGATCAACAGCAAATTAGGAATGTGAAGCGTATTCCTAATGTACCAGAAAGAGCCTGCCCCCCCCATATCCCTCTTTTCTGCAAGGGAATTAGTTGAGAGCAAAAGGCATTCAGCTCATGACCACAGAGTTCTGGCTTGTGGGCCCTACCAGGAGCCTGCTTTCTCAAGCTTAAACACTGAGAAGCTAAGGGTACGAACTGAGTCACTCGTAACACTGCCTCTTCCACAAACGCCAGATGAAAGAGTGTGAAGAGTGGCTGAGGTCTTCTTAAAGAAACAGAGAGAGCCTGAAGCCCCCATATCCCTCTTTTCTGCAAGGGAACTAGCTGAGAGCAAAAGGCATTCTGCTCATGGCCAGAGTTCTGGCTTTTAGACCTCTACCCAAGGCCAGCTTCAAAATTGTAAGGCGCCATGGTAGGGCGAAGGTCGCTTGCCTCACCCCTCTCCCCAAATCAGTGATCAACAGCAAATTAGGAATGTGAAGCGTATTCCTAATGTACCAGAAAGAGCCTGCCCTCCACATCCCTCTTTTCTGCAAGGGAACTAGTTGAGAGCAAAAGGCATTCAGCTCATGACCACAGAGTTCTGGCTTGTGGGCCCTACCAGGAGCCTGCTTTCTCAAGCTTAAACACGGAGAGGCCTAAAGGTAAGTAGGAACTGAGTCACTCATAACACTGCCTCTTTCGCAAACGGCAGATGAAAGAGTGTGAAGAGTGGCTAAGGACATCCTAACGTACCAGACAAAGCCTGCACCCATATCCCTCTTTTCTGTAAGGGAACTAGCTGAGAGCAAAAGGCGTTCTTGCTCCTGGCCACAGAGTTCTGGCTTTTAGACCTCTACCCAAGGTCAGCTTCAAAATTGTAAGGCCCCATGGTAGGGCGAAGGTCGCTTACCACACCCCTCTCCCCGAATCAGTGATCAACAGCAAATTAGGACTGTGAAGTGTATTCCTAATGTACCAGAAAGAGCCTGCCCCCCCATATCCCTCTTTTCTGCAAGGGAACTAATTGAGAGCAAAAGGCATTCAGCTCATGACCACAGAGTTCTGGCTTGTGGGCCCTACCAGGAGCCTGCTTTCTCAAGCTTAAACACTGAGAGGCCTAAAGGTAAGTAGGAACTGAGTCACTCATAACACTGCCTCTTTCGCAAACGGCAGATGAAAGAGTGTGAAGAGTGGCTAAGGACATCCTAACATACCAGACAAAGCCTGCACCCATATCCCTCTTTTCTGCAAGGGAACTAGCTGAGAGCAAAAGGCGTTCTTGCTCCTGGCCACAGAGTTCTGGCTTTTAGACCTCTACCCAAGGTCAGCTTCAAAATTGTAAGGCGCCATGGTAGGGCGAAGGTCGCTTACCACACCCCTCTCCCCGAATCAGTGATCAACAGCAAATTAGGACTGTGAAGTGTATTCCTAATGTACCAGAAAGAGCCTGCCCCCCCATATCCCTCTTTTCTGCAAGGGAACTAATTGAGAGCAAAAGGCATTCAGCTCATGACCACAGAGTTCTGGCTTGTGGGCCCTACCAGGAGCCTGCTTTCTCAAGCTTAAACACTGAGAGGCCTAAAGGTAAGTAGGAACTGAGTCACTCATAACACTGCCTCTTTCGCAAACGGCAGATGAAAGAGTGTGAAGAGTGGCTAAGGACATCCTAACGTACCAGACAAAGCCTGCACCCATATCCCTCTTTTCTGCAAGGGAACTAGCTGAGAGCAAAAGGCGTTCTTGCTCCTGGCCACAGAGTTCTGGCTTTTAGACCTCTACCCAAGGTCAGCTTCAAAATTGTAAGGCGCCATGGTAGGGCGAAGGTCGCTTACCACACCCCTCTCCCCGAATCAGTGATCAACAGCAAATTAGGACTGTGAAGTGTATTCCTAATGTACCAGAAAGAGCCTGCCCCCCACATCCCTCTTTTCTGCAAGGGAACTAGTTGAGAGCAAAAGGCATTCAGCTCATGACCACAGAGTTCTGGCTTGTGGGCCCTACCAGGAGCCTGCTTTCTCAAGCTTCAACACTGAGAAGCCTAAGGGTGCGAACTGAGACACTTGTAAAACTGCCTCTTCCACAAATGACAGATTAAAGAGTGTGAAGAGTGGCTGAGGTCTTCTTAAAGCAACAGAGAGAGCCTGAAGCCCCCATATCCCTCTTTTCTGCAAGGGAACTAGTTGAGAGCAAAAGGCATTCTGCTCATGGCCAGAGTTCTGGCTTTTAGACCTCTACCCAAGGTCAGTTTGCTCCAGTTTCAAAATGTAAAGGTGCCCTGGTAGGGCAAAGGTCGCTTACCACACCCCTCTCCCCAAATCAGTGATCAACAGCAAATTAGGAATGTGAAGCGTATTCCTAATGTACCAGAAAGAGCCTGCTCCCCCCATATCCCTCTTTTCTGCAAGGGAACTAATTGAGAGCAAAAGGCATTCAGCTCATGACCACAGAGTTCTGGCTTGTGGGCCCTACCAGGAGCCTGCTTTCTCAAGCTTAAACACTGAGAAGCCTAAGGGTGCTAACTGAGTCACTCATAACACTGCCTCTTTCGCAAACGGCAGATGAAAGAGTGTGAAGAGTGACTGAGGCCATCTTAATATACCAGACAAAGCCTGCACCCATATCCCTCTTTTCTGCAAGGGAACTAGCTGAGAGCAAAAGGCATTCTGCTCATGGCCAGAGTTCTGGCTTTTAGACCCCTACCCAGGGCCAGCTTCAAAATTGTAAGGTGCCATGGTAGGGCGAAGGTCGCTTACCACACCCCTCTCCCCGAATCAGTGATCAACAGCAAATTAGGACTGTGAAGTGTATTCCTAATGTACCAGAAAGAGCCTGCCCCCCCATATCCCTCTTTTCTGCAAGGGAACTAGTTGAGAGCAAAAGGCATTCAGCTCTTGACCACAGAGTTCTAGCTTTTGGGCCCTACCAGGAGCCTGCTTTCTCAAGCTTAAACACTGAGAAGCCTAAGGGTGCTAACTGAGTCACTTGTAACACTGCCTCTTTCGCAAACGGCAGATGAAAGAGTGTGAAGAGTGACTGAGGCCATCTTAATATACCAGACAAAGCCTGCACCCATATCCCTCTTTTCTGCAAGGGAACTAGCTGAGAGCAAAAGGCGTTCTGCTCATGGCCAGAGTTCTGGCTTTTAGACCCCTACCCAGGGCCAGCTTCAAAATTGTAAGGTGCCATGGTAGGGCGAAGGTCGCTTACCACACCCCTCTCCCCGAATCAGTGATCAACAGCAAATTAGGACTGTGAAGTGTATTCCTAATGTACCAGAAAGAGCCTGCCCCCCCATATCCCTCTTTTCTGCAAGGGAACTAGTTGAGAGCAAAAGGCATTCAGCTCTTGACCACAGAGTTCTAGCTTTTGGGCCCTACCAGGAGCCTGCTTTCTCAAGCTTAAACACTGAGAAGCCTAAGGGTGCTAACTGAGTCACTTGTAACACTGCCTCTTTCGCAAACGGCAGATGAAAGAGTGTGAAGAGTGACTGAGGCCATCTTAATATACCAGACAAAGCCTGCACCCATATCCCTCTTTTCTGCAAGGGAACTAGCTGAGAGCAAAAGGCATTCTGCTCATGGCCAGAGTTCTGGCTTTTAGACCCCTACCCAGGGCCAGCTTCAAAATTGTAAGGCGCCATGGTAGGGCGAAGGTCGCTTACCACACCCCTCTCCCCAAATCAGTGATCAACAGCAAATTAGGACTGTGAAGTGTATTCCTAATGTACCAGAAAGAGCCTGCCCTCCCCCCATATCCCTCTTTTCTGCAAGGGAACTAGTTGAGAGCAAAAGGCATTCAGCTCATGACCACAGAGTTCTGGCTTGTGGGCCCTACCAGGAGCCTGCTTTCTCAAGCTTAAACACTGAGAAGCCTAAGGGTGCTAACTGAGTCACTCATAACACTGCCTCTTTCGCAAACGGCAGATGAAAGAGTGTGAAGAGTGACTGAGGCCATCTTAATATACCAGACAAAGCCTGCACCCATATCCCTCTTTTCTGCAAGGGAACTAGCTGAGAGCAAAAGGCATTCTGCTCATGGCCAGAGTTCTGGCTTTTAGACCTCTACCCAAGGTCAGCTTCAAAATTGTAAGACGCCATGGTAGGGCGAAGGTCGCTTGCCTCACCCCTCTCCCCGAATCAGTGATCAACAGCAAATTAGGACTGTGAATTGTATTCCTAACATACCATAAAGAGCCTGCCCACAACCCACATCCCTCTTTTCTGCAAGGGAACTAGTTGAGAGCAAAAGGCATTCAGCTCATGACCACAGAGTTCTGGCTTGTGGGCCCTACCAGGAGCCTGCTTTCTCAAGCTTCAACACTGAAGCCTAGGAGTAGAAACTGAGTCACTGGTCAGTTAGCTCTCTTACAAATGACAGATTAAAGAGTGTGAAGAGTGGCTGAGGTCTTCTTAAAGCAACAGAGAGAGCCTGAAGCCCCCATATCCCTCTTTTCTGCAAGGGAACTAGTTGAGAGCAAAAGGCATTCTGCTCATGGCCAGAGTTCTGGCTTTTAGACCTCTACCCAAGGTCAGTTTGCTCCAGTTTCAAAATGTAAAGGTGCCCTGGTAGGGCAAAGGTCGCTTACCACACCCCTCTCCCCAAATCAGTGATCAACAGCAAATTAGGAATGTGAAGCGTATTCCTAATGTACCAGAAAGAGCCTGCCCCCCCATATCCCTCTTTTCTGCAAGGGAACTAATTGAGAGCAAAAGGCATTCAGCTCATGACCACAGAGTTCTGGCTTGTGGGCCCTACCAGGAGCCTGCTTTCTCAAGCTTAAACACTGAGAAGCCTAAGGGTGCTAACTGAGTCACTCATAACACTGCCTCTTTCGCAAACGGCAGATGAAAGAGTGTGAAGAGTGACTGAGGCCATCTTAATATACCAGACAAAGCCTGCACCCATATCCCTCTTTTCTGCAAGGGAACTAGCTGAGAGCAAAAGGCATTCTGCTCATGGCCAGAGTTCTGGCTTTTAGACCCCTACCCAGGGCCAGCTTCAAAATTGTAAGGCGCCATGGTAGGGCGAAGGTCGCTTGCCTCACCCCTCTCCCCGAATCAGTGATCAACAGCAAATTAGGACTGTGAAGTGTATTCCTAACATACCAGAAAGAGCCTGCCCCCACCCACATCCCTCTTTTCTGCAAGGGAACTAGTTGAGAGCAAAAGGCATTCAGCTCTTGACCACAGAGTTCTAGCTTTTGGGCCCTACCAGGAGCCTGCTTTCTCAAGCTTAAACACTGAGAAGCTAAGGGTACGAACTGAGTCACTCGTAACACTGCCTCTTTCGCAAACGGCAGATGAAAGAGTGTGAAGAGTGACTGAGGCCATGCTAATATACCAGACAAAGCCTGCACCCATATCCCTCTTTTCTGCAAGGGAACTAGATGAGAACAAAAGGTGTTCTGCCCATGGCCAGAGTTCTGGCTTTTAGACCTCTACCCAAGGTCAGCTTCAAAATTGTAAGGCGCCATGGTAGGGCGAAGGTCGCTTGCCTCACCCCTCTCCCCAAATCAGTGATCAACAGCAAATTAGGACTGTGAAGTGTATTCCTAATGTACCAGAAAGAGCCTGCCCCCACCCACATCCCTCTTTTCTGCAAGGGAACTAGTTGAGAGCAAAAGGCATTCAGCTCATGACCACAGAGTTCTAGCTTTTGGGCCCTACCAGGAGCCTGCTTTCTCAAGCTTCAACACTGAGAAGCCTAAGGGTGCTAACTGAGTCACTTGTAAAACTGCCTCTTCCACAAATGACAGATTAAAGAGTGTGAAGAGTGGCTGAGGTCTTCTTAAAGCAACAGAGAGAGCCTGAAGCCCCCATATCCCTCTTTTCTGCAAGGGAACTAGTTGGGAGTAAAAGGTTCTGCTCCTGGTCAGATTTCTGGCTTTTGGACCCCTACCCAAGGCCAAATTGTTCAGGCTTCAAAATTGAAATGTGTCATGGAAGGACACAGGTCGCTTACCGCACCCCTCTCCCCAAATCAGTGAACAACAGCATTTTGGGAATGCATCGTGCCTTCCTAATGTACCAGAAAGAGCCTGCACCCATATCACCCTGAGTCCCTAGTCACACTATTTGTCCCCATAAAAGGTCAAGAAGTTTCAGAAATAGAACCGACCTTCTTAATGTACTACACATAGCACTTTCCCCTAAATCCCTCTTTTCTGATAGGTTATTTATATGGGAACACTGAACTTTTTCCTCATTGTACTCAAAGCTCTGGTTTTAAGACCTTACCCTGGGCCAGGGTTCTCAAGCTTTGGTTCTTTTTGAGTGATAACTACTATTGTTGCCCAAAACTTTCCCCCCATTCTATACCCCTCAATTCCCTGGCTTTTATTCCCCCCCCCTTTAAGCCTTCATCTGTACTATGATTTCACCAGATTTTCCCTCTCTGTCTTTTTTCAAACCCTTGCCTTCCAACTTAGAATCACTACAACATACTAACTCCAAAGCAGAAGACTGCTAAGGGTAGGTAATCAGGGTTAAGTGACTTGGTGAAGGTCACAAAGCTTTGTGTCTGAGGCCAGACTTGAACACAGGAACTCTCTAACTATCTAGCTGTCCATCCCCCCACCAGCTAATTGTCTTTTACTAGACTCCCCCATCAAGTTTTCTCTCCTTTGCTTCTTATTTACAAGTTCAGTGATTTGAAATGGAGCACCTCACTGAGGACTTCTAAACTTCTCTTTTCTCCCCCCCCCCCAAGGCACCGGCTGGAAAGCATCTCTCAAAGAAGGCAGTAAGAGTTGGGGGTTTTTGTGTCCCTAAGTGCCTAGTATGACCCCACACATATTACTTAATAAGGCCTAGTGACTCAGTCTGGTGCCTCAGAAAACCCTTTGGCCCCAGATGCCTCAGTAGCAAGGGTGGGAAGCAAGAGAGAATGGGTGAGGGCTTGCAGTCCTCCCCATCACCTTGTATTATTTAACCAAGGAAGGGCCAAGAGCACCCTGACAGAGAGCTGGGTCAGGAGAGATAAAACATGGGCAAAGGCTTCTGCCCCAGGGGTACTCATTTATCTCTCCAATTATTACCTAGGAACTGGCCCAGCCTTTTCTCTTCCCTTAGAGCTAGTATTACCCCCCACCCTAACTTTCTCAAACTTATCATCCTCTCAAAGAAAGTGGATCTCGGAGAGAAAACAATTAGTCCGTAGCAACAGAAAGAACCCTTTGGCACCAACTGCTCTGGCCCCTCCTTGACAGCTTTTCTGTTGCTTCTGAAACCGAAATTTCTTCCTCCCCACCCCTTTTCCCTCCCTTTTCCTCCCCCACCCCTTTTCCCTCCCTTTTCCTCCCCCACCCCTTTTCCCTCCCTTTTCCTCCCTCCACCCCTTTTCCCTCCCTTTTCCTCCCTCCACCCCTTTTCCCTCCCTTTTCCTCCCCCCCACCCTTTTTCCCTCCCTTTTCCTCCCCCCACCTTTTTTTCACTCTTCTGTTTCCCCCCTCAATGGCTATTTACCCCACCGTGACGCGTGGCCCGCTTTCAAATTTTCGAAGGGCCTTTCCCGCCTGACAGTTTGGCATGCAAGCCTTAACTTCATTGCTCGGTTTCCCCAGCATCTCCCCCAACCCTTCACACGACCCTTTTCCCACCCTCCCGGTCTTCTTTCTTCTTCGGCCCACTTCACTCCTTCCCCTCCCGGCAGCCTTCCCACCCCCACCCCACCCCCTCCCAGGGCTGTTCTGTAGCCCACAAGCTTTGGCTTTCTCTCCCCAGAAGTCTCAGGGCTTCTTCTCCGAGAAGGGCTATAACCTCCGCGGAGAAGATGGGAGCCATAGCAAGCGCCTGTTTCCTCTAAGGCTAGAAGCTCCCACCCTGCAGGCCCGAAAACGGGGAGATAAAAAAAAAAAATCTCCTCAGAAAAAATCGAGGAGCTACCTGCTCCGCTGAAAGACAGGACGCGTCTGAGGCGACGCTAGTCACAAGACGTTAAGACCGTTGGAGGAGGAGTCAAGTAGAACCACGGGTTTACCCTAACCAATGGGAGCCTGTTCTAGAAGAACCAATAGGCACCTGAGCTGAGAGGTGAACCAATAGTTAACTGGTAGGCGGGGCCAGAAGTTCCCTAATTAGCATTTTCTGCCTGGGAATAAGCAAAACTGCCCCTCCCGTCGAAGTTTCTGTCAGAACTTTCTGGAAGAGTCACATGGAAGAGCCATGCGACTGGGCAGGGGTGGGGCCTGACTGGAGTGCTAGGAAGGGGGTGGGGCAGGATAGTGTGGGGGATGGGTGCATTTAGGCGGGAATGAGCAAAGTTCTTTCAAGAAAGTAGGCCGTTGGCCCCCCTCGTATCCTTCTGAGTCCCCCAGCTCCTCAGGGTCTCTCAGAACTTTGATCCTTGAATCCAACTGAACTGTGACCAAGCTTTTATTAAGGTATGGCCTCTGGGGTTGCCAAGACAAAACCTCCCATTTACTCCTAGACCCTAGTACAAGGTTGATGCTTTCTCTGAAGGGAAACTCTTTTTCCAAAAGAGGCAATCTCTAGGCCATTTGTGAGCTCCACCTCTCCCCAGGGACCTAATTAGTTCTCTCCACTTAAGAGTGTCATCCTCTTGTTGAGATATCTCTGGAAATGAAGCCATTTAGAAATGCTAAAAAAGGGGCAACTGGGTGGCTCAGTGGATTGAGAGCCAGGCCCAGAAACGGGAGGTCCTGGGCTCAAATCTGCCCTCAGACACTTCCCAGCTGGGTGACCCTGGGCAAGTCACTTAACCCCTAGCCCTCTCTGCTCTTCTGCCTTAGAACCAATATACAGTATTGATTCTAAGACAGAAGGAAAGGGTTTAAAAAATGCTATAAAAGAAAATCAGCCCCATCCTACCATACCATCTGCACAGCCTGAATGAATATAAAAGCATTTCATAAACCTGGCATCGTGCCAAGCACTAGAGATGCAAATGTAGGCAAAAGAATCTGTCCATGCCCTTAAGGAGTTTATGGTCTGGGAGAAGAAGCCAGCCATGCCAGGATGCAGTAGCAATTCATTGGACAAGATTTTCCACACACACACTGAATAAGAAAGGAAGTGGTCAGCTCCTTAACAGGTTTGTCTGCTAAGGGTTTGCAATCCACCTTATATACACAATTAACAGAAATCTTTGAGTGAAAGCCATTCCCCAGTAGACAAGTGGCTAGAGGATAGGAACAGTTCTCCAAAGAAGACATGCAAACCATTGACAACCTTGTAAAGAATTGTCCAGATTACTCATAGGACGAGAAATGCGAATCAACAGAACTCAGCCAGTTGCCAAAGATAACAAAAGTTGAAGACAGCCAATGTTGGAAGGGTTGTGGAAGATAGGTAGACTAATGTGTTGTTGGATTAGAACTACAATTATGGGAAGCAATTTGGAATTAGGACAATAATTGAGCTAAAGTGGCCATACCCTTTGCCCCAAGGTTTTCTACTGCTAGGAATATATGCCTTGGCAGCCATTGATGGAAAGAAAGGCCCATAAACACCGAAATATGTAGAGCAGCACTTTTCGTTATAGCCCCCAAAAGGGAAAAAAGTAGATGGTCATTCACTGTGGAGTGGCAAAAGGAATCTTGATACATGCAATCAATCTAATATTATTACTAGGCTCTAACAAGCAATGAATCGGATCAGTATGGAGAAGCCTGGAAAGACGAGATGGGGAGTCCACAAGTGTGTAACTTGGTATGTAACACTGGATTTTTTCAATGTGTTTCTTTTTAATTCTTTGTTAGAAGGGATGACACTTTGGGAGCAGGAGATGAATGGGAGAGACAAAGAGATACCCTAGGCAGTGAAAAAGTAAAAAGTCTCAACAAAAATGTTTTCTACAAAATTGATCGAAGTAAATAAGGTGAAAAAATTCAAGGTTTTCCTCCACTTTGTGAATATTTCTGGCTGCCCACATGGGCATGCTGGTACCAGGTGCTTGCTCCTCTCCTCTGTGCTTCAGAAATTCCAAGAGAATGTCTCTTGTCTTTGGGAGGCTAGCTGCCTTACCTCTGCATCTGGATACTGCCATCTCTGTGGGGCACATGGTTTTCTCCTCTTCTGGGGCTACTGCCTCTCCATGGCTGCCATCTCTGGGGGCTGAATGTGCAATGCAGCTACACAGGCGTCCCTCCCCAAGGATCTAAGCCTGTAGCCCACACTCACATGTACCTGTGCTCAGTTCAGCTCATTCTGCTCTGGTTCAACTCCCTTTCAAGGACCTGACCTAAGGCTCAGATCAAGAGTAACCTGATCAATCAAATTAGGCATCAAACATTTCCATGGGGGTGTTCACACTGACCTTTTAAAGTGGACTTAGCTGAATATAAAGAAGGAAATTGTAAGTAAATTAGGTGAACACAGAATAGTATACATGTCAGATCTTTGGGAAAGGAAAGACTTTAAAACCAAGCAAGAGCTAGGAAAAAAATCACAAAATGTAAAATCAATAATTTTGATTACATCAAATTAAAAAGGTTCTGTGCAAACAAAACCAATGCAACCAAAATTAGAAGGGAAGCAACCAATTGGGAAACAAACTTCATAACAAAAACCTCTGACAAAGGTCTAATTACTCAATTTTATAAAGAGTTAAATCAAGCCATTCTCCAATTGATAAATGGGCAAGGGACACGAATAGGCAATTTTCAGTTAAAGAAATCAAAACTATTAATAAGCACATGAAAAAGTGTTCTAAATCTCTTATAATCAGAGAAATGCAAATCAAACAACTCTGAGGTATCACCTCACATCTAGCAGACTGGCTAACATGAAAGCAAAGGTAAGTAATGAATGGTGGAGGGGATGTGGCAAAGTTGGGACATTAATGCATTGCTGGTGGAGTGGTGAATTGATCCAGCCATTCTGGAGGGCAATTTGGAACTATGCCCAAAGGGTGCTAAAAGACTGTCTGCCCTTTGATCCAGCCATAGCACTGCTGGGTTTGTACCCCAAAGTGATAATAAGGAAAAAGACTTGTACAAGAATATTCATAGCTGTGCTCATTGTGGTGGCAAAAAATTAAAAATGAGGGGATGCCCTTCAATTGGGAAATGACTGGACAAATTGTGGTATCTGTTGGTGATGGAAAACTATTGTGCTCAAAGGAATGATGAACTGGAGGGATTCCATGGGAACTGGAATGACCTCCAGGAAGTGATGCAGAGTGAGAGGAGCAGAGCCAGGAGAACAGTGTACCCAGAGACTGATACACTGTGTTTTATGCCATAGTATATGGTCAATCTTTGTGAATGTACCATGTGCTGCTGAAAAGGTGTATTCTTTTGTCCCTATTTATTTTTCTCCATATATCTATTAACTCTAATTTTTCTAAGATTTCATTCACATCTATTACCTCTTTCTTATTCATTTTTTGATCTGATTTACCTAAATTTTATAGTGGTAAGTTCAGGTCTCCCACTAGTATAGTTTTACTATCTATTTCTTCCTTCAACTCCACTAGTTTCTCCTTTGGAAACATGGATGCTATACCATTTGGTGCATACATGTTGTTTACTGATATTTCCTCATTGTCTATACTGACTTTTATCAAGATGTAGTTACCTTCCATATCCCTTTTAATCAGATCTGTTTTTTACTTTGGCTTTATCAGATATCATGATTGCAACTCCTGCCTTCTTCCTATTAGTTGAGGCCCAATAGATTTTGCCCCAATTTTTAATTCTAACCTTGTGAGTGTCTACCTGCCTCAAGTGTGTTTCTTGCAGACAATATATGGTAGAATTTTGATTTCTAATCCACTCTCCTATTTGTTTTCGTTTTATGGGTGAGTTCATTCCATTCACATTCAAAGTTATGATTGCCACTTGTATATTCCCCAGAATTTTGATATCCTCTCCTAGTTCTGTCCTGTCTTCTTTTGCTATATCCTTTTAAACAGGGGTTTGCTTTTGATCAGTTCCCCTAATCCCCACCCTTAATAAGCTTCCCTTTCTACCCCCTCCCTTTTTGTTCCCTTCTTATTTTTTTAGGGTCTGTTAAGTTCCCTCCCCTTTCTCTTTCCCTCCCTTTTTGTACTCCCTTAGTTTTCCCTTCTTACTTTTCCTGTAGGGTAAGATAGAATTCAATATCCCAATGGACCTAGATGCTCTACCCTCTCAGAATTGATTTCACTGAGAGTAAGGTTTAAGTATTACCTACTAGCACTCTCTTCCTCTCCTTCTTATAAGAGTATTCTTCCCCACCCCTTCCCATGTGCCTCTTTGTGTGATAAAGATTATCCTATTTATTTTATTTCTTCAAGTATCTCTTGGTGCCACCTTTGATTCCCCCCTCCCTTTTCCTTTTTTGCATATCATCTTATAGCACTTATTACCCCAATCTCTTCCTGTGAATGATTCCTCTAATTACTATAATAGAGAATATAATTTTTGGGAGTTACAAATAACATTTTCCCCATATACTAATATAAATAATTTGATCTTATTGAAGCCCTTAAAGAAAAAAGTTTGAATAAAGGAACATTTTCCCCCTTTCCCCTCTTTTTCTTATTTACCTTTTCATGTTTCTCTTGATCTTTCTGTTTGGATATCAAACTTTCTACTTAGTTCTGGCCTTTTCTTTACAAATACTTGGAAATCTTCTATTTTGTTGAATGCCCATACTTTCCCCTGGAAGTATATAGTCAGTTTTCATGGGTAGGTGATCCTTGGTTGAAGATCCAATTTTCTTGAATTTCTGAATATCATATTCCAAGCCTTGTGGTCCTTTAGTGTGGAAGCTGCCAGATCTTGTGTAACCCTGACTGGTGCTCCTTAATATCTGAATTGTCTCTTTTTGGCTTCTTGCAAATTCTTCTCCTTAGCTTGGAAGCTCTTGAATTTGCCAATTACATTCCTAGGAGTTATCTTTTGAGGATTTAGTGTAGAGGGTGTTCTATGAACTTTTTCCAATGTCTATTTTGTCCCTTTGTTCAAGAACATCAGGGCAGTTTTCTTGGATAATTTCTTGTAGTATGATGTCAAAATTTCTGTTTATTTCTGTGTTTTCAGGTAGACCAGTGATTCTCAAATTGTCTCTTCGTGATCTGTTTTCCTGATCTGTCATCTTTTTCAGTGAGATACTTTATGTTTTCTTCTTTTTTGTCAGTCTTTTGACTTTGCTTTATTAACTCTTGCTGTTTTTCAAGATCATTGGCTTCCAATTGCCTAATTCTGGACTTTAAGGACTGATTTTCTACTATAGTCTTTTGATTTTCCTTTTTGATTTGGTCTATACTACTTTTCGTGGCTTCCAGCTGTTTCTCCAATTGGGAGTTCTTGTCCTTTAAACTGTTATTATCTTTTTGAACTATTTCCCACTCTTCTTGCCAGAAGGTTTCCATCTTTTTGATAAACTCCAATTTAAATTCTTCAAGATCTTGTGGGAAATTTCCATTTTTGGGGAAGGTTTTGGTGCATTTATTTGGATTTCCTCTTCTATTTCCTCTGTAGCCAGGGTAAAAATTATCCAGGGTCAACTCCTTCTTTTTCTTGGTGTTGGGAAGTTGTTGTTCCTGAGCACTATTTGCTATTTCTGTGGTGGTTTTTCCTTCCCTTTCCGGTTAGAAATCTGAGTGAGATGGCCCGGCTCTCTGTGTATGGAGCTAAGGATTTTGACTGAGGCCAGCTCTCAAGTCTCTGCAGTTTCTGCTGTTTGCTGCCCCTGCCAGTGCCTGTGACAAGGAAATCACTTTAAAAAGACTGATATATATTAATTTAAGGTCGCCAAGGAATTCAGCTATGTAATTCCTAAATGAAAACTCAAGTCAGCAGTCAACCTTTTATGGAGTTTAATTACAACAGGAGGAAGAAAGGAATTAGAGATAGAGAGAGAGAAAAGGGAGAGAAGGGAATAGGGCTTAAATACCCCTTCTGTTTAGGCTGGGCCAAAAGGCCCAAGCCCTTAGATAGCTGGGGCAAAGAAAAGAGATCAGTCCCTATTACTCACGTGACCAAAATGGAGAAACAGTCTTAGAGGCCCCCACCTTCAGCTTCCTTCAGAGCAAGCTTCTCAGAGCACACTCCAACCACTCAGACAAACTCCTCAACCACACCACCCTCAGTCTTCAGACCCCTCTATCTTCAAGGAAAACCATCCAAATTCCCTCCCCTCAGCTCTCACATCTACCAATCACCGTCCATCAATTTCCCTGTGCCAATGGAGGCTCTAGCTTAACCCAGGACCGCCCAGAGGTCTCTGGCTTTGCACATGTCTGTTGAAGGTCATATTTTCAAATAATTAAATCTTTTATCCTTTGCTGCAGCCCTTCCTAAATCCTGTTAACCTGAGTAGGGTAGAGATTGGAATAATTAAATTTTGATCTATGCTGCAGCCCTTCCTCAATCCTGTTAGGACTGAGTAGAGTGGAGATTGATTCCAAGTATCTCCATTGTATCAATTCTAAAATCAATCATGATTCAAAGAAATTCCTGTTCTATGCTTAAGCATAGGTCAAAGTCCTTTCCCTTGTTCAGCAAAAGGTTTCTGTCCTAAAGTAATCTTAAGAAGGGAGGAGGAGGAAACTCTCATGCCAATGGGGTTCACATTCCAATAGCCAAGACCCACTATCAATAGGAAATTTTTCAAGTATGAAATTTCCCAATGGTGAAATTTCCAACATTTATAAGTCTAAGAAATTTTGAGGTTTACATGCCCACGGTCTGCACTCAGCCTGCTGGGACCTCAGGTCTAGCTGCTCTCAGGGGTGGGTCCTCAGTGGTCTCAGTCAGCTGCCAAGGACCCATAGGTGCCCCTCACTTGCTCCAGAGGTGCCTCTTGCTCACTCACTGATTCTAGCTCTTGCTGACTCTGACTCTGACTCTGTAGGTGGTGTGGGGGAGTGTGGATCAACTTGCAATGTGGTGGAAGTTTTTTCACCCTCTTATGATGTGGAAATGCCCAAATCCCATGTACCTTCAATGCTGCATCCTGCTATAGAGTCCCTTCGTTCATATGAATTTTTTTTTCCTTTGGCTTTTTGAGGTATTCTGTATTGGTAGGTGGTGAGGAAAGGAAGAGTCCTGCATCTAGACTGCCACCATGTTTACCCAGAAGTCAAAGGGTAATTGGGTTTTATATACTTCTATTTCCTTTTATTCCTCCTACTTCAAGTGATTATTAATAGACTATAAAGCAGAATTCTTGGAGTGTTGGATATTAATTGAAATCCTACAAATGTACTTCTCAATATGCTTAGGGCACTTCTATGAAGCTAATGTTAGAACATCTGTCCTGATCCAGGGGTGATGATGAAGTACCGTTTCGGGAATACCTCTCCCCACATCTCTCTTACTCATACTCCCACAAGGGAAAACTCTGGGTACTCTAGCACTTAAATCCTTTGGCTTCAGTTAGTAAGCACTTACTATGTGGGATTCTAGTCAGTATTCCACTCCCATCTCTAGTGGGCTTTAAAGAATATTCTTGAATATATCTCTTTTAGACATCTAAACCTTGCGAGTGACTCCTTTTTTTTCTTTTCCTCAGTATGGATACTCAATGATTTTATAATTACTCATTCCAGGAAGCTTTGGCTGCCAAATGTAGGAATTAAAATGGGTTATACAGCTGCTCTAGTCTCATCATTTTAAACTCCTTGGACTCATGGAGGGAACACTCATTCAATTACCCCTAGGTTTCAGAGGCAAGATAGCAAGTTCTTTCTGGGACATTTTGAATGGCAACATGGCATCACCAACTTCAGAGTTGGGAAGCCTCTGCTCCGACAAATACTGGCTGAGTAACCCAGGGCAACTCTCTTTTTTCACTTTTCATTTTAAAAAATTTTTATTTAGTCAATTTAGACTATTTTTCCTTGGTCACATGTCATGTTCTTTCCCTCCCCTCCACCCCCCATAGCTGACGTGCAATTCCACTGGGATTTACATGTGTCCTTGATGAAAACCCATTTCCATATTGTTATGTTTGCACTAGGGTGTGTTACAAGGGAATCACTTTAAAAGACTGATATATATTAATTTAAGGTCGCCAAGGAATCAGCTATGTAATTCCTAAATGAAAAACTCAAGTCAGCCGTCAGCCGTCAGCCTTTTTTGGAGTTTAATTACAATAGGAGCAAGAAAGGAATTAGAGATATATATAGAGGGAGAAAGGGGAGAGAAGGGAATAGGGCTTAAATACCCCTTCTGTTTAGGCTGGGCCAAAAGGCCCAAGCCCTTAGATAGCTGGGGCAAAGAAAAGAGATCAGTCCCTATTACTCACGTGTCCAAAATGGAGAAACAGTCTCAGAGGCCCCCACCTTCAGCTTCCTTCAGAGCAAGCTTCCTCCGAGCCCAGGAACCACACCGACCAAAAACTCCACCACCTCCTCGAGTCTCCAGACCCTCCTATCTTTAAGGAAACCATCCAAGTTGCCTCCCCTCAGTCCTCACATCTACCAATCACTCTTCATCAATTTCCCTGTCAATGGAGGCTCTAGCTTAACCCAGGACCGCCCAGAGGTTTCTGGCTTTTGCACATGTCTGTTGAAGGTCATATTTTTCAAATGATTAAATCTTTACTCCTTTGTTACAGCCCTTTCTAAATCCTGTTAACTTGAGTATGGTAGAGATTGGAATAATTAAATTTTGATCTAGGCTGCAGCCCTTACTCAATCCTATTAGGACTGAATAGGGTGGAGTATCTCCATTGTATCAATTCTAAAATCAATCAAGACTCAAAGAAATTCCTGTTCTATACTTAAGCATAGGTCAAAGTCCTTTCCATTGTTCAGCAAAGGGTCTCTGTCCTAAAGTAATCTTAAGAAGGGAAGAGAAAGAACCTCCCATGCCAATGGGATTCCCATTCCAATAGACTATCAGTAAGAAATTTTCCAAGTATGAAATATCCCAATGGTGAAATTTCCAACATTTATAAGTCTAAGGAATTTTGAGGTTTACAGGTGATCATTTAGAGTCTACAACCCCAATCATATCCCCATCAACCCATGTGATTAAAGAACTGTTTTTACTCTGTGTTTCTACTCCCACAGTTTTTCCTCTGAATGTGGATAATGTTTTTTCTTGTAAATTTGTTGTTCTGGATCACTGCATTCATTGCCACTAATGGAGAAGTCTATTACAATCAATTGTACCACAGTGTATCAGTTTCTGTGTACAATGTTCTCCTGGTTTTGCTCCTTTAACTCTGCATCAATTCCTGGAGGTTGTTCCAGTTCACATGGAATCCCTCCGGTTCATTATTCCTTTGAGCGCAATAGTATTCCATCACCAACATATACCACAATTTGTTCAGCCATTCCCCAATTGAAGGGCATCCCCTCATTTTCCAATTTTTTGCCACCACAAAGAACGTAGCTATAAATACTTTTGTACCTGTCTTTCTCCTTATTATCTCTTTGGGATACAAACCCAGCAGTGCCATGGCTGGATCAAAAGGCAGATAGATTTTTAGTGCCCTTTGGTCATACTTCCAAATTACCCTCCAGAATAGTTGGATCAATTCACAACTCCACCAGTGGTGCATTAATGTTCCAACGTTGCCACATCCCCTCTAGCATTCATTAATTTCCTTTGCTGGTATGTTAGTCAATCTGTTAGGTGTGAGGTGGTACCTCAGAGTTGTTTTGATTTGCATTTCTCTGATTATAAGAGATTTAGAACACTTTTTCATGTGCTTATTAATAGTTTTGATTTCTTTAACTGAAAATTGCCTATTCATGTCCCTTGCCCATTTATCAATTGGAGAATGGATTGATTTTTTGTACAATTGGTTTAGCAGTTTATAAATGTGAGTAATTAGACCTTTTTCAGAGGTTTTTGTTGTGAAGATTGTTTCCTGATTTGTTGCTTCCCTTCTAGTTTTCAGGCAAAATTTCTATGTATGGAGGTAAGGAACTAGGTTTTTGCCTGAGGCCACCTCTTGAGCCTCTGGAGCTTCTACTGTTTGCTGCCCTTCTCTGTGCTATCTTCCTGTGGGCGCCCAAGGCCTGTGCTCTTCAGCCTGCTGAGTCTCAGGTCTAACTGCTCTCAGGGGTAGGTCTTTGGTGGCCTTAGTCAGCTGCCAAGGACCTAGAGGTGCCCCTCATTTGCTCTAGAGATGCCTCTCGCTCATTCACTGGTTCTGGAGCTTGCTGACTCTGACTGGCTCTATAGGTATGGTGGGGGTGGGTAGATCAGCTTGCATTTTGTTGGAAGCTTTTTCATCTGCTTAAAATGTGGATATGTTGATTATTTTGATTAGCTTTTTGGTTGAATCTCTAGGATTCTTTAAGTAGACCATCATGTCATTCGCAAAGAGCGATAACTTGGTCTCTTGCTTGCCTCTTTTAATGCCTTCAATTTCTTTTTCTTCTCTAATTGCTACTGCTAGTGTTTCTAGTACTATGTCAAATAGTAGAGGTGATAGTGGGCATCCTTGTTTCACTCCTGATCTTATTGGGAATGCATCTAGTTTATCCCCATTGCAGATGATATTAGCTGATATATACTGTTTATTATTTTTAGGAACGACCCTTCTATTCCTATGCTTTCTAGTGTTTTTAATAGGAATGGGTTTTGTATTTTATGAAAGGCTTTTTCTGCGTCTATTGAAATAATCATGTAATTTTTGTTGGTTTGCTTGTTGATATGGTCAATTATGTGGATGGTTTTCCTAATATTGAACCAGCCCTGCATCCCTGGTATAAATCCTACTTGATCATGGTGGATGACCCTTCTGATCACTTGCTGGAGTCTTTTTGCTAGTATCCTATTTAAGATTTTTTGCATCTATATTCATTAGGGAGATTGGTCTATAATTTTCTTTCTCTGTTTTTGACCTGCCTGGTTTTGGAATCGGTACCATGTTTGTGTCACAACAGGAGTTTGGTAGAACTCCCTCTTTGCTTATTATGTCAAATAGTTTGTATAGTATTGGGATTAACTGTTCTTTGAATGTTTGATAGAATTCACTTGTGAATCCATCAGGCCCTGGGGATTTTTTCTTAGGGAGTTCTTTGATGGCCTGTTGGATTTCATTTTCTGATATGGGATTATTTAAGCATTCTATTTCTTCTTCTGTTAGTCTAGACAGTTTATATTTTTGTATATATTCGTCCATATCCCCTAGATTAGTATATGTATTGCCATATAATTGGGCAAAGTAATTTTTAATGATTACCTTAATTTCCTCTTCATTGGAGGTGCTGTCCCCCTTTTCATCTTTGATGCTGTTAATTTGCTTTTCTTCTTTCCTTTTTTAATTAGATTGACCAGTACTTTGTCTATTTTGTTTTCTTCAAAGTACCAGCTTCTAGTCTTATTTATTAGTTTAATAGTTCTATCACTTTTGATTTTATTAATTTCTCCCTTAATTTTTAGGATCTCTAGTTTGGTTTTCTTCTGGGGGTTTTTAATTTGTTTGCTTTCAAGCTTTCAAAGCTAATCGAAATAATCAACAACTTTGGCAAAGTTGCAGGATACAAAATAAATCTGCATAAGTCATCAGCATTTCTATATATTTCCAACACAGCTCAGCAGCAAAAACTAGAAAGAGAAATCCCATTCAAAATCACCTTAGACAAAATAAAATACCTAGGAATCTATCTCCCGAGACAAACACAGGAACTATATGAACACAACTACAAAACACTCTCCACACAACTAAAACTAGACTTGAGCAATTGGAAAAACATTAACTGCTCATGGGTAGGACGAGCTGATATAATAAAAGTGAACATCCTACCCAATCTTATTTATCTATTTAGTGCCATACCCATTGAACTTCCAAAAAATTTCTTCACTCATTTAGAAAAAAACCATAACAAAGTTCATTTGGAAGAACAAAGGATCAAGGATATCCAGGGAAATCATGAAAAAAAAATACAAAGGAAGGGGGCCTTGCAGTCCCATATCTCAAACTATATTACAAAGCAGCAGTCATCAAAAGAATTTGGTACTGGCTAAGAAACAGAAAGGAGGATCAGTGGAATAGACTTGGGGCAAGTAACCTCAGCAAGACAGTATATGAAAAATCCAAAGATCCCATCTTTTGGGACAAAAATCCACTATTTGATAAAAACTTCTGGGAAAATTGGAAGGCAGTGTGGGAGAGATTAGGTTTGGATCAACACCTCACACCCTACACCAAGATAAACTCAGAATGAGTGAATGACTTGAACATAAAGAAGGAAACTATAAGTAAATTAGGCAAACACAGAATAGTATACATGTCAGACCTTTGGGAAGGGAAAGACTTTAAAACCAAGCAAGACTTAGAAAGAGTCACAAAATGTAAAATAAATAATTTTGACTACATCAAATTAAAAAGCTTTTGTACAAACAATACCAATGTAACTAAAATCAGAAGGGAAGCAACAAATTGGGAAACAATCTTCATAAAAACCTCTGACAAAGGTTTAATTACTCAAATTAAAATGATCTTTGTCTCCAAAGAATAATGTTTTGAAATTACCAAATAAAATATTGTTTAAAAAAAAGAAAAATAAATGTGGATATGCCCAAATCCCATGTACCTTTAATGCTGTGCCCTCCTGTAGAGTACCTTTGTTCATATGAATTTGGCTTTTTTGGTCTTTTGAGGTAGTCTATATGGGTAGGTGGCGAGGAGAGGAAGAGTCCTATGTCTAGACTGCTGCCATGTTTTCCTGGACGTCCCCTGGGAAAGTCTCTTAAGCTCTCTGTTCAGATAACTCCAAGAGTATCATGTGCAGAGCTGGTCTCTCTGCAGAGCAGCACAAAAATAACAGGTGCCATCTTTGACTGAACTAGAGGAAACAAGCTCTGTGTTGCAGGGCAGCTTTGAGGACCAATTGCTTGGGCTCATTTGAAAGGTAGCTAGATTCCAAAGGCACCTTCAGAATCAGTGCCCATTTCATCTGTTGTTTATCTTGTTGGATGCCTGCAGAGCCTAGGAGCTAGGCTAGTGTTGGTGATCCTTTTAGAGACTCAGTGCCCACACTGCATCCCTCCTATTGCATGTGACCCCCACACCCTTACCCCAGACAGGAGAGGGAGGAAGCCCTCCCATTGGGCTGCTGGTCAGAGGGGTGGGTCATGTGAAAAATGTCCTCTAGTGCCATGGAAATGGGAAGGGGAACAGCATTCTGAAAGAAAAGGCAGAAGAGGAGGCTTGGAATGCTATCCGACTTCCATTAGAAGGGCCTGTTTTCAGTGTGTGCTTTCCTGGCCCTTTCTCTGTGTATTGTGCAGTTTGTAAAACCCTTCTTGGAGCTCAAGTGCTGACTTGGTAAGTGCTGCTGGGACCCTCTCAAGCCCTTCAGTGGGCACTTAGGAACTTCCAATTAGCCCTTTTAGAGTGAGAGAGGACCACAGAGGCTAGCTCATCGAACCCTCTCATTTGGCAGCCCACAGTTTCTGAGCATCTTTGGAAATGGCCACGTTTGGAATTACAGGTGGATTGAAGTCGCCCACCGAGAGCCAGCATCCAAGTGCAATTTGCCAGCTGGTCGTTTAAGGAGTCTCAGGGAGCAACAAAAAGCATTTATTCCAATTACGAAGGGGAGCTTAGCAGACCTGAGGGAAGCAAAAAGCTTTCAATTACCGTCTAGTTGTTGGGTAAAAGCAGACAACTTGTCAGAGCTTACTGCGGGGCCCATTTAACGCAGGTAGGAGCTTTACACTTCCCTGTGATCTTCCCCCTGTCAGCTGAAGCAAGCTGTCCGGGGTGGGAGCTATACAATGGGGCCATTTGGGCCAAATCCACAACAGCCTGCCACCTTCTGGAAGCATTTGGCAGCCAGCAGGTCACAGGCTTCTCTGCCTCCAAGCAGCAACCCAGCAACTGGTTCCCCTTGACCACAGCTTTATTTGGATGGAAAAACACAGGAGTATTTGCGATGGATATGCAATCTAGAGTGCCTAATTAGTACCTCAGGGTAGGCTGCTTGTAAACAGAAATCAATAAGGGCCTTGCCTAATATACCCAACAGTGTGAGGCTATGGACCAAGGCAGGAGCACTGTGCAGTTTAGATGCAGACTCCTAATGGAACTGGTTCCCCAAAGATGGACTGCCTGCCAAGCAAGATGGAGGACCCTAGGGATCATGGATGGCAGAGTCATGAGGGACCTTGGGGGCCATCTTATCCAACTCCCTCTTTTTACAGAGGAGAAGACTGTGGCCCAGAGAGGGACTAAAGAGTTAGATCTGGAAGGGATCTCAGAGGTCATCTTATCCAATCCCCTCCTCTTACAGAGGAGGCAACTGAGGCCCAGGGAGGGGAAGGGAAGAACCTTGCCTAAGGCCACAGAGGTAATAAGTACCCTAGCTGGGATTTCAATCAATATCCAGTGATTCCCACCTCACTGCACTTTCTTTTGAACCATGTTCCCAATACACTGGAGGAAAAGATCTCCAAGAAATGATCTCTTCCAAGGGGGTTGGGCACAGACACATTAAGAAAATCTGGCCATAAGGGCAGCTAGATGGCTCGGTGTATAGTGTGCAAGGCCTGGAGATGGGAGGGCCTGAGTTCCAATCCGAACTCAGACTCTCTCCAGCTGTGTGGCCCTGGGCAAGTCATTTAATCCCCATTGCCTAGCCTTCATCACTCTTCTGCCTTGGAACCAATACACAATATTGATCCTAAGACAGAAGGTAAAGTTTAAAAAAG
Source organism: Monodelphis domestica (assembly GCF_027887165.1). Lineage (NCBI taxonomy): Eukaryota > Metazoa > Chordata > Mammalia > Didelphimorphia > Didelphidae > Monodelphis > Monodelphis domestica. The sequence continues at coordinate 5,024,043 of NC_077235.1, forward strand.
AAAAGAAAACCTGGCCATTTAAAAAAGTGGAAGGGATTGACAGCCCGGGTCAACTTGGCACTATGTGGACGGCTAAGCCCATCATTCCCTGCAGGCAGCAGCCATTAGTGGGCTCACTACAGCAGTCATCTTCATCCTCTAAGCCTGGAGCATTTATTTCCTAGCTTGAGCCCCTCTAGCAATGGGCTCTGGAGCAGAGTCTGCTGCCATCTGGTGGTTTCTCCCCGCCAGATGGCCGCAGAGCTGTTTATGGTCTGCATGGACCAATGAGATAAATATTTTCCCTTCAGCCATTTGGGGATCTTCTCAGTGCTGTGCTGGGGTGCTCAGGATGCCGGTTTGAGGCTCACACAAGTTATCTGCATCTGCAGTCATGCCGGCTGCTTGAGTTTCTTACCTTTCTTTCTATCTGCAGCACTTAGCACAGTACTTGTCGATAAGGCTGAAAATGGCATATCACAAGATGAAATTCGGAATGCACTTATTCTGAGGCCTATTTTGCACCAAAAGGTAACGAAAAATAGACCATACGCCCAGATGCAAATACACACAGATGAATCCTTTACTAATCTCAATATGAGGGAAGTGATATTCTCCCAAGTGATAATAACTTAATGATAAATCCATTAGCATTTGAAAGTTGATGGTCATATTATTTCTTTACCCAAACTTTGAACATTTCAGTGCTATCTTTTCAGTTCAGGGGATGGAAAAGAAGGAGTGTTGCAGTCTTGCTAGGCTCAGCTTTTCACTAATCCTTTATGTGACCTTGGGCAAGTCACTTAAATTCTCTTCAGCCTCAGTTTCCTCATATATACAAGAAGGAGATGATATTAGATCTCTAAAGTTCCTTCTACTTCTGACCAGTTTAGGAAAACATGGTATACAAGTGAAAGATTCCAGGGAGGATGGAGAGTTTTACACAGAGCTTCTCTATAATGCTTTCTACCTACATCTTTGTAGCTGTCCTTTTAATTTATGATTCCATTTGGAGAACTAGCAACAGCTCTCTTATAGAGAACTTGTTAGTCTATTTGCTCACATTAGGCTAATGGTTATGGCAGTCTGCATAGAGTAAACATTTTATGTGTGCTGTCATTTTGAAAATTCAGTAAGGAAAATTTTTCAGAGACCTTGTGCTCTTCATCACAGACCTCTGGTCTTCCAAAATTTTCAAAACATCCATTTGAGAACTTTGCATCTATATTGCATCAGATTACAGTGCAATGTCTGAAAGCAAATTTTAGTCAATACAGTTTTCTTTAATCCAGAAATAGTATTATTTTTAGTTTGGTTGGGTGTCCTTTTACACAACAGAAGTTCAACATTATAGGGGGCAGCTGGGTAGCTTGGTGGATTGAGAGCCAGGCCTAGAGACGGGAGGTCTTAGGTTCAAATATGGCCTCAGCCACTTCCTAGCTGTGTGACCCTGGGCAAGTCACTTGACCCCCATTGCCTAGCCCTTACCACTCTTCTGCCTTGGAGCAGTATTGACTCCAAGACGGAAGGTAAGAGTTAAAAAAAAAAAAGAAGTTCAACATTATAAATGATCTATTTTCTTGGCAAGTCATACAGTTGGGTAATGAGATGGATCACATAGCCTTGTCTCATTGACTGCAACTAATAGAATTCCATATTTAATTGAAGGAACTAGCTCACATTTACAATTTGCTTTTACTTTGGTAAAAGGCATTTCCTGACTTGTGTGGCTTTCTATAGTCTGTAAAATAATTTCAAGAAAGTTCAGTGTTGAAAATGATATCGTTTGGGGTTTTATGTCCAAATATTGGGTTGGAGCCACCTCTTATACTGCACACACATACAAGAAAACCCAATCAAATGGGAGAAATCATTGGAGAAAACCTGCATGGGTAGGGTTATACATGATAGCAAGATCTGAGAGAGGATCAATATGTCTGTTACATTCCTTAAGTATGAGAGGAGTTGGGGAGGTCAGAAAGACTCTGAACCAGAGACCTTGAACATTGAGGAAGGGAAGACAATATAATCCTAAATTAAAGCTGGTAGACAACGACCACTGAATTCTTAATTGGGTGATAAATATGGACTGAATGAGTTTCATCTGAGAGGTTCCTGAGGGGTGGTGGTAGTAGAAGATCCTGGAAGTAGCAGTGGGGAACAAGGAGTATTCTTATTCCCCTACCACAGTAATGAGTTTGGGAGGGGAGTGGGTAATAATCAAAGAGAAATCAGTGTTAGAAAAGGTGGCCAAGGAGGCCCTGGCATTAGGAAGGAGCCATGTTTCAGTGAGTACAGGAAGATGGAAGGGGTTACAAGGAAAAAGGTTTAATTATTCATGATGGAGCTGGCCTTTCAGAGAGGACAGGAGAAGGGGGTGGGTGGATCTGTTGTGGGTTAACCATAAATTATGGTTAGATTAATATAATGTAATATTATGCTTTGTATTTACAAACATTCAGCTAGAAGGTAGCTGGCCTTCAGAGGGCCATGCCTGCCTGCGTTTGAATCCTCACTCTACCACTTATTAGCTGTGTGACCTTGGGTAAATCTCTTTAATCTCCCTGGGCCTCAGTTTCCCCACATTTAAAATGAATGGGTTGTCGTAATGACCTCTGAGGTCCCTGCCAGCTCTAGATCTAGGGCCCTAGGGGGAACAAAAGAAAAAGCTGGCAAACATTACAGGGATGGATTGGAGGGGGAAAAGATACTGGTGGTTGTACTTTATACAAAATGTCGTCTTAACTGGCTTGGAGGAGGAAGGGGGGGGGATCCCCCAGAATAAGGCGCATGCGCCCCGCTACCTACCCCTCCCCTCCCCCCACCTCCGAGGCACTTCCGGCGACGCAACCGACGTTGCCAGGAAAGCTTTGTTGTTAGTAGCTCATTGGTCTGTTGGACTCTGGAGACGCCTGCGCACTGAACAGGACAGGGCCAGAGCCGCCGGTGACGTCATGTCCGGTCCTTCACGGGCCAGCCGAGAGGCTGTTGCTATGAAGTCCGTTTTTGTCACCGTGGGCACCACCAGTTTCGACGAGCTCGTAGCCTGTGTGTCCTCCAGGGCTACACTCCAGGTGAGCAGGGTCGCTTTGTTAGTGTCTTAGTAGGGATTTTTCCTGCCCCTCCTCTCTCGCGTATTCCAGTTCAGACTGCGTCTGCGCAGCGCCTGCGCACACCTGGCCGCAAGTCCCCTCCGGAGATTCGCCATCTCTGCAGCCTTTCTACCTGCGCCTGCGCACACTTTTCCGTGCCTCCTCCCCCGCCCCCAGGCCACAGCCCCCAGCCCCCAGCCCCCAGCCACTAGCCACTAGCCTCTTCGCACAAGCTAACGCAAAATCTTCTGGCCGAATGGCCGCCCCTACACACTCTAAACTTTACCCCGCCCCAAAACGAGGTGGGGTCTATTCAACCCCGCTTTTGGACCAAGTGGGTTCTTAGACTTCGTCGAGACCAGAAATCCTCTTTTAGCGGAGGGAGAGGCATTTTTATGTTACAAAGGAACCTTAGAGGCCACTCCCCTCATTTTACAAAGGGGGAAACTGAGGCCCACGAAGGGAAAATGACTTCTATTCTTTGGATGTCATAGCTGAATGCCACCCTATCCCTTTATGTGATAGATTAGGAGGAAATGAGGCCTCCTGAGATGGCCAATAAGGCTCTCAATGAGGGAACCCAGTGCCCAAAGTTGTCCAACTCCAGAGTCAGACATTGGACCCTTTAAAGCCATCACATACAAATGTTTTTTTTTCAGAACAGTGAACTGGGGTCCACAGAAATGTACTCAACATCACACATGGGCAGCACTGCGGTCAGCACCCCCAGAAGTCTTTGAATGAAATCTTTCTCTAGAAATATGAGGACACCTGGAGGCGAGGTGGATGTTAAACAGGGCACTTTGAGTAGCAGAGCTTTGGCAGCCCAAGTTCTCAGGAGGATCCCAAATCCAGGCACCTTTTATATTATGTAAAGGTGGATTTTTAAGAAGTCAAGCTTCTTGTTCTTTTAAAGGAAGGACAGAACCCTCCCTCAAACAAAGAATACGCTTTGATATCTGGTGTGAGTGGTACCAAGCCAAAACTGAAACCCAGTCATATTTATGACTTACTTTAGGGTAGTTCCATGGTCCCTTTCCTTCAGAAACTTGTGGCTAGTAGAGTGATGCTAACAATGGCATGTATGCGGAGCATTTGACAGGAGTCAGCTCCAATATTTGGCTTTTGGATGAAACCTGGGCTTCAAGAGAAAGTACTGGAGTGACACTGGCCAGGGCCAGGTCTGGGCCTGAACCTCCATTTATTCCTCTATAACATGATATTGAACATGGGCCCTTCAAACTGGAAATTAAATGAAATCAGATACAGGGTATCCTGGCTATTTCTAAACCTGGCAATGTTATATAGTGGATAGAGAGATACCCTCAAACCTTCACAGCTTGCCTACTCCTGGTCTCAAGTCCTACCTTTCCACATGCTGGCTGCATGCCGTAGAGACAAATCACAACTTTTCAGTGCTCAAGGCACTTTCCTAGGAGTAGAAATTGCCAAGAAGGTGCCATCCTTCCTTATCTGGAAGTCCCCTATACCAATAAAATCCCAAGTTTAGTCCTCTACCCTGTCCCTTGAACCTATACTACATGGAGCATAGGACCTGGAGTCAAGAAGACATGAGTTCAAAAACAGCTTTTGTTTCCCTCAGTTTCCTTTTTGGCAAAATGGGGTTAATAATAGTAGCCCCTACCCTGCCCCCCCTCATTGTGAGGCCCCAAATGAGATAGTACTTTAAAGCACTGGCACCTACCTAAAAGTGCTGTGTTAGTGTAAGTTATTACTACTTGGCTCAGTGACATTTCAAAATACTGTTCGTTGATTTTTCTGTTCTTTTTCTGTACTTTTAGATCCTCAGGAGACTTGGATATCGCAAGCTTGTCCTACAGATTGGAAAAGGAAGAGTGGTGCCAGACTCCTTTGCTTCTACAACTTTTTCCTTGATTGTTTACAGGTATAAGAATTCCTTGAAAGAGGATATTAAGAGAGCAGATCTCATCATTAGCCATGCAGGTATGGCCTCTGGATAATGAATCAGACTGTAAATGAGACTAGAAATAGATCATATGGATGAATTTAGGGTTATGATGAATAGCAATGGGAAACTGAGGAAGGTCACCACACTGTTAATCATGTTTCTACATTGCTGTAAGAGAAATGAGCAAGGCCATTAGCTTCCTAATTGTGTTATTTTCAACATATGGAAGCAAAAGCCCCAGGAGAATGATACATTTCCAGTGTCACATGGCAGGCTTTTAAAATGTCAGTGGGTAAGGATTATAGACAAATAAGATTTGACGCTTGCTATGATAATAGAAGCTTTTAAGTTTAAATGAAATTTGCACATTTCCAAGGTGACTGAAGCTTGAGCAAGACATTTGCGACTCCATCATATTGTTAACAGAATTCAGTCAATAATATCCAATGTTAAGGTTCTCCACGATTATCTAGTCAGCTGGCTTTGGAGGTAGGGAGCCTTTGTTCCAGGAATGCTTCTGGCATTTGATCAGCTGTGAAATCATGGCTAAGTCATTTGATGTCTCACTGCAGCATCCAATCAAGAACTCCCCCAGGTTGTTTATATTAAGATGAAAAGTCAGATTTGCCCTCTGCTCCCTCTACTCTAGGGATTATTATTGACTAATCTTCTAAAAATAGTCCTTTGGGCAGTGTTATAAATGTGGTGGCCACTGGATAGGATGGAGGAAAAGGTTGGGTTTTTTTAGTGTCTTTTTCTGTAGTTTGAAGGAGAATTTATTACAAATGGGGATTGCTAATAGAAGTCAGGGAATTGATTTGAAAATGACCTCTGTGACCCACCTACTGACAAAAGAGACTGATTGGAGGTTTAGAATGAGATGTGTTTTTGGACACGGACAGTATAGGGCTTTGTTTTTCTTGACTGTACATATTTGTTACTAGATTATTCTTTTTATTTCTTTAATATTGGGGTAAGATTGCAAGGAGAGATGATTTATGCTTTTTAATTGAAAAATAAAAGAAAATGTATGCAGAGCCCCACTCCCAGAGCCCCTTTCCAAAGAATGATTTCTAAAATGCATAAATTTCAGAGTGAACAGTCGGAGGTTTTCCTCACCTTGTGGAAACACGAATCCATAAAGGTGTGTGCTGGTGCCAGCCAGTCGCTCTATTTTGGGGCATACGTACCTCTCTCCAAAGAAGGGCACAAATAGAGGAACAGCCCCGAGGTGTCCAGGAGGCTCTCCTGGCTGTGCTCCTCAGGCCCCTCTCTCTGTCTTCCTCAAAGGCTAAAGGTGGACCTGGGTGACTTGACCCTCATCAGCTCATAGATAGGGTCAGTCCTCAGAGTGGGGCTGTTGACATTTTTCTTCTTTTTCGTCCTCCCAGCCCCCCACCTGATAGGTGACTGTAGTAATAATGGTCAGCTAAATCACTGGACATCCGTTAGGATTTTTCGTTCTTTTGCTGCAAGAGCAGCTGGAGAAGAAACTTGAAAACCATACTGTTTGGAGTTTGGCTTTCTCTTTGTAGGTGCGGGGAGCTGCTTGGAGGCCCTGGAAGAAGGGAAACCTTTGGTGGTGGTTGTAAATGAAAAGCTGATGGACAATCACCAGTTAGAGCTGGCCAGACAGCTACACAAAGAAGGCTATCTTTTCTATTGCTCATGCAGGTAGGTGGCTGGCTGGTACCCACTGTCTCTTTGGAGGCCTGTGGTCATTTGGCTGACCGACCCTCCCCCACTGCCTCCTCCAGCTCCTACCTTCTCCCAGGCCCAGAGACCTATCCATCCACCCCACCCACCAAGTATACCCTCCAAGCCCTGTGCCATTGGCTTGCTTCAAAGTTGTCACTGGGTGGCGCCAGAGGTGGATCTGGAGGCAGGGAGACCTGAGTTCAAATTCAGCCTCAGACATTAGCTAGCTGAGTGGCTCTGGCAAGTCCCTGAATGTCTGCCTGCCTCAGTTTCCTCAACTGCACAGGGTGGGATCACCTGTCTTGGTGGTTGTGAGGAGCAAATGAGAGACTGTGAAGTGCTTAGCCTTGGCACCTGGCACACAGTAGGCACAAGCTATTTTTATGATTATTATTGGTTCTCTGGATCCGTGTGTCTCTGGATTGGGACATCCTTGGTTATTCAGAAAGACAACCATGGTATTTGTTGTAGTTGGGGCTTTTTGCCCTCCATTTGCCCACTGGCAATCCCGAGTAAACGAGAATGTGTTTCTTTGCCATGGGTGTGTTAGAATGTTGGGCTGTCTCATCTGGTCCTGTGGCATGGGCTCTCATTGAAAATGTGGGACTGCTTAGAGAGAAGGAGGACAAGCCAGTGCCTGTCACTTACATAGTAGTGCTCAGAAGGCACATGGCAGAAGGCTCACGTGACCCTCGGGACAGCCTGGGCATCTGAGTGCTCTATTTGACAGAAGAGGATGCTGAGACTTGTCCAGGCCACACAGCTGGTCAGTGCCTGAGGCTGGATGTGGTCCCAGGCCTTCCTGATCCCAAGTCTCTTCCTATGGGTCTCATGGCCCCCAGCCTCTGCTCAGGCTTTAAGTAGAAGCTTAAACAAGGCCTTGATTCCAGAATTTCCTGCTTTTCCCTCCCTGCTAGGAAACTGGAGGAGAAGTCATTCCTCATGAGTTTTTTTAAAACCCTTAAAGACAGAATGGCAAGGGCTAAGCAAACAAGGGTTAAGTGATTTGCCCAGGGTCACAAAGTTAAAAAGTGCCTGGGGCCAGATTGAACCCAGATCTTCCCAACCCACAGCCTGACACTCTATCCACTATGCCACTTGCCCCTCGTGTTTTAAATATTTGTCCACTCTTGATTTGATTCCTTTTGGTGACATCCCTCCTGGAAGCATCACGGTTTAGGCTCTTATATTGACATTGTGAACTCAGACAACTTTGAAAGGCTAAAGAAGTCTGAGCAAAGCAAGGACTGATGCTGATTCAAGGGGCCTCAGTGAAGAAGCAGCTTAAAACAAGCTCCCCACCCACCTCCAGCCAGAGCAGTAGAATGGGACTGCAGGATTGAGGCACACAGCCAGTGCAGATGTGGGGCATAGCTGATGCAGGGGTTTGTTCTCCTTAACTATGCCTCTTTGTTGCAGAGGTGTTTGGTTTTTTTTTTTTTTTCGGTGGGGACAGGGGGCATTGAGGTGAGGTAGGGGGCAGAAAAAGTAATGCTTGACAATTGAAAAAACCTGTTAAAACTGTGGGGGAAGTATTTATTTTGCTCTCACCAGTTGGCGGCTCAGTGATTCTGTTAATGTGAGTCCTCTCCTGGCAGCCCCAAGATTGCAGCCCCTCTTTGACTTAGGAGAGGGTCTTCAGGAGCCCCTGTAGCCCACCTAAGGAGGACTCTCCATTTCTTTTGTGAATGTGTCCTTGTGCAAGAGAAGGATAGATATATAGTCCATTGGCAGACCTGTACTCAAAGCCATTCTTCCTTGGTGGTTCAACTATCATCCATGACAGTAAATTCAAGCCCCCTAATTTAAGGAGACTTCAATTCATGAAAACCTTGAAGAAAACTGACTTGGGGAAAAAGACAGCCAGAGGCAATTAGGTGGCTCAGTGGGTTGAGAGCCAGGCCTAGAGAGAGGAGGTGCTGAGTTCAAGTGTGAGACTGTGAGACGTCAGATAGAGACTTCTTGGCTGTGTGGCCCTGTGCAAGTCACTTAAGTCACTCCATTGCCCAGCCCTCCCCACCCTTCTGCCTTGGAACTGATTCACAGTATTGATTCTAAAGTGGAAGGGAAGGGTTACAAAAAAAGAAGCAAAAGCCAGCCATCAGTAGTGTGACCAAACTAGGGAGGTGAGTCACTGGGTTAGGTGCTTTAGACTTCTCTCTCATAAGCTAAGCTTGGGCCATATGGGGAGTGAAGGGGAAGGGTGGAGGTAGAGAGGCTAAGGGAGGGCTCAGTGCTCCAGTTGGCATGGGGCAGGGCCCTCGGTGTCTGCTTGTCGACAGATTGAGGATCAGGTCTTTTGCAGAGACTGTTAGTTGGTCGTGGTCAATGGAATGGGCCAAGAGAGAGGGTGACTTTGCCAGGCTGAGGGAAGCCAGGTCTGGAGGTGCCATGAAGCAAAGGAGGAGGCAGTGGGCCTGGAAGATCACTTGATTGGTTAATCCTCACACAGAAATGGAGTGTGCTTTATAGATTAAGGGCAAACTCAAGCTGACATGATTCTATAAGAGGAAATTAACTGTCACCTTGCTCACTGATTTATGCATGTGCACTCTGGCTCATGGGAAAGTCAGCTGCTTTGGGGCTTCACTCTGCCATCCAAATGCTAACCCGAGAATTCCACCTCAGAACATTCAGAAGCAAACAAGCGAGTGAGCGAGCCAGCAAGCCAGGGATCTGGGGTTGGAGAAAGTGGAGGGGATTTCACCGATTTGTACAATGAATCTGTCACCAGTGTCCAGGCCATGGCTGCTGTCAGCCTGCCCCAAGATTCCCCAGGCCCTTTTCACTCCCTCTGGGGTCACTTGACTGAAATAAACACAAGTAGCAATAAACCCATTGTGTATTTTGGGCCTGGACTACAGGCATCTGGGTCTACACTTAATGTGTGTGCCTCGGCGACATTCCTCCAGGTGTTTGCTTAGGACAGTCCTGTCCTGGAGTAACACTCGTGGCAACTGGAGCCTGGACGTATGTATGAACGTTTTGAGAAATGTTTTCAGCCAGAGGTCACCATTGAACCTGGAGGAAACTCATTCAGCTTGTTCAGCAGCCACCTGATTTCCACACAGAGACTGTCACAACGATTTGGGAGTCACCTCCTTGCTCTGACTTCCATCCTGACCTGGTCCATTTGTTCCCATGGCCTTTTCTGTTCAAGTGGTCCTATTGTTGTTCAATTGTGTCTGACTCTTCCTGACCCTGTTTGAGGTTTTCTTGGCAAAAATATTGGGATGGTTTGTGATTTTCTTCTCCAGCTTGTTTTACAGATGTGGAAACTGAGGCCAACAGGATGAAGTGATTTGCCCAAGGTCACGCAGCTAGTGTCTGATGCCAGATTTGAACTCGGGAAGATGAGTCTTTCTGACTCTAAGCCCAGTGCTCTATCTACTGTGCCACCTAGCTGTTGGTCCTAGGCAAAGTATGCTTTGTTCTGGTCTGACTGCTCTTTTTTCCCCAAGAAATATCTTTCCAGGTTCCTCTCTCTTTGAACTTTTTTCCTTTCAAATATTTCATTTTGTTAAATATTTCCCAATTATGCTTAAAAAATTTAGTTCATTAAAAATTTTTTTGAATTTACAATTTTCCTTCTCCCTCCCCTCTCTCATACCCTTTGAGAAGGTGAGAAATGTGACATCAGTCATCCATACGGAGCCATGCAGAACATCTTCCTGTTGGTCATGTTACAAAAGAAAACACAGAAAAACCTCAAGAAAAATAAAGTTTAAAAAGTCTGTTTCCCTCTCCATTCAGAGCTCATCACTTCATCAGGAATCCCTTGGAATTGTCTCAGATTGTTGTTTTGATTAGAGTAGCAAAGTTTACCCTTACAATATTGCCGTCACTATACCTAACAATTTCCTTGTTCAGCTCATTTCACTTTGCATGAGTTTATGTAAGTTTTTCCACATTTTTTTCTGAAACCATCTCTCTCTCTTCCTTTCTCTTTATTTCTCTCTTCTTTCTTTTTCTATCTTTCGTTCTTTGATTCTTTCTCTCTCTTTTTGTTCTCTCTCTTTTTCTTTCTCTCTTTCTTTTTCTTCCTTTCCCTCCCCACACCATAGAAGGTATCATCCAACAAAATATATACATTATGTCTTTCATGTTTCCCTCCTCAGTTCATTCTCTGGAGGCAAACATTCACAAGTTATTCTTCAAATATTAAATCTGTGGCTGTATATAATGTTCTCTTGGTTCTATTTTTTTTCTTGTACGATTTTCTTTATTTTAATTTTCTTTTTTAAAATTTAAATTAATTGATTTAGTCAGTTTATAGCGTTATTTCTTGGTTACAGGCATCATATTCTTTCCCTTCCTCCCCGTAGCCTCACCCTTCCCATAGCTGATGCGCAATTTCACTAGGTATTACGTGTGTCCTTGATCAAAACCCATTTCCATGTTGTTGGTGTTTGCACCAGGATGTTCATTTAGAGTCTACATCCCCAGCCATATCCCCTCGACCCATGTAATCGAGCAGTTGTTTTTCTTCCGTATTTCTGCTCCCAGTGTTTCCTCTGAATGTGGATCGTGTTCTTTCTCGTAGATTCCTCCAAGTTGTTCTGGATCACTGAACTGTCACCAATGGAGAAGTCCATTACATTCGATTGTACCACAGTGTATCGGTCTCTGTGTACAATGTTCTCCTGCTTCTGCTTCTCTCACTCTGCATCAGTTCCTAGAGGTCATTCCAGTTCACATGGAATTACTCCAGTTCATTATTCCTTTGAATTCCTTTCACTCTGCATCAATTCCTGGAGGTCATTCCGTCTTGGTTCTATTCTTCCTCATCTCATGTAGTTATTTCCAAGTTTAAAAAAAAAATTAACCTGCCCATGGTTTCTTTCTGTGCAGCAGTATTCTATCACAGTTTGTTGAGCCATTCCCCAATGAATGGGCATCTCCTCAATTTCCAATTCTTTGTCACCACAAAGAGAACTGCTATTATTATTTTAGAACATGAATTCTTTTCCTTTTTCCATGATCTCTTTGAGAAATAAACCCAGCAATGTCTAAGGATATACATCATTTTAAGAATCTCTGGGCATAATTCCAAATTGCTCTCCAAAATGGTTGCAGTTCACAGTTTCACCAGTAGTGTATTGGTGTCCCCATTTCCCACATTGCCCCCAACATTTGTCCTTTTGCCTTTTTTAAGTTTTAGCCAACCTGATGGGTGTGAGATAATATCTCAGAGTTATTTTGATTTGTATTTCCCTAATCAGTTGTGATTTAGAGCATTTTTTCATGTACCTACATATGGTTTTGATTTTTCATCTGAAAATTGTTCATATCTTTTGCCCATTTATCAATAGAGGGATGGCCCTTATTCCCATACATTTGACAGTTCTCTATATGTTTACAGTGTGAGCCCTTTATCTGAGAGTTTATCTGAAAAATTTCCCCAGTCTTCTGCCTTCTTTTTAATCTTAGCAACACTTGTTTTATCAATGCAAAAACTTTTCAATGTAATATACTGAAAGTTACTCATTTTAATCCTCTCACAATACTCTATCTCTTGTTTCCTCATAAATTCTCCTATCCATAAATCTGATAGGTAATGTTTCCTGTTCTTCTAATTTGCCTATGATTTCTCCTTTTTTTTAAAATCTAGATCACGTATCTATTTTGATCTTAGTGGTGTGAGATATATCGGTCTGTAACTAGATTTTGCTAATCTATTTTCCAGTTGTCCCAGCATTTTTAGCAAATACTGATTCCTTATCTTAACAGCCTGGATCTATGTTTGTCACAATCAAGGTTCTTCTCATCATTTCTTATACCTCAATAGTATTCCATTTCAGTCACATACCATAACTTATTCTGCCTTTCCCTAATTAATGGCATCTCCTTGATGCTCAATTCTTTGCCGTCACAAAACAGAGCTATATCTGTATTTTTGTTCAAATAGGCCCTTTTCCCGCTTCTTTGATCTCCTTGAGGCACAGATTTAGTAGTCGCATTGCTGGTCAAAGGGTATGTGCAGTTTTATAGCCCTTTGGGCAGAGTTCCAAATTGCTCTCCAGAATGGTTGGGTTAGTACACAACTCCACCAACAATGCATTAGTGTCTGAATTTTTCCACATTCTCTCAAGCTTTTCTCATTATTTTTTTTGTCCCATTAGCCCATCTGATAGGTGTGAGGTGGTGTCTCAGAGTTGTTTTATCAGGAATGATTTAGAACATTTTTTATGTGACCATAGATGGCTTTTGTTTTCTTCTGAAAATTGCCTGTTCATATCCTTTGAGCACTTATCAATAGGGGTATAACTCTTATTTTTTATAAATTTGGCTTAGGTCCCTGTTTAGTTGAGAAATGAGGCCTTTATGAGAGAAACTTGCTATGAAATCCCTCCCCCCAGTTTTCGGTTTTCCATCCAATTTTGACTGCATTAATTATATTTGTACAAAGATTTTTTTTAAATTCCATGTAATGAAAATTATGAATTTTATTTTCCCTGATCCTTTCAATCTCTTTTTGGTCATAAAGTCTTCTCTTATCAATAGATCTGATCACTAGATCTCAGTGGATTGAGAGCCGGGCCTAGAGATGGGAAGTCCTAGTTTCAAATCTAGCATCAGATGCTTCCTACCTGGGTGACCCTGGGTAGGTCTACATTTAACCCCCCATTGCCTAGCCTTTACTACTCTTCTGAGGTATTGATTCTAAGATGGAAGGTAAGGGTTTAAAAACCATCTGATCAGGCATGATGTTTTTCATAACAAAATTTTCAATGCTTCTCTATTTCTTTTTTTTCTTAAACCCTCACCTTCTGTCTTAGAATCAATACTGTGTATTGGTTCCAAGGCAGAAGAGTGGTAAGGGCTAGGCAATGGGGGTTAAGTGACTTGCCCAGGGGTCATATAGCTAGGATGTGTCTGAGGCCAGATTTGAACCTAAGGACCTCCCATCTCTCACCTGGCTCTCCATCCATTGAGCCACCCAGCTGCCCCGTCTGTAATTTACTTCTGATCTCACCCTTTTTATCTAAGTCATTTATCCAGTTTTGTTCTCTTTATTCTTGATTATGTGTGTTGCCTTGTAGGAGTCCTTAACTTTAAGGCCCCACGATTTAATTTTTTACAGTTCTGAATAGCTATGGTAAGATGTCATTGTTACAGGCAGAGAGTAGAATTTGTCAGAGTGGACAGCCATTGGGATCAGAAATGTAAAGTTATATTGATATCTGAGAAAAGGGATAAAACCCACATGAGTAAATACTGGCAAAACATAGCCACTGAGCAGTTTTGTCCCACATGCCCCACTGTCCTCCTCCCCAGTCCAGTTATCATCATATGGTCTAGCTATCGTTGACCCTCTCTGTTCTTACTTGCTCTTTTCCAAGGGCTGTTGCCAAGCCATCTGAGCTCAGTGGCCTGAGATGCCATTGACAGCCTCATCCTTGACCAACTAAAGCAGCTCAGTGGAGAGAAATCAGAAGGGATATGTGGGATTGATGTTAGAAGGTATAGAGAAATAATAGTTTTGTTTAGGATGTGAAAAGAGACCTTCACTAGTGTGAGGTCCCAGTCTATGAAAGTAGGAAGCCGTGTTTGTGGTAATTGTTGTCGTTTCAGTCCTGTCTGATTCTTGGTGACTATTTTGGGGCTCTCTCGGTAGAGTTACTGGAGTGGTTTGCCATTTCCTTTTGTGGCTCATTTTCCAGGTGTGGAAACTGAGGCAAACAGGGTGAAGTGACTTGCTCAGGGACGCCCAGCTAGTAAATGTCTGAGGCCAGGCTTAAACTCCTGAAGATGAGTCTTCTGACTCCTAGCCCCCTTCTCTGTCCACTTTGCCTCATAGATGCTCTAGAAACCCATGTAGAAATGTGTAAAATGGTGAGAAAAAACCCAAGGGCAGCAGCTGGACCGTTGTGTGGTTCCCATATCCTAATGCTTTGCTCTTTCTTTTTGTTTCAGCACCCTTCTTGAGCTGTTAAGATCAGTGGACTTATCATCATTGAGGCGCTTTCCTCCTGGCAAGCCAGAGATGTTCTCTGAGTTTTTGGATAAAGTTGTGGGGTTTGAAAAATGAATGCCAGGCTCTCAGCAATTTTAGTCGACCCATCTGAGAACCCATACTCACACACCTCTAGAAACCTTCCTAGGAAATGCATGTCTTTAATGTATTTTTGCAAGACAATTTGCCCTTAATAAATTTTCCACGTCTGATGGATGTACCAAAAGTTTCTTTTGTGAACATTTGTAAAAGTTTACTCAGATGGTTCCAACTAGTGTTTGTTTTGACTGACTGTTCCTCTTTGGGACATGTGTGGTGGTGGCCAGACACAGGTTGATCCTGGCATCCTGTATGGCAGTCTTAAAAGACTTTTGGCTTTTGAGGAAAAGTCCTTTGAGTTTGATACTCGGTGTGCCCAGAGATATCCAAGGAAGGGAAGCCCCCCCCCAAGTCACAAAGGTGCTCCCCTAACATAGAATAGGAATGATGATAGGTGTTCATCTGCCTAACTTGATTCAGTATCTTCCAGTTGAGGCAGCTCCTGTCTGTCTTGGAAGCTTCTGTTGGACAGTTCAAGCAGGCCTGCCCTGCCCACAGAGGGGTTCCCTTCTGCTGGGTGTGTAGAGTTGGGAAGGGGTGAGGTGTCCATGCATGGCTGATAAGTGTACAGTGTAAGGAGGAGTGTACTGGGGCCCTGGGGAGACACAGAGGGCTCTAGGAACATCTGAGGAAGGAGGTCCCACTTTGAGCCAGAGGAATGAGGGAAGGCGCCAGGAGGTGTGAAACCTGAGCTGAGCCAAGCCTTGAAGGGAGAGAAGGAATCTGCCAGGCAGGGCTATAGAGGGAGTGCATTCCAGGCATGGCATAGGGCATGCTGAGGAGCAAATGTAGCATGGGCAGATCAAATTACCTGGAGGCAGTGTGAGCCCTAGAAGGGTTTCAAAGATGAGCTTCCTCCGTGGGTACTGTAAGACTCAGCTTGTAGCAGAGAGGAATGAGGGAACAAAATCAGCCTCGTGGGATTGAGCTCCCCACACCAATTCTGATGTTGGGAAAGCCATCCACAGCAATCCCTTCTTTGGAATCAACTGTATCCGCACCTCTCCTAGGGCAAGTGGAAACTGACCTTGTAGACCTCTCCTCCAGATAGATTTCTATAGAGAGATGGGGCAACATGCCTGCCTAATCCCCACCAGCATAGGGGGCTTAGGGAGGCCTGGACTAAAGTCAAGTCTCCATTCCACACACTCATGGTGAGCAAGAGTAGAGCAGGTCATCGACATTTTAAAACATTTTCCTGGCAGCGTCTCCCCTAATACTTCATCACTGATTGGCTTTCCCCATTAGGAGCCCACAGTGAACTACTGTGACCTTATCGAGTTCCCACAGTGCTGGTAGAATTGGTAGGTCAGAGAGCTCCTGTAATTCTGCATGTGTTTTCTACCCGGTTTCAGGAAAAGTGCTGCAGGGAAAAAGGGAAAGAATCAGTATTTCTGGGCCCTCCATGGATCCAGGCATTTTCCACTGCAGAAAGGTGGTGACGTGGAACTCAGGTGGGTTGTGCCATTTCCCTTGGCCCTTCAATATCCTACCAGATTCTAAGAGAGTAAATGTTTTTTTTTCTGGTTTTCCCCAAAGAGAAGAGATGTCTTCTACAAAGGACCAATTGGCTTGGCTTCCTGAGAAGATTCAAGCCCAGATCATTAAAGTACTGGGTCGTGGCCATCTAGATAGCAAAGCAGTGATTCGAACTTTAATTTGATTGAAAGCTTCTCATTTAGACTATCTATCAGATTCTCCGCCCCCCCCCCCGGACCCCCCCCGCCCCCCCCCCCCCCTTAGATCGTAAAGCCTGTGGAGGCAGGAACTGTCTTTTGTTTGCCTCTTTTTTTGCATCCCTGGTGATTGACCCAGAGCCTGACACATAGTAGGGGCTTAATAAATGCTGATCAGTTCACCAACTGAACTGGTTTTCTCATGTTAAGTCATGGCAGACAAACTTCATTTCGTTTCTTTTTTTTTTTAAAAAACCCTTACCTTCCATCTTGGAGTCAATACTGTGTATTGGCTCCAAGGCAGAAGAGTGGTAAGGGCTAGGCCATGGGGGTCAAGTGACTTGCCCAGGGTCACACAGCTAGGAAGTGGCTGAGGCCAGATTTGAACCTAGGACCTCCTGTCTCTAGGCCTGGCTCTTAATCCACTGAGCTACCCAGCTGCCCCCCATTTCGTTTCTTGAGAGAAGGACTAAAACTTGACTGTTGAAGGGAATGCTATGCATAGAGTTTACCTGGATTTTAGCAAAGATTTGGCTAAAGCATCTCATGAAGACTTGTGGAGATGATAGATTGTTATGGATCAGATCAGAAAGTTGCCATCTGACTTCTGGATTGGTCATATGGTTTGACTCAAAGCGTCCTTTTTAATGTTTCAATATCCTCACAGAACGTCAGCTCCAGTGGACAAACCCAGGACTCTGTGCTTGCTCTCGCATGTTCCTTAATATTTTGATCAGTCAGTCAGTGAATAAACATCTCTTAAACTCCTCCCATGTGAAAGACACTGTGCAAAGCACCATATCAAGCACAATGAAAGGCAAAAGACAGTCTGAGCTCTTACGGGGCTCATCATGTAACGGAGAGATGAGATACATTTCCTAAGCCAAATCGGAAATAATTAATGGAGGGAAGGCCTTAGAATTAATGGAGGTGAGGGAAAAGCTTCCAGTAGAAAGTGAGGTTTTAGCTAGGACTTGAAGGAAATCAGAGAAGCCATGAGGCACAGATGAGGAAGTTGTCCATTCTGGGCCTTGGCAATGGCCAGCTGGGAGATGGAGTTTCTTATCTGAGAAAGAGCAAGAAGCTCATTGTCACTGGATCAAAGAATATGTTGGGGGTTGGGACAGGGGATGGAAGGTGTCAAAGACTGGAAAGAAGAGGGAAGGCAGGTTATGAAGGTCTCTGAATGCTAAATATGGGAATTTGTCTTTGATCCTGAAGGTGACAGAGAACTACTGGTATTTATTGATTAGGGGGATGACATGGCAAGATGCACTTTAGGAAGGTCACTTCGAGAGCTGGGTGGAGGGTGGATTGGAGTGGAAAGAGACATGAAGCAAAGAGACCCCAAAGAAGGATATTGTAGTGGTCCAGGCAGAGGTGATGGGGGCCTGTGGGAATCAGCCAGCCAGAGATGGTGTGGAGATGGAAAGGACAAAGTTTGGCAATGGGCTGTGCAGAACTGGGGGAGGAGGGATAAACTAGAGTGGGAGCAGTAAGACTGTCATCTTACCTACTCACCATGCTAAAAGATTGTTGCTACTCTCAACTGCTTGGAAGAAACTAGAGTTTGAGAGGAAAGATGAATTCTAGGAACTAAATAGAATTCTAGGCCTGGAATCAAGAAGACCTGAGTTCGCATCCAGCCTCAGATACTTCCTAGCTATGTGAGCCTGAACAAGTTACTTAACCCTGTTTGCCTCAGTTTTCTCATCTATAAAATGAGGATCATAACAGCATCTACCTGAGCCTTGCAGGAAAGAAGTCACTTCACCTTGCAGGCCTCAGTTTCCTCAGCTGTAATATGAGCTGGAGAAGGAAATGGTAAACCACTCCCATGTCTGCCAACCCCCCCAGCAGTTTTGATAAAAACTGCTGGGAAAATTGGAAGACAGTATGGGAGAGATTGGGTTTTGATCAACATCTCACACCCTACACCAACATAAACTCAGAATGGATGAATGACTTGAATATAAAGAAGGAAACTATAAGTAAATTAGGTGAACACAGACTAGTATACCTGTCAGATCTTTGGCAAAGGAAAGATTTCAAGACCAAGCAAGAGTTAGAGAATATTATGAAGTATAAAATGAATAATTTAGATTACATTAAATTAAAAAGGTTTTATATAAACAAAACCAATGCAATCAACATTAGAAGGGAAGCAACAATTTGGGAAAAATCTTCATAACAAAAACCTCTGACAGAGATCTAATTACTCAAATTTATAAGGAGCTAAATCAATTGTACAAAAAATCACGCCATTCTCCACTTGAGAAATGGGCAAGGGACATGATTAGGCAATTTTCAAAATAAAGAAATCAAAACTACCAATAAGCACATGAAAAGTGTTCTAAATCTCTTATAATTAGAGAAATGCAAATCAAAGCAACTCTGAGGTATCACCTCACACCTAGCAGATTGGCTAATATGACAGCAAAGGAAAGTAATGAATGCTGGAGGGGGTGGCAAAATTGGGACATTGATGCATTATTGGTAGAGTTGTGAATTGATCCAACCATTCTGGATGGCAATTTGGAACTATGCCCAAAGGGCTTTAAAAGACTTCCTTCCCTTTGATCCAACCCTACCACTTCTGGGTTTTTACCCCAAAGAGATCATAGGGAAAAAGACTCGTACAAAAATATTCATAGCTGTGCTCTTTGTGGTGGCAAAAAAATTGGAAAATGAGGGGATGCTCTTCGATTGGGGAATGGCTGAACAAATTGTGGTATCTGATGGAGATGGAATACTATTGTGCTAAAAGGAATGATGAACTGGAGGGATTCCATGTGAACTGGAATGACCTCCAGGAAGTGATGCAGAGTGAGAGGAGCAGAACCAGGAAAACATTGTACACAAAGATGGATACACTGTGGTACAATCGAACATGATGGACTTCTCCATTAGTGGCAATGCAGTGATCCTGAACAATTCTGAGGGACTCATGAGAAAGATGCTCTCCACATCCAGAGAAAGAACTGTGGGAGCAGAAACACAGAAGAAAAACAACTGCTTGATCACATGGGTCAATGGGGATATGATTGGGGATGGAGATTCTAAATGATCACCTGAATGCAAATATCAATAATATGGAAATAGATCTTGATCAATGACACATGTAAAATCCAATGGAGTTGCTTGTTGGCTACTGGAGGGGGATGGGAGGAGGTGAGGGAAAGAACATGAATCGTGTAACCATGGAAAAATATTCTAAATTAATTAAATAAAAAATTTCAAATTAAAAAAAAAGAAAACCCCAAGTAGGGGTCACAGAGTTGGACGGGACTGAAAGCACTGAACAAAAACATGCACTATGCTAAGTGCTGGAGATCTGAAAAGAAGCAAAAGACAGTCTCTGCCCTCATAGCACTTACAATTGAATGGAAGAGACAACACAATCAATGCAAATTAATATAAACAAAGCAAGCTATATGCAGGCTAAATGGGAAATAAGTAAAAATGAGAAAGCACCAGAATTAAGAGGGATAGAGCATAGGGGAAGGCCTCCTGTAGGAGGTGGGATTTGAGTTGGGACTTAAAAGAAGCCAGGGAGGTCAGTAGCTGGAGTAGAGAAGGGAGAGTGGTCCAGGCAGAGAAAATGGTGGGAGCTGAGAGATAGATGGTCTTGTTCATGGAACAGCCAAAAGGCCAGTGTCACTGGATGGAAGAGTATATATTGAGGAGCAAGATTTAAGAAGGCTGGGAAAAAGGGCAGCTAGGTGGTTCAGTGGCTAGAGCTCTAGGTCTGGAGGCAGGAGGTTCTGGGTTCAAATGTGGTCTCAGATATTTCTTAGCTGTGTGACCTGGATGAGCCACTTCACACCAATTGCTTTGTCTTTACCTCTCTTCTGCCTCATAACTGTAACTTAGGGTGGATTTTTCAAAAAAAAAAAAAAAGAGAAAGAAGACTAGAAAGGTGGGAGAGGGCCAGGTTCTGAAGGGCAAGGGTTTTGAATGTCAAGCTGGGCATTTTGTATATGCTCCAGAGGGAATGGGGAGCCCCTGCGGTCTATTGAATGGACCTGCATTTTGAGAAAATCATTTGAGTGACTAAGTGGAGAATGGAATGGAGTAGAGAGGCCAAAACCCACCAGCAAGTTATGGTTATAGTCTAGGTGTGAGGTGATGAGGGCCTGCACAGGTAGGGGCAGTGTCAGAGGAGAGGAGGGTCATATTGGAGAGATTTCCCAAAGGTGACGTTGGCTGACCTTGGTTGTCAGATCGAATCTAGGGATTGAGAGAGAGAGATCCAGGAGTCCAGGATGATACCTAGGTTGGGGGCCTGATGGACTGGGAGAAGGTTCTCAATTGTAGTAGAGGAGGGAAGAGGAAGGTTTAGATAGAAAGAGAATGAGTTCCATTTTGGACATATTGAGTCATCCAGTATTGAGATGGTGATTGAACTTTTTTTTCTTCTAAAATTTTTATTTTATTTATTTTATTTTATTTATTTTTAAATCCTTACCTTCCGTCTTGGAGTCAATATTGTGTATTGGCTCCAAGGCAGAAGAGTGGTAAGGGCTAGGCAATGGGCAAAGTCAAGTGACTTGCCCAGGGTCACACAGCTGGGAAGTGTCTGAGGCCAAATTTGAACCTAGGACTTGCCGTCTCTAGGCCTAGCTCTCAATCCACTGAGCTATCCAGCTGCCCCCTCCACTGAGCTACCCAGCTGCCCCCTATTTTATTTTTAAAAATATTTTTCCGGGGGCAGCTGGGTAGCTCAGTGGATTGAGAACCAGGCCTAGAGACTGGAGGTCCTAGGTTCAAATCTGACCTCAGACACTTCCCAGCTGTGTGACCCTGGGCAAGTCACTTGACCCCCATTGCCTAGCCCTTACCACTCTTCTGCCTTGGAGCCAATACACAGTATTGACGCCAAGACGGAAGGTAAGGGTTTAAAAAAAATATTTTTCCATGTTTCCATGATTCATTTTACTTCCCACCCCTCTCCTTCCCTCCCTCCTCCAAGAGTCAACAAGCAATGATTGAACCCATTTAAAGTTAATAAAGTCACTGAGAGAATAGAGAGAGAAAAGGAGGGCCCAGGTCAGAGCCTTAGTTGGACTGGCATGGATGGTGAACTAGGAGACACTGTCAAATGGAGTAGAGGTCCAGAAGGGTGGAGACAAGGAAGTAGTTATTAAGAGAGTGTATTAAGAGAACGTCGGTAACCCAGGAAGGAACATTTTCAGCTGACTGTCAAGGTTTGAAGCTAGATTTGGGAGTTCAGGCAGTGAGAGGAAGCCAACCTGGAGCCCCATTTATTTGTAGTCTGCTTTTTGGAGGAAAGGGAGAGCAGAGTTTAGTGAGGGGTTTTTGAGGATGGGGGAAATGCAGGCATGTTTTTAGGTGGTAGGGAAGGAGCCAATAGAGAGAGAGAGGTAAGGCGAACACAAGAGGGTCAGAGATCATGGGGACATTCCATGAGAGTAGAGGAAAAGAGATGAGATCAAGGAGGGCCTATAGAGGGGCTGGTCTTGGTGAGAAAAGGACATCGCTTCAGCAGGTCTTGGAGTGAGGGATAAATAGTGAGGGATGATGTCCACAGGTGATGGCTTGTAAAGAAGGGGAGCAGAAGGAGTAATCGGTGAATAGCCTCCATTTTTCTTTTTCATTGGTAAAGTATGAAGTTGAGAGGGTAATGGAGGCTTGAGGGAAGAAGGGAAGGGAAGTTTTAACCTCTCAGACCTACTTTCCCTAGTTAAAATACTACCTTCTGCAAGAATCCTTCTTTTCCCAATCCTTCTAAATCTACTCTCAAGAGACCAGCCTCAGTTTACCTGTCTGTATCTTATTCATACATATCTGTTCTCACACTGTCTTTGTGAGGGCACAGACTAGATCTCTCCTTAGCACAAGGCATGGCACGTAGTAGGCATGTGCTTATTAACTGACTGATTCATCAAGTTGACTCCTTCATATTGGCTCATGAGAGTTGATTGTTAGAGTCTCAGAAATTTTGTGAGCCAGTTGTTAAATATGGCCAGGATGAAGTTAAATCCACCCCTGTGACAGTGATGTTATTTGCTGCTTTGAAAGCATCAGTGGCAACCACAGCAGAATTGTTGCACTGTATTATTGCCCGCTTGAAATGATTATGACTTTAATGGCAAATATTTGAAAGCAAACTTAATTTCATTTTGTTCTGATGGTGCTAATACAATGGAAGAAGAAAGTCTGGAGTAGCTACAAAGTTGTTTGAAAATTGTCCTGAACTCATCATTTGAGCCTGTTTAAATCACTGATGGCAACCATCACTCGGTAAGTCCATATCTGGAATGCAACAAGTTAATCATTTAAAAGTATATTTGCATAAACCGTGTGATATTTCTCACTAATCCAATAAAAGTTAAACTGAGCCAGGAGCTGCAACTAAAGACTTTGAAATTCAATTAAAATTGCTTGAGTTCTGGGACCAAGATGGGTGGCATGTAATTTAAAAATGGCTACTATTGTAGAGTCTGAATATCCAGTATTATAAATGCATTTTTCTCGTACTTCTCCTTACTCTGGTTTGGCAAAGAGATTAGCTAACATTAATTTCTTGTAAGGCCTTGCTGAAATGATTGACGTTCTTGAAGAATTTTTCATTACTTTCAGCTGTGTTGCAGTTAAGGTCAACGAACATTCAGAAAGTGCAAAAAATTAATCAAGTACACTATAAGAGCTTTGGAAAACTTAAAGATTGATACTAGAAAGCCTGAACCCCGGAATAAAAATGCGATTAAGTCAGGTAAGTTTAAAGGCATTTCATTTCATAAAGATAGTCAATGGAATTCTCTGCTCAGAAATATGTTACTAGAAAATAGAATTTGACGTGCAAATTTATTTATATCTTTTATTGGCCAAAAACAGCAATGAAAGCATTTCTAATCATTTTGATTTATTAGAATCTTCTACTTGGCCTTATAGAGAACTAACTTCTCCAGGGAGGCTGGTGAAAAAATTGTGTGGCTTAAGTGAAATTTTAAGACATGAAATTGATTTTGAACAATTTTGGGGCTAACAATGCAGGATCCAACAATGTTCTAATCTTTGCAACCATACAAAAAGCCAAGAAGATAATTATTGTATCCGGTAGTCCTGATGCCAAAAGAGAGTTCAGTTTAACGAGTATAATTTGTACAAGAGCATGAAGTATTTTTTTTTAAATATATTTTATTTGATCATTTCCAAGCATTATTCGTTAAAGACATAGATCATTTTCTTTTCCTCCCCCCCCCCCCCACCCCTCATAGCCGACGCGTAAGTCCACTGGGCATTAGATGTTTTCTTGATTTGAACCCATTGCTTTGTTGATAGTATTTGCATTAGAGTGTTCATTTAGAGTCTCTCTTCTGTCATGTCCCCTCAACCTCTGTATTCAGGCAGTTGCTTTTTCTCGGTGTTTCCACTCCCATAGTTTATCCTTTGCTTATGAATGGTGTTTTTTTCTCCTGGATCCCTGCAAGTTGTTCAGGGACATTACACCGCCACTAATGGAGAAGTCCATTACGTTCGATTATACCACAGTGTATTAGTCTCTGTGTACAATGTTCTCCTGGTTCTGCTCCTCTGAGCATGAAGTATTTTTGCAGAAGATTCCATATCATATTTAATGATAATAGACTTATTGGGGAAAGAGCAAATATCAATTAAAATCAAATTGGGGAAAAAACCCCCAGCAAAAGCATTCTGAAAGAATCAAATGGCTCTCTGGAACTTATAATATAGACTATTACATATTTTATTATTATTTGTAAACTGCATGCTCCATATCCTTTATTGGAGTGAAATTTAAGAAACTTCTGTATACTAAAATGAATAATGAGGAAATAGGCAGTGATAATACATGTATAAGCCAGTGGATTGCTTGCCAACTCCAGGAGGGGGGAGAGAAGAGGGGAAGGAGACAACATGAATCATGGAACCATGGAAAAAACTTTTAAAATAAAAAAGAGGATCACGTGCAGATCCAGGGAAGTGTTGAAAGTGTCACCAGAAAGGATTGGGCGCCCAATTCCATGTGATAGGTGCCATGACCATGATGGCTTGGTCTAGTGAGGGGAGCACTCTAAACACTCTTCTCCCCCACTTTCCCCTCAGTCCTGTCTATCCCAGATCCAGGCCTCAAGTCATGATCATCTAGAACAAAGTTGGTCATTGAGAGAGGGCCCTGAACAGTTTAAGTCACTGGTCCATTCCATGGACTTCTCTCCAGTTACTGATAATCTGCCTGAAGGCATTCCTCAGTGATCCCCCCCACCTTGTCATACTCTTTGCTATCCCAGTGAATCTGAATCCCAAGCTTTCAATGTTCAAACCTTATTCTTGTTTGGCCCCCACCACTCCCTCCTTCCCCTCCCTCTCAAAGCAAGCCATCCTTCCCAAACCTCCCACCCTGTAGCTCCTTCCATGTTCTCTGGAATCATGGGTAATTGACTTGTTTTCCTGTTAATGCTTTCTCTTTCCCCTTCTTTCCATCTCCTAGTATTTACTGCCAGTTGGGTTCCTGAGGATGATGTGGCATTCTTGGCCACCCTTTCCAGCACTGGTTGAATTTTCACTCGGTTCCCTCATCCTTCTTCCCCATCCCCATGCACACACTTAATGGTCCTGGTAGATCCCCCCCCCCCCCCCCCCCCCGTTCCCTGTACTTACTTCCAGCACTCCCTTTACCACCATTGCTTTGTAACCTCTACTCCGAGGTTCATTCAATACATCTTTATCACCCATTGAGATACTATTATCTACCTACCCCTGAGTCTCTCTTTCCTTCCTCAGTGAGTTCAGGGACTAACTCACTGTCTTCTCCTCCTCTAAACTCCTTTTCTCACCCTAGGGGACTTCAAGATAGACAGTGAACCCTACTTTCCAGTTCCTCTACCTGTTCATTCCCTACAATATCCTCCTCCACCTCACCTCAGCTCCTTGCAGAGATGATCATACCCTTGATCTTGCCATCAGCCTCAAGTATTTATGAATTGTTTCTGAGCTCTGAAATTCCTTTTTCTGACCATAATCTTTTTATCATTCTATCTGTATGTTTAACCCTGTTCTTTGTCCTCACTCTGGCCTCCAATACTTTTATACCTCGGTTCTTTCCCAGGCCATAATTGGCTACACTCTCTTCCCTTCCCTAATCCAATCCTTTGGTAAGCCACTTTGACTTTACACTATGCTATTCTCTCGAGTCCCTGGCCCCTTTTTCTAGCTCCACTGTTCTTGGCCTACCCAGCAAGCCTTAGCATTGGGCTACTCTCACCATCTGCTGCCTTCACTCTTCTTCACATACCACTGAACAGACCTGGAGAAAATCACAAACCTGTGCTGCATGGGCACCTTCCAGATTTGTTATAGAATCACAATTGGGCCATCTAGCCAACAAGACAAACCTTTTTTAATTGCCCCAATTAATTTGCTCTCACATACTCCACAGTGGCTCTTCCAAACCTTTTCCTCCTTCCTCAGACCTGCCATGGCTCCCCTTCCCCCACCCTCTCAGTTGAGAACCCTGCCTCATATTTCATTGAAAACAACTGAGACCATTTGCTGAGAGCTTCATCATCTCCCCTCCCCCTCATGCCACATCACTCAGATGCCTTCTCCCACTCTCTCCTCCTTTACCCCTATCTCACATGGTGAGATAGCCCTTTTTTGTCAAGGCCAGTCCCTATATATGCACCCTTCATCTCATTCCAGCCGTCTTCTTCAACAGATTGTCTTCCTCTATCATTCCTACTATCTCACTATCTTTTTTGTTCTGTTTTTAAAAACTTTTGTTTTTATAGATCTTTTATATTTTTGTCACTACAATTTCCTCTAATAACCCTCCTCTTAGAGAGCAACCTTATAAAATAAATAGTATTTAAAATGCTTTAAAGATTTTAAAGACAGAAAAAAGAGGAAAAATCAGCACAACTGATCAATATGTTGAAAAAATCTGAAAAGAGGTGCAATGTACAACACTCATGGGCTTCCCATCTATGCAGAGGGATTGGCTAGAAATGTCTTCTTTCAAACCATGCTCATTCTCTCACTAATCTTGTCTCTTTCTGTCTACTGGAAGTAGTCTACAAACATGCCCATGCCTCCCCTATACTTCAAAAACCCTCACTACTTCCATTCAATCCCCCTAGTTCTTCTCATCTCATACCTCTCCTCTTTTTTATGACTAGAGTCCATGAAAAGACTGTAAGTTGCAATAACTCACTTAAATCTGGATGATGTTCTAAGTACCCCAGGTAAGGTGCAATGACTGACTGAAGAATGAGGAAGATTGCATTAGGTGATCTCAAAGACCCCTTCCTGCTCAAAATCTGCCACCATAGAAACTGACTAATAATATGTCAATTTGACAAAGATCTGTGACTGGTTTTGTGAGAATGACTGATCCAGATCACAAATCTTCTGGGATAAAAAAAGGAAAGAAGAAAACCAAATTAACAGCATCCAAGATGAAAAGGGAGACCTCACCTCTATTGAAGAAGAAATTAAGGCAATCATTAAAAACCATCTTGTCCAATTATATGGCAATAAATATGGCAATCTAGGTGATATGGATGAATATTTACAAAAATATAAATTGCCTATATTAACAGAAGAAGAAATAGAATACTTAAATAATACTGTATCAGAAAGAAATTGAATAAGCCATCAAAGAACTCCCTAAGAAAAAATCCCCAGGGCCTGATGGATTCACAAGTGAATTCTATCAAACCTTCATAGAACAACTAATCCCAATATTATACAAACTATATGACATATTAAGCAAAGAAGGAGTCCAACCAAATTCCTTTTATAACACAAATATGGTACTGATTCCAAAGCTAGGCAGGTCAAAACCAGAGAAACAAAACTACAGACCAATATCCTTGATGAACATAGATGCAAAAATCTTAAATAGAATACTAGCAAAAAGACTCCAGCAAGTCATCATGAGGGTTATTCATTATGACCAGGTAGTATTTATACCAGGAATGCAAGGATGGTTCAATATTAGGAAAACCATCCACATAATTAACTATATCAACAAGCAAACCAGAAAAAATCACATGATTATCTCAATAGATGCAAAAAAAGCCTTTGACAAAATACAACACTCATTCCTATTGAAAACACTAGAAAGTATAGGAATAGATGGGCCTTTCCTAAGAATAATGAACAGTATATATCTAAAACTATCAACAAGCATCATCTGCAATGGGGATAAATAGAAGCATTCCCAGTAAGATCAGGAGTGAAACAAGGATGCCCATTATCACCTCTATTATTTAACATTGTACTAGAAACACTAGCAGTGGAAATTAGAGAAGAAAAAGAAATTGAAGGTGTTAAAATAGGTAAGGAGGAGACCAAGCTATCACTCTTTGCAGATGATATGATGGTCTACTTAAAGAATCCTAGAGAATCAACTAAAAAGATAGCGGAAATAATCAGCAACTTTAGCAAAGTTGCAGCATACAAAATAAACCCACATAAATCACGAGCATTTCTATATATTTCCAACACATCCGAGCAGCAAGAGTTAGAATGAGAAATTCCCTTTAAAATTACCCTAGACAATATAAAATACTTAGGAATCTATCTGCCAAGACAAATACATGAACACAATTACAAAACACTCTCACCACAATTAAAACTAGATTTAAATATTTGGGAAAACATTAATTGCTAATGGGTAGGACGAGCTAATATAATAAAAATGACAATCCTACCCAAACTAATTTACTTATTTAGTGACATTACTTATTTAACAACATACTAAATGAAACTTTTTTACTGAATTAGAAAAAAATAATAACAACGTTCATTTGGAAGAACAAAAAATCAAGAATATCAAGGGAAGTAATGGAAAAAAATGTGAAGGAAGGTGGCCTGGCAGTACCATATATCAAAACTATACTATAAAGCAGTGGTCATCAAAACAATATGGTGCTGGCTAAGAGACAGAAGGGAGGATCAGTGGAATAGCCTTGGGGTAAATGACTTCAGCAAGATAGTGTATGATAAACCCAGAGGCTAGCTTTTGGTACAAAAATCCACTATTTGGCAAAAACTGCTGGGAAAATTGAAAAACAGTATGGGAGAGATTAGATTTAGATCAACATCTTGCACCCTACACCAAGATAAACTCAGAATGGGTGAATGACTTGAATATAAAGAAGGAAATTATAAGTAAATTAGGTGAACACAGAATAATATACTTGTCAGATCTTTGGGAAAGGAAAAATTTTAAGACCAAGCAAGAGTTAGAGAATATTACAAAGTGTAAAATAAATCATTTTGATCACATCAAATTAAAAAGTTTTTGTATAAACAAAACCAATGCAACCAATATTAGAAGGGAAGCAACAAATTGGGGAAAATCTTCATAACAAAAAACTCTGAGAAAGGTCTAATTACTCAAATTTATAAAGAGCTAAATCAGTTGTATAAAAAAATCAAGCTATTCCACAATTGATAAATGGGCAAGGGACATGAATGGGCAATTTTCAGATAAAGAAATCAAAACTATCAATAAGCACATGAAAAAGTGTTCTAAATCTCATATAATTAGAGAAATGCAAATCAAAACAACTCTGAGGTATCACCTCACACCTAGCAGATTGGCTAACATGACAGCAAAAGGAAAGTAATAAATGTTGGAGGGGATGTGGCAAAATTGGGACATTAATTCACTGCTGGTGGAGTTGTGAATTGATCCAACCATTCTGGATGGCAATTTGGAACTATGCCCAAAGGGCACTAAAAGATGATGCCTGCCCTTTGATGCAGTCATATCACTGCTGGGTTTGTACCCCAAAGAGATAATAGGAGAAAAGACTTATACCAAAATATTCATAGCTACACTTTTTGTGGTGGCAAAAAATAGGAAAATGAGCGGATGCCCTCCAATTGGGGAATGGCTCAACACATTGTGGTATCTGTTGATGATGGAATACTATTGTGCTCAAAGGAATAATGAACTGGAGGAATTCCATGTGAACTGAAACAACCTCCAGGAATTGATGCAGAGTGAGAGGAGCAGAACCAGGAGAACACTGTACACAGAGACTTGATACATTGTGGTACAATTGAATACAATGGACTTCTCTACTAGCAGCAATGCAATGACCCAGAACAATTCTGAGGGACTTATGAGAAAGATACTATCCACATCCAGAGAAAGAACTGTGGGAGCAGAAACGCAGATGAAAAACAACTGCTTGATCTCATGGATTGATGGGGCTATGACTGGGGATGTAGAGTCTAATGATCATCCTAGTGCAAATATCAATGATATGGAAATGAGTCTTGATCAATGACACATGTAAAACTCCAGAGGAATTGTTCGTTGGCTACGGGAGCGGGTTAGGGGCAGGGGTGGGAAAGAACATGAATCTTGTAACCATAGAAAAATATTCTAAATTAATTAATTAGATAAAATGTTCAAAAACATAAAAACAAATCTTCTGGGACTTGAGCAGAGAAGTCCTAAAAAGTGCTTGATATTTGGAAATCATAGGCCCCTAGATCCAGAACCTCAAGGGTGTTCAGAAGCCATATTGGTCAACATGTTCCTAGCCATTTGTTTTTAATTAACCCCTTACTTTTTTTATATTTCTAAAATGTTTTTATTATTTTTATAGTCTCTCATGCTTAATGTCTATACAATCATGCTATATAAGCCTAAAGTGTTTATAATGCATCTTCATAATCTTCTTAATCTGTTGTTGTGGTTTACTTGTAGGTATTCTATTTAAATATTTTCATCAAAGTTCATTGGGAAAGTGCTACTGTCACTTTTTTTCTCTCCTTTATATCTCTCGTTTATAGATGATGACAACATATTTGTTATGTTAATCGAGATGATGCCTTCTTTTCTTGATATTACAAGTAGTTTATGTAGCATCAGAATTAATTTTTCTCAGAATGTTTGCAAAATTCATTTGTAAATCAATCTGATGCAGGAATTTTTTCTTTTTATGTTCATTTGTGGGTTGTTCAATTTTTTCCTGATATTAAATTATTTAAATAGTTTATGTTTTCCTTTATCATGTAATTTATATTTTTGTAAACATTCATCTGTTTCCTCTAAGATGGTCCTCTTCCATCTATTAATTTTGTTAACTTAATTTCTAGTAATTTCCTTTCATTTTTCTTCAATTGTTGTTTTTCCAATTTATGTCGTTGTAGTCACTGTATAAATTGTTTTCTTGTCTCTGCTTACTTCACTTTGCATCAGTTCATATAGATTTTTCCAAGCTTCTCTGTAATTTTCAAATATATTATTTCTTATAGTGCAGTAATATTCCATTACATTAATATACAATTGTGGCCTGTTTAGCCATTCTTCAATTGATGGCCTTGTTTCCAATTCTTTTATTATCACAAAAAGTACTGCTATAAATAGCATATGGGGACCTTTTTCCATACTGATGACTTTTTTGGAGTGTAAACCCAGTAATGGAGTGTCTGGCTGAAATTGGATAGACATTATAGTCATTTTATTTGCATAAACTTCCAAACTGCTTTCCACCATGGTCCTATTATGTCACAACTCTGGCCCTTCAACATTGACTGATGCTATTTTTGTTCACTTTCCCCCCCCTATTTGCAGGATGTGAAATCTCAGGGATGGTTTGATTTGTATTTCTTTTATTGTTAGTCTTTTGGAACATTAAAAAAAATCCTTACCTTCTGAGTTAGAAGCAATACAGTATATTGGCTCCAAGGGAAAAGAGAAGAAAGGGTCAGTCAAAGGTAATTAAGTGACTTGCCCAGGGTCACACAGCTAGGAAGTGTCTGAGGACAGATCCAAAAGGATTTCCCTTCTCCAGACCTGGTGTTCTATTCAAAGAGCCACCTAGTTGTGCCCAAGCATTTTTTTTTCATATTCTTGTGACTACTTTGCTATTCTTCTTTTGAGAACTGTTTGTTTGTTCTGTTTTCTTGTCTTTTTAATAGAAATTTTTAATTAATTAATTAATTTAGAATATTTTTCCATGGTTACATGATTCATGTTCTTTCTCTCTCCTCCCCCACCCCCCCATAGCCAACTCACAATTCCACTGGGTTTTACATGTGCCCTTGATCAAAACCTATTTCCATGTTGTTGATGTTTGCACTAGGATAATCATTTAGAGTCTACATCCCCAATCATATCCCCATCAACCCATATGATCAAGCAGTTGTTTTTCTTCTGTGTTTCTACTCCCACAGTTCTTCCTCTAAATGTGGATAGTGTTCTTTCTCATAAATCCCTCTGAGTTGTCCTGGATTATTGCGTTGCTGCTAGTAGAGAAGTTCATTACATTTGATTGTGCCACAGTGTATCAGTCTCTGTGTACAATGTTCTCCTGGTTCTGCTCCTTTCAATCTGTATCAATTCCTGGAGGTCATTCAGTTCACATGGAATTCCTCCAGTTCATTATTCCTTTGAGCACAATAGTATTCCATCACCAACATATACCACAACTTGTTTAGACATTCCCCAATTGGAGGGCATCCCCTCATTTCCCAATTTTTTGCCACCACAAAGAGAGCTGCTATGAATATTCTTGTACAAGTTTTTTCCCTTATTATCTCTTTTCTCCCATGTTTTCTTGATGAAAATGTTTAGAGATATAAATTCTCTCTTGAAGAGTGCTTTAGTTACATCCCAAAAGTTAAGCTTCTATTTACCACAAATCAAATATCAAATCCTGTTTTGCTTTTAAAGCATTTCACAAACAAATCCCTTCACACCTAGTTTTCTTATACTTTTAGCATATTCTATGATATGTGAAATAATTTACCTTTCTGATGTTTTATTATCCTCTTAAGTTTTTATCCCCTTAGATGCTTTTTGTCTTTCACTGCTCCTTTTTTGTTCTTTCCTTCCTCTTGTAATCCAATTTATTTAAAAAACAATAGCTTATAAACATGATAGCTTTCATTTCATTGTTTAGTTATATCTTGATAATTATATACATTACGTTTTGTGTTTTTTTTTTTGTTTGGAACTTTTATAAGTCGAATATTCTGCTCAACTCTGTTGCTGTGTTCTCTGTAGTAGTAGTGCCTCATTTTCTTCTTTTTTTCCATTTGAATTAGTTTATTTAGTCAATTTAGAACATTATTCCTTGGTTACAATAATCACATTGTTTCCCTCCCTCCCCTCCACCCACTCTTCCCACAGCCAAAACTCAATTTTATTGGGTATTACTTGTGTCCTTGAACAGAACCTATTTCCATGTTGTTGTTTGCACTAGGATGTTCATTTATAGTCTATATCCTCAAACACATCCCTTCACCCCATGTATTCAAGTAGTTGTTTTTCTTCTGTGTTTTTACTCCCACAGTGTTTCCTCTGGATGTGGATAGTGGTTTTTCTCATAGATTCCTCCAGGTTGTTCGGGGTCATTGCATTGCCACTAATGGAGAAGTCCATGACATTCGATTGTACCACAGTGTATCAGTCTCTGTGTACAATGTTCTCCTGGTTCTGCTCCTCTCATTCTGCATCAATTCCTGGAGGTTGTTCCAGTCCCCATGGAATTCCTCCACTTTATTATTCCTTTGAGCGCAATAGTATTCCATCACCAACAGATACTACAATATGTTGAGCCATTCCCCAATTGAAGGGCATCCTCTCATTTTCCAATTTTTGCCACCACAAAGAGCGCGGCTATAAATATTTTTGTACCTGTCTTTCTCCTTATTATCTCTTTGGGGTACAAACCCAGCAGTGCTATGGCTGGATAAAAGGGCAGACAGTCTTTTAGTGCCCTTTGGGCATAGTTCCCAATTGCCCTCCAGAATGATTGGATCAATTCACAACACCACCAGCAGTGCATTAATGTCCCCACTTTGCCACATCCCCTCCAGCATTCATTACTTTCCCTTGCTGTCATGTTAGCCAATCTGCTAGGTGTGAAGTGATACCTCAGAGTTCTTTTGATCTGAAGGTCTCTGATTATAAGAGATTTAGAACACTTTTTTCATGTGCTTATTGATAGTTTTGATTTCTTTATCTGAAAATTGCCTATTCATGTCCCTTGCCCATTTGTCAATCGGAGAATGGCTTGATTTTTTGTACAATAAGTCTTTATACATTTGAGTAATTAGACCTTTGTCAGAGGTTTTTGTTATGAAGATTTTTTCCCAATTTGTTGCTTCCCTTCTCATTTTGGTTGCATTGGTTTTGTTTGTACAAAACCTTTTTAATTTAATGTAATCAAAATTATTGATTTTACATTTTGTGATTTTTTTCCTAACTCCTGCTTGGTCTTAAAATCTTTCCTTTCCCAAAGATCTGACATGTATGCTATTCTGTGTTCACCTAATTTACTTATAGTTTCCTTTTTTATGTTCAAGTCATTCACCCATTCTGAGTTTATCTTGGTGTAGGGTGTGAGATGTTGATCCAAACCTAATCTTTCCCATACTGTTTTCCAATTTTCCAAGCAGTTTTTATCAAATAGTGAATTTTGGTTCCCAAACCTGGGAACTTTGGATTTATATTAGACTGTCTTGCTGAAGTCACTTACCCCAAGTCTATTCCACTGATCCTCCTTTCTGTCTCTTAGCCAGTACCATATTGTTTTTGATGACCACTGCTTTATAGTATAGTTTGAGATCTGGGACTGCAAGGCCACCTTCCTTCGCATGTTTTTTTCATTATTTTCCTGGATATCCTTGAGCTTTTGTTCTTCCAAATGAACTTTGTTATAGTTTTTTTCTAATTCAGTAAAAAAGTTTTTTGGTAGTTCAATAGGTATGGCACTAAATAAGTAAATTAGTTTGGGTAGGATTGTCATTTTTATTATATTAGCTCATCCTACCCATGAGCAATCGATGTTTTTCCAATCATTTAGATCTAGTTTTAATTGTGTGGAAAGTGTTTTGTAGTTGTGTTCATATATTTCCTGTGTTTGTCTCGGCAGATAGATTCCTAAGTATTTTATATTGTCTAGGGTGATTTTAAATGGAATTTTGTCTTTCTAACTCTTGCTGCTGGGATGAGTTAGAAGTATATAGAAATGTTTTTGACTGATTTGGGTTTATTTTGTATCCTGCAACTTTGCTAAAGTTGTTGATTATTTCTTTTTAGTTGATTTAGTTGATTCTCTGGGATTCTTTAAGTAGACCATCATATCATCTGCAAAGAGTGATAGCTTGGTCTCCTCATTGCCAATTTTAATACCTTCAATTTCTTTTTCTTCTCTAATTGCTACTGCTAGTGTTTCTAGTACAATGTTAAATAATAGAGGTGATAATGGGCATCCTTGTTTCACTCCTGATCTTATTGGGAAGGCTTCTAGTTTATCCCCATTACAGATGATGTTTGCTGATGGTTTTAGATATATACTATTTATTACTTTTAGGAAAGGCTCTTCTATTCTTATGCTTTCTAGTGTTTTCAATAGGAATGAGTTGTAGGAAAGGCCCTTCTATTCCTATGCTTTCTAGTGTTTTCAATAGGAATGAGTTGTATTTTGTCAAAAGGTTTTTCTGCATCTATTGAAATAATCAAGTGATTTTTGTCAGTTTGCTTGTTAATATGGTCAATTATGTGAATGGTTTTCCTAATATCGAATCATCCTTCCATTCCTGGTATGAAACCTACCTGGTCATAATGAATAACCCTCGTTATGAATTGCTGGAGTCTTTTTGCTAGTATTCTATTTAAGATTTTTGCATCTATGTTCAATAAGGAGATTGGTCTGTAGTTTTCTTTCTTTGTTTTTGACCTGTCTGGCTTTGGGATCAGTACCATATTTGTGTCACAAAAGGAATGTGTTTGGACTCCTTCTTTGCTTATTCTATCAAATAGCTTGTATAATATTGGGATTAGTTGTTCTTTGAATGTTTGATAGAATTAATTTGCGAATCCATCTGGACCTGGGGATTTTTTCTTAGGGAGTTTTTTGATGGCTTGTTCAATTTATTTTTCTGATATGGGGTTGTTTAGGTAGTCTATTTCTTCCTCTGTTAATCTAGGCAATTTATATTTTTGTAAATATTCATCCATCTCACCTAGATTGCCAAAATTGTTGCCATATAATTGGGCATAATAGTTTTTAATGCTTGACTTAATTTCCTCTTCATTAGAGGTGAGGTCTCCCTTTTCATTTTGGATATTGTCAATTTGGTTTTCTTCTTTCCTTTTTGAAATTAGATTGACCAGTACATTGTCTCAGATCTTAACAGAAAATATCTTTATACATTCTTAATGTCATGAGAAAAAAAGGTGTCATGTATAACTACTTCACTTTTTGCTTTAGTATCCACAGACCCTAGCATAGTGCCTTTGAAAAGAGTAGGCACTTCATAAATGTCCATAGCATTGGCCTGAATTATGTCCTCTAATGTTGTATGACAAGGTTAGCTTAGTTGCTAATGAGATCTGACTTGCAGGTTCATTACTATGTGGTGCTAAATATTTAGTTTGACTTCATCAGGGGACACTAGGACACCCTTAAGTTTATCTAGCCAAAATCCTGTGCCCGCCAGGGAGACTAGTAAGCAAACAAACATTTATTAAGGGCCTACTATGTGCCTTTCTACTAAAGTAGAAAGTGAGACACACCTAAGGCCCTGTTGGAGGTACACTGGGGGGAATCAGCTCTGTTTTGTAACTAGGAGAAGGCCACTGGGACTTTTCCCCAGGGCACTGAATTTAATGGGTGCTGACAACACTTCCTCTCATTTGATAGCATAGGAATGACATAGTTTAGCACCTGTTTAGCAAGAATAACTTTCTAAAATCCTACTAAAGAGTGGGCTGAATGAATTTCTCTATGAATGGATATTATCTCACCAATCAAAATACTTTAATTTGAAGAATCTGAATTGGAAGAGCCTTTAGCAGCTCTTTATAAAACAAATCTGACCAGATTTGTTTTCAGGTCCTTCACAATAAAATAAACCTGAAATAAGGAGAAAAAAGTTTGGGGTCTTAACCCCCCTACCCCTGTTTATGTGTCTTGGTTCAGTTTAAGTGTTGGAAGTCATACTTCAAAAATTATAGCTGTTCACATGGAAATGGGTTCTGATCAAGGACACATGTAATAGCCAGTGGAATTGCGCATGGGCTATGGGAAGGGCGGGGGGAGGGGAGGTCGAAATAGAATATGATTTTTGTAACCAAGGAATAATGTTTGAAATTGACCAAATTTTAAAAATATGGTAAAAAATTATAGCTATTCAGCTGAAGAAGCCGAAGTCCTGTTGGACCTCTTGCATTGTATCCCTCATCCAGCCACCCCCAGATTACTGCAGCAAGCCCAGACCAGGCCAGAGAATGTCTCGGTGACTTGATTGGCCTCTGGCCCCCATGTTACAGGTCTAAGGAAATGACTAATGCTTCTGCTATCTTCAGTTTTCCATATAATTCCTTTCCCCTAAACTCTATTCAGGATGGGGCCGATAGGATCAGGAGGAAGAGAATGGTGGAAAGTTGTGTACGGTGATAACTAACTACCCTTTGCCTAATCAGATGAAGGCAAAACTCCCCAACCCTGCCATGCAGAGTTTTGCCAGCCTTTCAGCTCTCTTTCTGAACTGAATTCCTCATACCCTGCCACTTGAAGCAGCCAACTCGGCTTCCTCAGTATCTCTAAAGCAAACCTACTCCCTGACTTCCCCTTTTCTCTCTTCTAGTCTAGAGCAGAGAAGCAGGGCATGCTTCTAGTTTGTGTTAACTGTCTGTGTGACACTGTTCAGTGCCTCAGTTTCCTTTTCAGTAAGATGAGGATGTTGGACTAAACCAAGGATTCTTAAACTTTGGCTTCAAGGGTTTGCTAGAACCTATGGACCCCTTCCAGAAGAATGATTTTGACAAAATTGAAGGAAATACCAGTTTTAATTAGTGAAAATAAAAATGTAATTTCTTCCCCATCTTGGTCCCTGGACCCCTGATTAAGAACCCTTGAAGTAACTAATCCTGTGGGGAGTGAAAAGAACACTGGGTTTGGAGGTCACAAAAGCTGGGTTTGACTCCGATCTCTCTTGTTCACTTCTTTTGTAACCTTGCAAAGTCCTTTCTTTGCCTCAGCCTCCTCATCTGTAAAATTATTGGGAGGGTGTTGAATTTAATGGCCAGATTAAATTGAATTAATTGAATAATTAAAAGAAATAAAATGATCAGAAGAAGGTAGCTCTGGAAGTATGCCTGGAGTCAGGAAGACTGAGTTCAAATCTTACCACCCCACACTTACTAGCTGGGTGACCCTGGGTAAGTCACTTTACCTATGTCTGCCTGAGTTTCCCCATCTTCAAACTGAAGATGATAGCATCCACCTTACACTCATTGTGAGGATCAAATGAGATCATATTCATAGAGTGATAGCAAACCTTCAAATACTATTTGAATGCTAGAGATTGTTAATAGCTCAAAGGACCATGCATTTCAAGTTAAGGAGGGACCTTCAAAGTAAACTAATCCAGCCTCTTCATTGTGCAGATGAGGAAACTGAGGCCCACGGAGGTTAGAGTTGTCTAAAATCACTCAGATACTAGATGGGCAGGGAACTGAAGTGAGGTCTTCTGCCTCTAAATGTCTGCAAAAGGACACAGCTCCCCTGTCATTAAATGATTCGCTAAGCCCCACCCAAGCCTAGCACTGCCTGCCTATGAACTTCTTGCTTACTCCAGGATATCCAAGTTCCACTTTGGTCTTCTACTGACAGCTTTGACTTGGGGCCACTCAGCTCCTGTCTCTCCCTATTCATTTTTGGAAGCACTTTTTGCCTGCCCCATGA
This sequence comes from Monodelphis domestica, assembly GCF_027887165.1. Classification (NCBI taxonomy): domain Eukaryota; kingdom Metazoa; phylum Chordata; class Mammalia; order Didelphimorphia; family Didelphidae; genus Monodelphis; species Monodelphis domestica. The sequence continues at coordinate 5,062,184 of NC_077235.1, forward strand.
CACAGGTGCATGGATTTATGTGTGTGGTGGGGGATGGGGGAGAAAAGAGAGGGAGGGAGGGAGGGAGGAGAGAGAGAGAGAGAGAGAGAGAGAGAGAGAGAGAGAGAGAGAGAGAGAGACGGAGGGAGAGGAGAGGGAGAAAGAGAGAGGGAAAGAGAGAGAGAGGGAGAGAGAGAGAGAGGGAAAGAGGGAGGGAAAGAGGGAGAGAGAGATGGAGGGAGAGGAGAGGAAGAGAGAGGGAAAGAGAGAGAGAGAGAGGGAGGGAGAGAAGGAGAGGAAGAGAGAGAAGGAAAGAGGGAGAGAGAGGGAGAGAGATCCAGAGAGAGGAAAGAGGGAAGGAGAGAGAGAGAGAGAGAGAGAGAGAGAGAGAGAGAGAGAGAGAGAGAGAGAAGGAGAGGAAGAGAGAGAAGGAAAGAGGGAGAGAGATCCAGAGAGAGGGAAAGAGGGAGGGAGGGAGGGAGAGAGAGATAGACAGAGACAGAGAGAGAAGGGGAAAGAAAGAGAGGGGGAGAGAGACAGGAAAGAGACAAGAAGACATGGTGGATAGAAACAGAAGGAAAGAGACAAAGAAATTGAAAAACAGATAAAGATATAGGGGGAGAGAGGGAGGGAGGGAGAGGAAGGGACAGACAGAGGGAGGGAGAAGAGAGAGAAGGGACAGAGAGACAAGGACAGGAAAGAGACCCCAAGACAGCTATAGAGGGAGAGAGACAAAGAAACTGATAAACTGATAAGAGACAGGAGAGAGTGACAGAGGACTTATTTTACTCTCCTTTTCTCTCATTGTCTTTCTCCCTCCCATGCTGTCTCTCTCAGTGATGTGCTGTCCTTCCTTTCTCCCTCTTTCAGGCGGCCCCTTATCTCTTTCTCTGATCTCTCCCTGTCTATCTGCTTCTCAGTCTCTTCCTTCTCTCCATCTCTCTCGAACGGGCTTTGGGAGGGGGGCGGCTACTTTTCTGTTTACAATTTTGAATGCGAGTGAAAAATTAAGGCGGCGGGGAGGGGGGTGTTAGGGTGAGGAATCAAACTGCAGTTATAAGTAAGTGACCTTTGGGGACGGGAAAGGGCCTTGATGGCAAAAGAGAGGGAATAATCAAAGCTCCCCGAGGAGATGCTGGCCTGATCTTAGACCATCTGCTGTCGGAGAGTAGCCCATTACCTGATTACATTAATAAGGCATCTCCACTCCACCCACTCCTGGGCAAGGGGACAGTGGGCAGAGCGGCTTGATTGGAGAGGTCGCGCTTGTGCTGCTGGTCCAGCTGGCTTTCAGCAGCCGAGCCCGGACGTACCAAAGCAAGACAGGCAGGCAGGCTATGTGTGTAGTGGTGTTCCATGACAAGGTCGGACCCCGTACCACAGGGGCCTGAGGCCAAGTCGTTGGGAAAGCTCGGTTTCGGGGGAAAAGGGAGTAGGGGAGGCAGGGAGCCCAGTGGGTCCATATCCGTGCCTGAGGCCACATGAAGGTCTCTGGCTAGCCCTGGGGCCCCCCAGGTGAAAGTGAGCGAACACTGAGGGGCGGTGGCCCTCTAGGGTTCTGGGACAGCTGCTCTCGGGGGCTGATCCCCACCTCCCCCACCGAATTTGAGGGGAAGCTGTCTAGGCTGTCTGGCTAGAGGCCACGACGGCCCCTGCTCCGCCCCTCCCCACGCGCCCTGCCTCGTGAGCGCCCCCTGGCGTCTCTACGCCCCCCGCCCCGCCCCCGCCCCGCCCGCACACGTCCGCCCCTCCCTCCCCCGCAGGAGCAGAATCCCCCAGAGCGCCGGGACCGTCCTCGAGGTGAGGTATCCTGTGGTGGTTCCGCGGCCGCCTCGGCCTCCGCCGCTGTCCTGTCTGGCCGCGCCGTCCGGGCCGCCATGCAGAAGGGGTGGAAGAAGCCCCCAGGGCCCAGGGCCTTGGCCGAAGGGAGCATGGACGAGTACCTGCACAGCTTGGGGCTCTACCGCAAGCTCACACCCAGGGACGCCTCCTGCCTCTTTCGGGCCATCTCGGAGCAGGTGCGTCCCCCATTCCCGACCCCCGTCTGAGGACAGAGTGGCCGTAGCTCCTCGCCCCCCTCCTGCTCCTGTCAGACGACGGAGTGGCCACCGCCCCTTCTCCTGGGCCCCGTCTCCCCGGGCCCCCCACCCCCACCCCAGCCCCCGTCAGACGACGGAATGGTCGCGCCCTCCCCTCCATTCGACGACGGAGTGACCGCGGGTCCCCTCTCCTTCGCAGTCAGACAACGGAGCGGTTGGGCCCCCCCCCCCCACCTCAGACGACAGAATGGCCGCGACTCCCTCCCGCCCCTCTGCCCTCCCCCCGACCCCCTCCCCCCCCCGGCGCCATTTCTATCCGAAGACAGCGGCCATGGCTCCCCCCATTCCCCCTCGCCTGATCTCTCCCGGCTTTCCGCGCCTCCCCCCCCTTCGGGACAGCAGCCCGTGGCCAGCCTTCGAGAAAAGGCACAGTTGCCATGGCTGCACCTCGAGGTTCCGGTCTGTTGGGGCCGGCAGGGGCTGTGGGGGTGGGTGGGTCCAGGGTCGAGAACACTTTGCCCTTGGCAACGGGAGCTGTCCCCCCAATGCTGCCACTGAGGGGGCCGGGTACAGGGTGCGGTGGCCCTCTAGGCTGCCGACCCAAACTATCCACCGCCAAGAAGCATCGCTTGAAGGGCTCTTCCCACCTCTCCCTCCAGCTGTTCTGTAGCCAGGTCCACCATTTGGAGATCAGGAAGGCCTGTGTGGCCTTCATGAGAGAGAACCAGCGCAGCTTCGAATCGGTGAGGGGGTGGACGAGGGGTTGCGGGTGCGGGAGTGTGGGGAGGGAGTGGATGGTTGCTGAGGTGGGGGGGCCCCAATCCTCCCATCTCTTCTCTGATTTTATGCCTCAGCCCCAGGTCTGACCATTACTGCTTTGTGGGTGTTTTAAAATGAGTAAATCCCATGGCCTCAGGGCTTCTCCCACTGTCTCGATGGTTCGGCATAGCTGTTTAGGGTGGTATCTGGGGTTGGCCTTCCCTGGTGATTTCTGGCCTGGTAGGACATTGCCCTTTCCTGAGTTGCTTTACCATGCGTAGTGTAGTGTGTTTTAGACCAGGGCCATTGCTTCTATAGATTAGCAGAGCCTTTTGAAAATTCTGGGCAGAAATTATGTCTATCTTATCCTTTTTGGACAGATGAACAGTGAGACCAATGGCCTTTTTAAAGAGCATGGCATTAACTAGAATACCACCCTATTTTATAACTTGAATCCCAAACAGACGAACCAAGGGGCAAACTCTTAGCCCAAGCAGAACCAAAAAAAGGGGGGGGGAAGAAAAGAAAGAAAGAAAACTGACCCAAAGTAAAGACCTCCTGACCATTAAGGATCAGTATTGGTCTTGACATCCTTCCTCTTACTCTTGACTGGTTCCTTCAAACAAGGTAGGCAGCCTCCTGGGACCTTTTTCAAAGTCAAACTGATTTTAAGGTAAAGCTGACAGGGCTTTTTTTTTTACAGAATACCATGATCATACCTGGTCCAGGTAACATTGCCAAAGAACCAGTGGTGTAACTGATTTTCAAATAAGTGATGTCAGATCTTCTAGGTAGAACTAGAGCAACTCATCCACTGGTCCACTCTGAGCTGTGTGCAAACTCAATCTTTGCTGTGCTTTAGCTGTGTGACCTTGGGCAAGTCACTTGTCTTAACCTATAAAACTGATAGGAATGGATGAGATGAGCTCCCAGGTACTATGGCACAACTCAGATTAAATGTCATCTTCTTATCCTTAGACTTTCTGCTTCTGTTGGAAACTTCAGACACTGAAGTTGTCCTTTAACCTCATTAATGATGGCAAACTTCCCTGCCTCTCAAATCCAATCTGAAGGCTGCCTGCCCCATGTGTGCCAGTTATACATCATGCTCAAAGTTGGTATTTCTGAGGCTAATGATAAAAAGACAAGCCTCTGAAGAGATAAGGAACATCTATCTCTACAGCTGAAATGGCCAGTTATTAAGCCACTCTTGGGAATTGTTACTGCTGTGCCCCCCTTTAACTTTTGTCCAAATACTCCAAGAACTGTTGGGCCAAGTGGAATCACCTCTTACTCGAGGACCCGACCCTGGGGGCTGAGCAAAGTGAATGCATTCTAGGAGTTTTGATGTAGTTCAGTATTAACTTTTACTTAAGATCTGTAGAGTGTCATAGCTGGTGCTGGCAATGCCATGGTGCTAGTTAAAGTTAAGTTTGTTTTATTTCCACAGTATGTGGAAGGATCTTTTGAGAAGTACCTGGAACGATTGGGAGACCCAAAGGTGAGCCTGAGTGTCCTCTATCAACTTTGAAAGGTTGGGGTAGGGCAGCATTCAGGAGGGGAACTCTGGAGCTTGAGAGGGCATTCCAGCTCTATCCCTTTAAGGAATATGTAGAGGAACAAACAGCTGTTGGAATCAAATGGATTTCTTGGAAAAATTTGAAGAAGTTGACAGCTGACCTAATTCAATTGTCCCATTTGGAGAATTTATTAATATAAAAGTCACTAACTCCCTTACTGGATGTGTAGTCAGACTAGCTTTTTTGGGGGGGGAAATCTATTTTAAATATATCCAACTTGATAGTTGCAAATGGCACCCTAGGGAGGTCTTTGGGCCCTTTGGCATTATAACTTTTTTTATAACCATAACACTTTAGTGGCTAGAATTGTGAGAGGAGTCAGAGTTTACCATTAGGACTTCTGTGACCTTGGGAAGGTCTCTAACCTTTCCTGGATCGAAATTTTCTACTCAGGAAAATGGAGGGATTCAATTACTAGATGGAGGTCCTCTTGGATTCTTCCACCTCTAAAATCTCTTATCCTAGTACTTAACTACAAAATTCCAAGCCCCAGATTCAGGTTCCAGTATATTCTCAATGAGAAAAATCAAGATATAAGACTGACTTAAGTGGCTCAAAATATGAGCCTCCCCTCCCTGCAACCTGACTGTTTTGGGGAGTCTTTTAACTAAAAAATACTTAAAAAACCCAAACCAAATGAAACTCATATGTACTGTTTTTCTTTTCTTTTTTATTTATTTTTTAAACATTATTTTATTTGGTCATTTCTGAGCATTATTCATTGGAGACAAAGATCATTTTCTCCCCCCCCCCCCACCTATCCCATAGCCCACACACAATTCCACTGGGTATCACAAGTGTTCTTGATTCGAACCCATTTCCATGTTGTTGGTGTCTACACCAGAGTGTTCCTTTAGAGTCTCTCCTCTGTACTGTTTTTCTGTAGGAAAGTGCTGGCCAACTGGAGCTGAGAGCACTTTCTCTCATCTACAAGTAAGTTTATTTCTCCCTCACTGTTCCTTTCTAGTCTTTTGGGGATGTGGGAGATTTTTGGATTTCATGAGCAATGCAGTAACCTTGTACTCTTTGGGGGCAGTGGAAGACTTAGCTTCTCAGGTTAACCCTTCAGGACTGGAAGATGCGTCTTTTAGGGGGAAGTGTAGGGTTCTGGGGCTACCTCAGTGCCTCATCTCTAACAGTTGTATCACCATGATCTTTTTGTTATTTTGGTTTTTACCCACAGATAATATAGATTCTCCAAGCCATTGGGCCTTTCTTTTGCCTGGGGAGAAGGGGGGTATAAGGCATGTCTCTCTTTGAAGGGCATGGCATCCTGTGCCAGTCTCACAACTAAAAATTCTTATGCATTGGTCAAGAAGTTTATAAGTCCATACCTTCTGGGTCTGGTTACAGTTTCCTCAGATAACCAGGTACCCAGGCTAATGCTTTGGGTCCCTCCCTTCTTTCCCCAAGTTCCTGGCACTGATTGGGAAGGGGTGTGAGATCCCAGCTCTGCTACCTCACCAATATAAACCAGCACATATTTGTGAAGCACTCATTGTGGACCTTATCCCACGCTGGGCCCTAGGAATACCATCACACATCTTGTTTGGGAGGAGACAACTCTCCTTAGCTGTGTGACCCTGGCTAAGTTACTCTTCCTCAGTTTTTTTTTTTATTAAAGTGGGAAGTGGGGCTAGAGAACATCTAAGGTCTTTTATAGTTCTAAATCCTGTGATGAAGAATCTGGCTTATTTGAAAGAATTTTTCTCCAAAATGCCTCAAGACTTATACATAGGGTACTACTTCTCCCCTCCCTTGAAATCATGAAGGCCAAGTAATTGAGACCTTCTGCCCCCCCCCCCATTTGGCACACACTTGAAGCTTGGCTTTTTTTATCACTGCCTTTCCATTTGGAGGTGGTCATTGCAGTCATTTTAGCCAGGCAAGTAACTATCTGAAGGTGTGTCAGGCAGGCCAGAGATAGTCGGTCATACAGAGCCATTGGCCTCAGTCCCTACACCTGCCTTGGGTCCATGATGTCTGGCATTCCTTAGATGAAAGACCGTCTAGCTCACAGAAACAGGGACTCCTCCCAGCTTGTGAGAATTTTGACCTTGGGAAAGTAGGGGGAGTTTCATGTATGTCCCAACAAGGCAAACCAGGCAAGCCTGGAGTCCAAAAGAAGATTCTTCCAGAGGGTGAAAACTTGATGCCTTTAAGATAGTTTAGGCTATCTGATTGAGGCCTTTTGGGGAACCTTTCTGAGATCAAGTGTCCAAAGTACACCTTCAAGCTGCCTTTGAGCCTCCCATTACTCCAGACAGCAGAGCGAAGAAGTGCTCACATTGGTCTGCTGAACAGAGGGGTGGGCCATATGAAAATTGTCCTCAGTGAGGTGGAGAGTGGGAACAGAGCAGCCCCCTTGCTGCTGTGGCACGCCTTCACCAACACAGTCCTAGGATCTGCCATCAATCTTAGGAACAGATTGGCAGGGGTCTAGCACAGGAGGAGGGGGTGAGAGTGTCCCCATCTAGATTGGGGTAAGTGCCAGATGAGGCCATGAATAAACCTTGGTAGGAAGGGCAGTATGATTGTGCAAAGGGAATTGTGCCTGCTTTGGAATCTGAGGACTAGACTTGTATCTTGCCTCTGCCTTCTTGGTTGGCTCCTCTGTAAAATAAGGTGGTTATACTAGATGGCCTCCTTGGCCCTTTTTGTGTCTGAGAGCCAATGATCTGACTTATTTGAGTAATTGCTGACAATCGGAAGCACACAAAATGAGGCTCTTCTGGAAGGCAACTTCTCTTGGGTTGTCTGGGATGCTCGTACTCCCCAGAAGATGTGTAACATTTATGAGGATTCAATTTGAAGGATCAACTTCATGGGGCCCTCGTGTCCTTGCTCTTGGTTTAGACTCACACAAGTATCCCTCTAATGATAGATTTGTGTGTCTTCGAGCATTGAAGGTATGCTCTGTGCCACCCCCCTCCCCAGTCAGGACACTTGAAGGGCCCTGGACTTCAGGACAGTCAGCTCTCAGATACTGCCTGAAGTGAGACTTAATAGCTGCCTTCTGTGGTCTTGGCCGTTTTGGAGTTTGACTTTGTTGGGCACTAACTGCCCTCCAAGTGGTTTTGTGGTTTCTTTGTGGCATTTCACTTTTGGGGGTAGGGTTCTGCTATAGCAAACACATTTTCTCAAGGAAAGTTAATGCTTTGGTAGCATAGAGACATTTTGGGCTCATTTTTAATTCTGTATGTTGGGGCAGTGAGGTGGCTTAGTGGATTGAGAGCCAGGGCCTAGAGGACTGAGGTCCTGGGTTCAAATCTAGCATCAGATACTTCTTGGCTTCAAGACCCTGGGCAAGTCACTTAAACCCCACTGCTTAGCTCTTACCTCTCTTCTGCTTTGGAACCTATATACAACATTGATTCTAAGATGGAAGGTAAGGATTTAAAAAAATTTTGTATGTCTGTGGAGAGTATACCATGAGGAGTCTTTCATCTCTTCCTCTTTCCATTTCTCTGCCCATCTAGTCGAGACTTCATTCTCTATCGGCACCCTGGGAAGCCTCCAACTTATGTCACAGATAATGGCTATGAAAACAAGGTAAAAAAAGTGTCCCTCGGGGGGGTGGGGGTGGCATTGGGGAATAACAGCTTTTGTACATTTGGGAACATTGCTCGCAGTGCCGCAGACTAAAAACGGAGGGTGGAAAGAGCGGCACGCTCAGGATGCCATCTTTTCTTCCCCTATGGAATGAAGACAAGCCAGTTTATGATAGCCCTTTGGACTGTTCCTTTGGACAAGTGTCTGAAAGGAACCTGCCTTTCATCCAGAGGGCACCTTGTCTGGCTGATATTATGTTCTGACTGGGGGCTCACTTACTCTCAGTGCCCCAGGCCACTCTTGAAGCCTTGAGATTGGTGGACCTGCCCAAGCAGAGAAAGTCGATTTCCCTGGGAGCTCTAGAGTCTGGTCCCTCTCACTGCCCTCTACACTTCACTAAGGGGCCAGACTCACTCTTTAAAATGACTGGAGGAAGGCAAGAGCCTTAAGGCTCTCCTTAGAACCCATCTGAGAGGTTGGGAAGAGAAATCCAAGTTAAGCTTCACTAACAGAGTTGCCTAATTGATTGGATTTTCTTGTCTTTTAGTTTCTTGTGTTGATTATAGCTAGCCCAAGACAGGAATGGAAGATTACAGACCACTGCTTTCTTCTAAGCACCAGCTGAAAGCCCTAGACTTTGGGGGTGGGGGGAGAATGGAAGTTTTGATTGGAGGTTAGGAAGGGGGCAGGAGGTATGGGGCCCTGCAGGGAATAGAGATGTGGGCGGAATGTTGCATTTGGGGGCTTGGACTGCCTAAAGATGGCTGAGGGGGAGGGGAACATGCTGGTGTGTGTCCAGAAGTGAGCAAAGAGCCTGGAGGGCATGAGCAGCACCTTGGTTGGGGCCCTCCCACAGTCCCTACCCCTGTGCTTTAGAAGATGGCTTCACTTTCCAGTTCAGCTGCCTCCACCTTAGGTCCTTAACACAGAAGAGAACATTTGGCATAGCATTTCATTAAGGGCAAACTGAGTCAAGCTGGCTTTATTATAGGCAAGCAGTTACAGAACTCTTGGATTACAGAGACAGCTTGACCTTTTGAATTGCCATTTTGAGAAAGTCAGGGATTGTGAAAGCAGATTAAAAAAAGTTACCTTCTAATTTCTTCAAAGTCTCCTAGAGAAAAGGTTAGTGAAGGCACAAAATCTTGATGTATTTTCTGCTTCTGGTTTCTGGGGGTTAACAACCCCTACGCTACCATGAGGTGCCTCTCCACTCCAGTATGTGGTAGGTAGGCATGTGACTGTGTGGCACAAGAGCCCCCAAACAAGCCTGACTTAGCTCCCTTTGGGCATTTGACTCACCTCCTGTCCTTCACAAAGTCCAGTATCTCTTAGCAGGAAGTGGAGGTTTGGGGCCTTGGCTTTGGTCAAACTTTCCAGTGGACTGTCTTTTTTTATGTATACCCATTTCTTCCATCTCAGAATCAATGCTCTGTATTGGTTCTAAGGCCGAAGAGCTGTAAGGGATAGACTAGAGAGGTGAAGTGACTTGTTCAGGGTCATATAGCTAGGAAGTGTATTTAGTTACCTAGTCATCCCCCAGAGGAGTGTTTTCTTATTGATACACACCCCACCCGTGCCTGCCTGGGATGCGCCCAAGGGCAGAAGTATCAAGGGCAGGTTTAAAAAAGAGTTTTGAGGGCCTTCAGAGAGCAGCTGGCCCAAACATGTACCTGAACAAGGATGTGTCTTCCATTATCTTTGACAAGTGATCCTTCAACCTCTGCTCAATCTTCCTGTGGGGGTGGGGAGCGCAGTACCTTTCAAGGCAGCCTTTTCCACTTTTAAACAGCTTGCGTTTTTAGCAAGCTTTCCAGCCATTGTCCCAACTTCCATCCACTGGGGCCAGGTTTAAATTGTCTGGCCCAGAAGGCCACTCTCATAGCCCCTCTGTCTTAATGGTCTTTTCTTTAGACCAAACATCCCCAGATCTTTCAACCAATGGAAAAGTCACTGGATTTAGAGGCAGGAATGAGTTCAAATGTCTGACTTTGATCATCTGTTCAGCTTTGGACAAATCCTTTGAACTTTCTGGTGCCGTTTCCCCTCCTCTTTAAGATGACAGTGTTAGAATATATGGAATCTAAAGGGATTGGTTCAGAAGACAGGATCTTGAGATCCTTGAACATCCTGACGATCTTCTGGATACTTGTTGTTTTACCAATAGCCTTCTTAATTTAAATCCCCCTAACCTGAATGGTTCAGAGAGGACCTGATCAGGGGCAAGTATAGATAGTAGACTTTCACCTCCCTAGTCTTATACTCTGCCTTTCTTAAGCAACCTAAAATCACATTAGCTTTGAGGGCTGCTATTTCATCCATTACTCACCTGAGTTTGCAGTTTACTGAGACCTTTAGATCTTTTTTCAGATAACTGCTCTCTGGACCCCCCCCCCCCATTTGTGATGATTAAAAAAATCCTATGTAGTTTGATTATAACATTTAGCCCCATTTAATTTTGTCATCCTCTTAGATTTGGCTATCCTAAGTCAACGAGCTCTTTTTAGATCTTAGCTTGTATCTAACCTGCTAACCCTCCTCAGCTTTGTCTTATCTGTAAACTGGCTAAGCATGCCATCTGGGCCTTCATCTAAATCCTTGATAAGAATGTTAACAGCCCAGGATCACACAGATCCTTGAAGGAGTCTATTAGATATAGCCATAGAAGTTGATATAGACATTGACCCGTTAATGGATCAACTTTGGATCTGGCCATTTGGTTGGTTCTAAATTTGTCCAACTCTCTACGTCATGGTTCTTCTCTTTCTGGTCCACAAAGAGAGCAAAAGAAACTTTTATCAAATGCTCTAGTCTAGGCATAAGTCTCTGTATTGCATTCTTCTGGTATAGCTATGGATTGGCAACAGTATAGTCTATATTTGGGCTCATTGGGATCTGTGGGCATCTTTATCTCTGGAAGACCAGTTGGCTTTTGACTTGGTACATGCAACTTCAGTTCTGAAGATTTGGGAGAAACTTCTCCTAAAATGTAGTAGTCTAATTTTACAAAAAGGTCTCTCATTGCACAGCCTTCTGAGAACCTGTATTTTCTGTGACTGGCTGAGTGTGAAGAGGGGCATTAATGGAATCCTGCTACATATGTGCTCTCATCCCTTCTCCTTTAGATTATGCTTTGCTGTTCTAGTAATGGGCATTATGATTCCGTGTACACCAAGCAATTTCAGACTGATGCTGCTATTTGCCAGGGTATGTATGTAAAGGCTTTTGTGATCTTGGTATCTTTTCCTTTTGGGTGCCTGGAAAGTGATGCTGGCCCCTCAGTGTCTGAGAACTAAAGGGCTCTGCTCCTTCTTCCTTCCTCAGCGGTGCTCTACGAGATTCTCTACAAGGATGTGTTTGTTGTGGATGGGGAAGATTTGAAAACTGCCCTTGATACGTTTCGTGGCAATGGAAGGAAGAACAGAAACAGCATCTCCCCAGGAAACGAAGACAGGTTGGACCTCTAGATTTCATTTTACAGTAATTGTGGTAGTGACCATTTTTATTTTAAAGAGAGAGGGAAAGGAGACTCCTTAACGCCAATGTTTCTGGGATTTTGTGTTTGAGTGGGAAGCTAGTTGTCAGTCTGCAGCTTAGCAGAATGATTTCCCATCAGGAAGAATGGCTTGTCTGCGTTTTACAGGGCCAGTGTGGGAGGGGGGCCCACTGTAGTAAAATAATGGTAAGGGATGATCCCTAAGATGATTTTCTCAGAGGAAAGTCAGAGGATAGACCTTTGTTCTGATACTGGCTCTGCCCGAGGTTTCATTTCCCTTCTCTGTAACATGAGGTGTTTGGATTTGGTGGTTTCTAAGACTTTCTTGCTCTAAATCTCTAGTTCTGTTGTTAACCCTCAGATCTTGGCCTTGAATCCCCATGGTTTGCCATTAGGTGGTATCACAAGTTCTTGGGGCAGGAGGAAGTTGAGGGGTGGTACTGAAGATTGGACTTCTTACTCCTAGAGAACCACTAGATGGCACCATACACCACAGATTAGACCATGTTCCTTGGCTTGCTCTTCCCACCCTCTTGCAGAAAAGCTCAACTTGACTTTGTCTTTGTTAATTGAGCAGGATGGAAGACTGGGGCCTGAGCATCAGCAGTGGCCATGAGCAGCAGCAACTCGATAGGTACAGGCATGGAATAGAGGAAGGAAAGGTGGGTTATCCCCAATGTAAAGCCTCTTATGTTCTTTGTTTGACTCTTTGTTGCCTTAGAGATCATTCTTGACTTGAGAGAGGATATCTTTCAGCCCTCAAACCTCTATGTTTAAAAGAAAAACAAAGAGAAAGACAAAAACCACTCGAGCTCCCCTTGGCCCTATAATGGGCATTTCTGAAATTCCTTTCTAAGATCCAATTGAGGGGTAGCTCTGTGGCACAGTGGATAGAGTGTGAGGTCTGGAGTTGGGAGGACCTGGGGTCAAATATGACCTGAAACACATCCTAACTGTGTGACCGTGGCCAAGTCACTTAGCCCCATTTGTCTAACCCTTGCCCTTCTGTCTTAGAGTTCTGTCTTATTAAGACAGAAAGTAGGGTTTTAACAAAATCCAGTTACAAAGCCTTGCCATCAACACAGTCAACCCTAAGTTTATCTTTAGAATCTTTGCAATGAAGGCTTTTTTCAATTTGTCTTCCATAGCTTCGCTTTCTATACCATTTAAGAATCCCAATCTAGAAATATTCTTTAATTTGCCCTTCATGTTCTGAAGCTCCAACAAGTCCCAGTGGCACAGTGGTTTGGAATCAGGATCTGGATCAAAGCCTGATGTTATGATTGACCTTCTGTGTGGCCTTGGACACTTTGACCTTCCTTGGGCTCATTTTTTCCCCTTTTGTTAAATGAGGGGAATTGGGTTAAAATCAGCCCCTGTGTTCTGTGATTTCAGGGGGCCCTTTTAGCTCTAATGTTTCACGACTAAATTCTCAGAGTGACTTTGGACAATTTTCTGCCCCGTTTTGGCTCCTCTTTCCTCTTCTCTAAAATGAGGCCATTAGACTAATTGATTCTAGTCTTGAGGTTCTCTGACAAAATTCCTTGGGTGATATTATTGTTGTCTCTCTTTTCTGGGCCTCAGTTTCTTTCTTTGTAAAAATAAGGGGTTAGACCAAATCTTCTTTGAAGTCTTTTGAAGATCTAATATTTGATAGCCAAGAGTGAGTCACACAGGCCCCTATGTGGAGCCTTCTCTTCCTTCTCTGTAAAATGTGGGGCTTTGGAAAAAGTCCCCCAAACCCCTTTGGGTGCTGCATCTGCAGATATCTTTGTAATCTGTGAGTGATCTTACGTGGACTTGGTGAACAACTGTGCAGCACACCAGAAAACAGCCTCAGTGGCAGTTGGAAAACTAGGAGATGAATTCAAGCCCTGACTTGCCAGGGTTGGTTGGTTTTGAGCAAGTGGAAAGGGAGAATGTGCCATGTGTACAGTGTGGAAAACCCCCTGGTGGGTATGTGTTTTGGTCCACAGGCCAGTGACCTGAGTGGAGTAGCTCCTCCTTAACTTGACTCCCTTGCCATCCATCCATCCATCCATCCGTGACTATTCTCCATTGTTGAGTTGGCCCCTCTCTCTTTGGCTTTGTAAGGAGAAGATGGGTGTCACCTAGACCTTTGTCCCAGAAACTGGGATAAGCTGAGGGAATGGGGAAGTTCCCAGCTTATCTTGGTCAGCTCTCATGATTTGGGAATCTTGTTTCAGTTTTCAGATAATCACTCCAAGATGCCTTTCCCCTACAAAGTAATGAAAGCTCTTGACCCAGATATCTATCGCAATGTGGAGTTTGACATTTGGTTGGACAGCAGGAAAGGTATGTGGGCTTCCAGCCTGGAGGGCCTAGCTCTCCAGACTCACAACAACCCCAGTAGGGGGCAGTGTAAGGACACTTCCCTTCATCTTATACCTGGGGAATTGTGTCTTGGTCGTCTTGATTGATACAGAAGGTTCTGATCCAGCTGATGGGCCTGTGGACTTGGCCTAGCTACATTGCCTCTATCTGACTTATTTCTTCACTTGCTTCACAGTGCTTCAGAAATCGGACTACATGGTGTTTGCTGGGAGACAGTACTTTTTGGGAGACAAGTGCCAGGTGGGTTAATGCCATCTTTGACAGGCAGTGGCCACTCCAGCACTGGTGGGCTTGTGTTCAGAACCCCTGCTGGCTTTCATGCCAGCTTAACCATTAGCAGCTGGGTGATGGGTCCAGTTTACCAGTGGCATCTGGCTATGCCACTTAGAGCTCCCTGACCTTCAGAAGTCAACTGGATGGAGCTTGTCATCACTAGAGGAGCAAAAGCCTTTGTGTCTCATGGCCCAAGGCCAAACTGAAGGTTCACTCATTTATGAAAGGATAGGGGGTGAGCCAGATGAGTTAGAATGGGAGAAGCAGTTGCAGGCCACTTGGCTCAAATTTCTTTGCTTGAAGATGCTTCAGCCACATCCATGATGTATTTTCCAATATTTTCCAAATAGTCTCAATTCCTTAGGCCTGTCAGGCTATGTGTTGAGATCCCAAAGGACTAGCATTTCCCCTTGAAACAGGGACAGAAGAGTGAGCTTCCCAGTCTACACTTGTCTTTCCTTTGCCCCCAGCCATTCTCACATGCATCTGGGTCCTGAGTAGTAACCCTGGGCAGAACAGCACTGTGATGTGCCTGCTGAGGTCCAAGGGGCTCAAGACCAGTCTGTGTCTGCCTTTTCTCTTCAGGTCCGATTGGAGCCAGGTGGGAGATACTACAATGCTCACATTCAGGAAGTTGGCAACAACCCCACTTCAGCAACTGTATTTATCGAGGAGCTTGCTGAGAAGTAAGTAGGGAGTCTGGGAACACATTTCTACCCTGTGGTGGTGGCTACCTATATTCAACACCTCACATTGGGCCAAGGCCTTTGTGGACATTTTCCTATTTGAGACTCCCAGGAAGCCTGTGATAAGCCTGCTTTATAGATAGGGAAATCTAACTACCGAATAGTCAAGAGACTAGCCTGGAGTCACACAGTTAGTTAATGCCCAAGGCATGATTTGAACCCAGGCCTTCCTTGGTTATGCTAAGAATTCTCATTCTCTGAGCTTGTCTTTACAGAGGGAGCCTTTTTTTTTGCCAAGGCTGAAGGGATTACCCAAAGTGTAGCTTTTTAAAGTTGGGAGTGCCCAGTGAAATGATCAGCTTCCTGCTGGGAGCCCTCAGGCCACAATGTCTTGACAAGGTCACTCATGGATGCCAAGAGGTCACAAAGTGGCTCTTTGGCAGGATAGACTTGACCACTCAGCCCCGTTTGTATGACTTCTCTCATCAACATCCCTTACTAATGGAATTGACATGATTGTTATCCTCTCCCTAGTCTCAGAAAAAGTAATATAAGAGCAAAATGCTTGCACACTATTTCCCCAAAATATCACCAAAAGATGAGACTCACAAAACCAAACCCAAAAGACTTTGGGTTAACTTTTGCTTAAGTACATAATTCCCAGCAAAAGCTGTGCCCACAAACCAAGCCCAGACTATTCCCTACCCCCTTTACAGAAACTTATTCTCCTAAAGCCAGTACATAAATCTACCATAAAGACCTGTACAAAATGCTTTGGTGCACCATGCTTCATCAAGCCTCAGTGACTTGATTCTACCAACCAGAACCTTCCTTGAGTGACCTTGTCAAGACATCGTGGCCTGACAGCTCCCAGCAGCTTCTATTTTCCAGTGTGACAAGTGCTTTATTTTTAATAAAGAAATAAACAACCCTAACCTTCTGTTCTAGTATCAACTCTAGGACAGAAGGGCAAGGGCTAGGTAATTAGGATTAAGTGCCTTGCCCTAGGAAGCATCTGATGCCAGATTTGAACACAGGTCCTCTCAACTCCAGACCTGGAACTCTATCCACTGTGCTGCCTAGCTGTCCCCCAACAAGCAATTTATAAGCATCTACTGAGTATGCTAGATATTGGGGGTGGGTTATAGGTACAAAGGGCTCCCTCATAGTCGCTGCCCTCCAGTTGCTTATGTTCTCCTGTGTGGCGGAGGTGGAGAACCTTGTGCAAGGCATTACATTGGGTACTGGGGAAAAGCTGGTACTTGGGTAAGCCCCAACCTCTGCTATCCCAGTGAGAAACATTGTCAGCTCTATAGTGTCTCCAGAGCCATCAAAATACAAGCCTGGTATCATGACAGCAGAGGCCCTGCACAAACATCCAAATGAGTTGGGGCTGTGACCTCATCTTGGGGACATCTGTGACTTTATTATGAGAAGATTAATTAGGACTGTCATCTAGTGGGACTGAGAGGTTCTTTGTGCCCCAGGTAGTAACAATTCCACATCTGGGAACTTCACTCTCACCTGCCTCTGGGTGCCACTCCCTCTGCCCAACCCGTCTCTTTTCAAACAGTGTTGCCCAGAGCCTTTCTTCTGAGGAGTGGAAGGGCTTCATAGGCAGCCAAGATGCCACCTGGTACCAGAAGTTTGAGGGATGAAGGAGGAGGGGATGAGTGTATTGGTAAAGGGCCTTCGGGGAAAGCCTCTCATTGTGCAGCCTCCCTTTTTATTAGGCATGTTGTCCCACTGGCTAACTTAAAACCAGTGACTCAAGTAACACCTGTACCTGCCTGGAATGTGGTCCCGAGTCGAAAAGGAGGAAGCAGTGGTGGCAGTGGTGGAGGAACATACCCCAAGATTCCTGGTGCCTATGCTCCAGATATGGGTTGGTATCTGAGAGATTGTTCTCTTCCCCCATCCCTAGCACACATGCATGCATGCATGCATACACACACACCCTCTTTCCTACATTGTTGCCTAATTATTCTGCAAGATTCCTGTATTGGGGTCCTTTCAAATTATAGCTTGATGGCAAAATCCCAAATCCCTGACCAGTATCTGGGAAATCCTTGCTATTACATGGCCTCTGGATGCCAGGCACTGTGCTTGGCCCTGCCCTGATTGAGCATAGACTGTCTGAAGGGGTGAGATGGGGAGATGAGTAGGAATCCCTTGCTAGAGAAGGATCAGCCACCTGAGCTGGGACTGTTTATGATAGGCTAGTCTAGCCTTGGTTCCTAGCACCAAGGGTTCTAGCACTGAGATGCTGTCTTGGGCTTTCCCCCTGGTGGGATGACATGGGACAAAGGTTGTCTTGCTCTCATTTGTGTCTCCTGTCATGTGGCAGACCTGGATGTGAAGGGGCGGAAGAGAATGTTGAAGAAGGTTCGTGGGAAGGAGGTCTTTATGACGGTGGCTTATAGCAGGGGCGAGCCCATGCTTCCCCCCCGGCTCCAGCACAGTCTCCACACCAGCCGCTCTTCTTCTGTCCACTGCACTCCCCCGAACGCTGGTGCCATGATGGCTTATGATCACCTCCGTCCCCAGCCTCCACCGCCACCACCGCTACCACCACCACCACCTCCAAGACATAGCCGGGGCTTTGGCATCCCCAGGTAATAACTTGGCAACCCTCTTCTCCTAAAGCCAGGAGTTGCCTGGGCTAACAGCAGTTACTGGGAATGGGACCACTGAGGACTTCTCAAGTGCCTTTGCAAGTCCCTTTTTCAAACTGTTCCATGTTGGAGCTGAGAGCAGAAGGTACCCTCTGTGCCAGATGGGTGCTTCAGAAAGGCTTGGCTAGCAGCTCATCGCTTTCCATTCATCCAGTAAAACAGAGGAATAGAGAAGGGGCTGCCTTGAAAACCACGAAGGGTGCACAGCAATGCGGATGGGAACTAGTCTTACCTCTTCGGGCCCTCTGGCTGCTCAGGTCCTAGGTTTTGGAAAGGGTTTTCAAAGCCCTATTTATTCTGTGTGATTGCTAAACATGTGAGTTGCCAAGTTGGCAATGAGCATCAATTAGTATTTCTTTGCCTTTTGCTTCTAGGGGAGGGGGGGGAGCACCTCGATTTATGAATAGACACAGTGTGGCCCCTCCTGAAATGGCCTTCTATCCTGGGCCAGGGAAGAGATGCTATCAGAGCTATGACAACTTCTCCTTTCGGTCCCGGTGAGTAAATGTCTTGGGGAGAGGAGGTAAAGGAAGGTCAGAGGAAATGGAGAGCTTAGGTTCAGTGTGGAGTAGTGAGTCTAGTGGGTTACATTACAAAAACAAAATAAAAAAAACCATAGCTCTACTTTTGGAAATGGATTTTAATGGTGGCAATGGTCTCCCTGTATCTCCTCTGTTCCATCTCCAAGGTCTTATAGCCGGAGCCGCCGGCAGATGCACTGTGTGAATAAGGAATGCCAGTATAGCTTTGCCCCAGAGCCTGGAGCCACACCTCGGGGCCTGGAGGAAACAATCACCTACTATGAAATCGAAGAAGGTGATGAGACTGCTTATCCAGCCATTGGGGTGAGTGGACACTTCCTCACCTAGCCCGCCTTTGCAAGGAGCATTGGCTGCCAGCCACATGGTATCCTCAGAATTGTAGGCCTAAGGACCAAAAGTAACAGTAAAGGTCATCTTACCTGAAGAGAGACCCAGAAAGGCATAGATAAGGGAAGGAGGGAGTAAGCAAGCAAGCAAGCAAGCAAGCAAATTTGGGGCTTCTGAATAGAGCTGTGCTTACATACCTTCCCAGTCTAAAATCTTGATGAGGTCATCAGTCTGGGTATTGATGGGCTGTGAGATGGAGCTGAAGCTAAAAAGAAAATCCAGTTCACTAGGAACACTTGGCTTCAAACAATCTGGTTCACCAGGACTGGATAGAGAGGCAAGTTTAGACAGCAGTTTGTCTGAAGAAGAGCTGGGAGGTTCAGTGACTAGAGAGCTTACTGCAAGGGTGATATGTGAACCAAGGAAGCCAGTGCAGCCTTGAGGTGACTTATTAAGAATCGGTTGCCAACAATAACGGAAGGACACTCTCTCTGGTCTTTGCTCTGGTCAGCTTGCTCCTAGTGTTGAATATTGTTCTGGGTATCACCGTTTGAAAGTTGACTAAATTGGTTGCCATCAAGAAGGAGGGCAGCAAGGATTAGGGGAGGGGACCTGGAGTCTGTATCAAAGTAGGAGCACTTGAAGGAACCAGGGTGCTATAACCCAGAGAAGAGAAGATTTTGGTGGAAGGGCCACAGGCTGTGGTTTACAGGGAGGAGAAGGCCCATTTCGGTCAGTGTAGGGAAGAATCCCCTAATCATTGATGCTGTCTCTCCAAGTAGAACTCCTGGAGTAAAGGCTGAATGGTTACTAGTCAAGTATGCTGAAAAAGTGGGGCAGGCTGGGCCATGAAAGGCATGGCCCTTTCAGAGCCATGTTTTGGGGGATCTTTGTAGCAGAGCCATTGATGACCGCCTTTGACCCAAAACTT